>NC_048595.1:444683501-444991001 GCF_003668045.3 Cricetulus griseus
TTGGCAAACCAGCCACTCAACATCACTGAGTTCTTGTGGCTTCCTCTCCCAACATGGCCCTGCTGGCTTCCTCCACCTCCTCCCCAGGGACACTTGAGAGCCAGGATGGAGCACTCTCTGAGGCTTCTGGTCAGAGTTGTAGGTTGGGACTGGGAGGCCTCAGCAAGTCCCTGCCCCATAGCCTGGGAGTTGAGAATGGACTCTCCCTCTTCCAGACTCTTCCATATAGAACCTGGGTAGCCAGAAATGCTTCATGCTCCAGGGCAGGAAACAAAGATTTGGTACCCCTGCAGTGTGCAGGCACTATCCCTGCTTCCAGTGTGATGGGTCACCCTGTGGGCCATGGGCCAGCCAGCAGGAGATGAGAACTTACACACATGACCCCTTGCCTTCCCTGGGTCAGCTCACAGAGGTACTAAGTGGCCTCCCTTATGTTTGAAGGTAGCCATGCTCCTATGGGTTGAGCCCTGCCTTGAACACTCCTATGATGCTTATAGCTTCCTATTTCAGCAATGGAACAGCCTAGCCCCGAGTCTACCGGAGAATGTGAAGGGCACGGGGTGCCTGAGCTCTCCCTTCCCCACACATCTCCCCCCACACTATTAGGAGAAGGAGGCTGGGGGGGGGATGGTTGCACTTAGTGTTATGTAGCAACTGGTGCTAAGCGCCAGGCTGCTGACCCACTACCCACATAGTTATCAAAAGGGAAGAGTAGACCCTGGGTTAGCCGGTAGGGAGAGCTGTCAGTAGTCAAAGCCGATGTGTGGACAAAGCCATGCCCCGGAAAAGCCCTGCTAACCATCCATCCACATCTCAGAGTTCTACAGAGCAGAGCCAGTCCCAGGCCCATGGTCCCCAGGCTGGTCACCAGAGCATATTTCCCCCTTAGGCTGAGGGGTTGCAGGCACAGCTGAACGTGGCCCATGAAAAGTTGGCTGGACTGCGCCAAGAGCTTCAGGACAGTGAGCAGAGTCAGGAGGGTCTCCGCAGGGAGGCCTTGGAGGCCCGCCGGGCACTGGACGATGAGGCTCAAGAGAAGGACGTGCTGCAATGCTCCAACACCAAGCTGCGGGCCACCATCCACAGGGCTGAGCAAGAGAAAGCCAGGTATGGCAGGTACCCTGCAGGGTAGTTAAGGGAGCAACCTGCAGCCCTGCTTTTCAACCAAGCCATAGTGAGAGGGCATGGCAGAGGGTAGTCTATGAGCTGGACCAGAAAGACAGTGAAGGCAACCTTCAGCTGTCCAGACTAACATGCCCACAAATGCCAGCCTATTCAGGAGGCTGGGAACCAGTTCCTGTCCTCAAGGAGTTCCCATCCGGCAGGCTTAACAGGCTACGGAACTAAAGTCACTGTGAGTGGCTCGCAAGACTAGGTTGGACATGAGGTCTCTGGGGGGGCGGGTGATAGAGGTAAGGAAGGGTGGGCTGAGAGGTGAGAGTGGACAGGGGCACACTTCTGGGCACTAAGACATGGATAGACTCTGAGCCAGAGGTAATGGCTCAGAGTCTAACCCCCAGAGGTTATGTCTTAGGGCAGTGTGTAGAGTACACACAGACAATAGCAGCTCCCTGGGGAGGGTCTGTCTGGAGAGCTCTGGGACCAGTGTCCAGCCAGCCTGTGGCCTGCTTAGTTTTAAGCGGTCCAAGGAGGAGCAGGAGCAGAAGCTGCTGGTGCTTCAGGAGGCTCAAGTAGCAGCTCAGAAGGAAGCATATGAGCTGAGGACCAGGCTGCAGGAGTTGGAACAGGCACAGGGGGATACCCACCGGAAGCTCCAGGAACGCCACAGACAGGTGAGGGGACCTCCACCCAAGCAGGCTGCCCCTGGTTGTCCTCTCCTCTTCCTGTCTCACAGCCATCCTGAGTACCAGTTTCTAACTCCTGCTCTTGTTTTGGAGCGACACTGGCCAGAGCCACTCCCTAGTGAGAGCCATAACTAACACAACTGCTTCCCATTCTCCCCAGTCAGTACCCTCACCCAAAGAGGAGTCCCAGGTACATGTCTGCAGAGTAGGAGAGGTTGGATCCCAAGCCCTCTTCCCAGAACACATGTCCCTGGAATGTGGGACCCAAATGGAGGGCGTGTGAGAAGAGGCAGGGATTATTGGGGCTGCTGGGTCCCTGGCCCCTCAACACTGCCTGCCCCCATCCTAGGTAAGGACACTGGAAGCTGAGAACCAGAGGAAGAGGCGGGAGGTGAGTGAGCTGCAGGCCCAAGCCTCTCGGGATGCACAGCAGCGAAGGAAGAGCCTGCAGGAGGCGCTGGAGCTGCAGAGCCAGATAGCTGAGTGCCAGGCTGCCCGCGATGGTGCCCAGAAGGAGGTAGGAAGGCTGTTTGTCCCTCTGAGGGGGACCCCTGAGCTCTGGTACAAACGGACCAAGATGAGGTCCGCGAGAACACCTACAGGGGAGACAGGAGTCAGTGAGTGGAAATGGTGGAAAGAGGCCAGATGCCCATTTCCTGTCTCCATCCACTGTCCCCATGGTAACCTGACCATGTGCAGCAAGGGACAGGATAAAGGGATCTGAGGGCAAGGGGTTTGGTTAAGCTGTAACCGCTTAATTTCCCCAGATTTGTTTTAGAGAAGAGACAAATCTTGCCCAGGTGCTGGGCAGAGTCCAGCTAGGGAGGCCTCGGAACACTGAGTTAATGCCTGCTCACATCACACATGGCCAAGCCCTGCATACACGCACGCATGCACGCACGCGTACTCGTGCACACACACACACACACACACACACACACACACACACACACACACACACATGCCGGACTTTCATACCCCCTATGCCTGCTCCCAAGACACTGTTTAGCCCCAGCTAGGACTGTAGTTCAGTATACTAAAGGTACTTCTTGCCTCCAAGGACAGAGGGGCCTTTCTGAACCCAGCATTCCCCAGCTTTTGGACATGAACAACATGCCTGGCCATCTTGAACACCAGTCATGCCTAGAATGTGGACAGCTTAGCTCCCAAGCTCATGTGACCCAGAATGACCTCAGCCCCACACCTCCTTCTGTGAATAAGGCCATTGTTATGCTGCAGCCACCCAGAAAGGAATATGAGGCAGGTTCCCGTGCTCTGGCTCAGGGGAAGGAGGCAGACTGCCTTTCTCTCTTCCCCACAGCCTGTGCATTCCCTGCTCACGCATGCGCGAGTATGTAGGGTGCAGGTATTGTCTATGGTGAGAAACACACAACAAAGCTCGCTTTGGTCATGATGTGCCTCTCAAGTGCAGAGGGCAGTCATCTATGACCCCAACTGTCTACGACTTTGCAGACAGCTGCCAGCCAAGCTCTCTGTTGGTGAAGGACATGCCGCGATGCTGAGGGGCGGTTCCCGCCTGACTTAGGTATACCCACCTGCTAAACACACTAGGAGACAGAGCTAGGGTACCTTCCAGCTACAGCCTGTCTTGGGATGATGCTGAGAGTCTTCATAGGGTATACCGAACAGGGTTTTCCCCCGTCCTGGCTGAGCTAGCTGTTGATGCAGCCAGCCTAGATGTCAGAATCCTACTTCTGAGTCCCAATGTCCTTCCTACAGGCTCTAGGGCTACAGCAGAAGTTGGCCGAAGTGGAGGCAGCGGGGGAGGCCCGGGTGAAGCAACTGGAAGAGATTCTTTGTGAGAGCCAGAGGGCTGAGCAGACCCTGCGGGCTGAACTGCGCAAACTCATCAGGAAGCTACAACAGGCCAGCAGCCAGGCTAACACCCTTCAGGCCAGCCTGGACAACGCCAGTAGCAGAGTCCACATCCTGGAGCAGGAGCTGGCCCAGGCTGAGGGTGCTAGGCACAATGCGGAGGTTCAGCTAGGCCGGCTGTGCTCCACACTCCGCAGTGTCCTAGGGCTACATAGTCAGAGCCGCTTGGCCTCTCCAGAGAGGCCCCATTCTCCCACAACAGGTCAGTGATTGCCACTCTGTTCTGTCCCCAACCTGAGTACCCTAACCTCTCCGTAGGCCTCACAACCCACATAATAAGGAGGCCGGGCCTGTCCCAACAACTTCAGGAGTCTGTGCTCACTATAGCCTTGCTCACAGCTCCTACAGGCAGGAGCTGTTGAAAGAAAAGCACAGGACATCTGTGTGTCTGCCCCTACCCATCTCAGCTCTCACCTCCTGCAGGCAGCTCCCAGACTCGTCCTGGATGGCAAAGAGCCAGTCCCTCTACTAGATCCTACTCTCCATCCCGATGGCCCTCACCTGTGCCCGGAGACCCTGACTCACAGATCATAGATGTGGCCTCCGTAAGGGATGCCCTGAGGGACTTGGTGCAAAAGCTTCAAGAAGCCCAGCAGGAGCGGGTAAAAAGGGATTCAAGTCTTCCACACGCACACGGGCATATAACCGCCCGCCCCCCAGCCCCGGGACTCATTCTGGGAGGCAGGGAGGAACTCAGCCACTCACTCAAGACTGCCGTCCATCTGTCTGTCCATTCCCGGGCTTGCTGAGGTGCTGGCACAGTCTGTGGTCAGTTTTTAGACTGCCCTACGGCGATAAACCAGGAATGCCACCACCTCTCAGATCCAACTACATCACATGTCACAGGGCCACCCTGTCCTTTAGAGTGGGCAGCAGCAAATGCCCTGGGGCTTGCCCTGCTGAGGCATCCCAGGGTCTGAAGACACTGTATTACACTCCTAGCCATGAAACCTGAGTGTTCCCCCACAGTCTCTCACACAGGGACATTCTCGTCTCCTACTCACCGATGCCTCTGGTCCCAGGACTCCATCAAGGAGGGACACAGTGACTGTCCCCTTATCACTCCCTTGGAAACAGATGAGCTTGGGACAGGCCATAATCACAGAGACCACAGGGTTGTCTACCTCGTCTCTTTGGGCTCCTCCTTCTGCAGTGCTAGACTGGGGGCGAGCTTCTCAGCGCTAATCCTCAGCCTAATGCTCCAGCCTCCTGCGCCGCTCCTGGAAGCTCCCCACTCTGTTCAGGCCCCGGATCGAGGTTCTTTAGACTCTTCCCTTTCTCCCGCCTCTATGCCCTCCCAGGCAGGCTGGTGTGTAAGCTCAGCCACCCACGGTAGCTGGCCTTCCCTACAGCTTACGGTACCACCACCTCATCCCCTACCCTGCTCCATATGTTATGGGTTCGACCAAAAGCTGCCTGCCTGGTCTCCCAGTTCACTGGTAAATATGGTGCCCCCTCCCTCTTGCCTGCCAGAGCACCCTGCTGAGTTCCTTCTTTCTACTTAGGACAACTCCAGCATCCAGGTGGCCAGTTTGAGCAGCCGTTTGAGCGAGGCAGAAAGTGAGCGCGTCCACCTACAGAGCCGCGTAGAACAGCTACAGAGGGACCTAGCTGATGCGAAGGAAGGTGAACCTCTCCTGCCTATGAGGGGGCCCTTCCATGTCCCTTTTTTGCCCACTTTTAGTGGCCTCAGGAGAGCTCCGGGGTAGGCCTGGGACTGTACCCAGCCCCCAGGATGGCACAGTGCCACCTGTCTCGGTGATGACTTCCCATTAGAGGGATGGACTCCAGAGACCTCTGGGACCTGCTGAATCTGGCCATCTGCCCACCTCCCGCAGATCCACCTGGGGTCAGCTGAAGCTGTGCCCTCGGCTTGGCACCCTTCTTCCAGAAAGCCACATGACTCCCCTTGCCACCTCCTCAGAGAAGCACTTTTCTGGCTCTCCCCCAGTATTTTAAGCTTACTGCCCCCCCCATTAAAAAGGTAGTGGTGGGGAGGGGGGATTGTCCCAGAGCCTGGGAAAGAAAGGAAAGATGATGGGGAGAGAAAGCAGGGCAGATACGGGGAGCAGTGACCCAAGGTCAGAAGGTCAGCCAGAGGACCACTCCCCGTACCCCAGCTGAGATGGGGAGCCTCTCTCATTCCTTCCCCGTGGCCTCAGATCACTAAGTCTACTTGCACCCTGTGAACTGGGAAGGGGCAGTGCCAAGTGGCAGTGACCCCACAGATGTGCCAAGCTTGAGAGACTCAAGCCGCCCTGTTCCCCCCCCCCCGCCCCACCCCAGGGCAGCGTAGGGCAGAGAGTGCACTGCACAGTGCCCAGGCAGCTCGGGCCCTGCAGAAGGAGGCACTCCAGAGGCTGGAAACAGAGCACCTGGCAAGCACGCGGGCTGCAAGCCAGGAAAGGAGGAGGATGCAGGTAGGACGCTTGAGAGGTTGCTACAGACCAATCAGACCGACATCAGAACACGGGTCTTGGGCCCCTCCCCAGCACAGCTATCTTTGACGTGGTCCTAGACCTCATTTTACAGGTTGGCAAAGCTGAGATCTTCTGGTGGGGGGGCAGAGTCTTCCAGGTCCACCCATTTATCTGAGGTCCCATTAGAAGGGAGGCCCTGCTAAGCTCTGAGATATCCATGGGGCCTTTGCTGTTGCTCCTGGCCTGTTTTTCATTCTGCATCACTCATACACAAAAGGGTTTATGTGGGACTCAAGTCTGTGTTCTTATGTTGGGTGCTGTGTTATGGGGTAGCTGCTGGAGTTTCAATTTTAGATGATGACATGGGGCCTAGAAACCCTAGAGAGGGAGCAGCTAGGCTAGGCCATAGGTCAGGGCATAGCTCTGGCCTCCCTCTGCCCTCTCAGGAAGAGACTCTACCATGGACCATAGGTGGAGTAACGTAGCAATTGCTGAGCTTTCCCTGGGCAGGAGCAGGACTCCAGAGAACAGCTGAGACATTCCATAATGTTCTGGGCAGACACAGATGTGGAGAGAAGAATATGCCCAGATAGAAGGCCTCCCGGAAGTATCAGGAAAACGGGATCCCTTGGGTTTATTGCCAGAAGGATAAAGTCAGCAACCATGGGTGGGAATGGGTAATGGGGTAAAAACTACAGGTCACTCATCCCCAAGTATTCCTCCAAGGAGGGAGCTTGAGGTGAATGATAACCCATGATCATGGGTTCCACAGGCTTCTATCTGAGCATCAGCTGAAGAGGCAAATACCAACCTCACGCAGGCCTACACAGCCTCTCTCCATGCAGGGAACATGGTGGGAGTCTAGCCACCCTCAGAGGCCTTCTGTATAGAGCGGTCAGGTGGGCAGAGGCCTCAGCCTATGAGGAGGAGCCTCCCACAGGGAGATGGAAGGCAGAAGACAGAGGCCATCCTGCCTGCCGGAAGCTTCCTCATCTGCCCAGGAGGTTTCAGAAAGACCCTCTAAGTACAGATGCTGGGGGGCGGGTGGAACGTGCTTCTCCTAATGCAGTATCCTCATAGCCATGTATAGGGGAGAATGACCCTGGGTCCTGGAACATGGCATAGACGGACAGTGACAGGACCAGAGAAGGGGTGGCTTGCTGGGCTAGATCAGTTTTACTTTACATGTATGCTCACTTGTGTATGTTTTCTGTGAACAATCCAAACAGAGCTAAAAATAGCTTATCGCTTTTGAGTTATTCATTTGGAAAGGGACTTTCTAAACCTTTACGAAGATATGAATGAAATACTGCCAATGTGATGGCTCTCCTGAATTCCCCAGGCCAGGGGTAAGGTGTTGACTTCTATTATGATTTTTTGGTCACTATTTTTTAAAGACTTATTTGTTTGCTGTAAATGAGTGTTTGTCTGCTTGTATATCTGCACCCCGGAAGAGGGCATCAGATCCCATGGGACTACAGTTACAGATGGCTGTGAGCTTCCCTGTGGGTGCTGGGAACCCAGGAGCTCTGGAAGAGCAGCTGGTGTTCTTAACCACCGAGCCATCTCTCCAGCTCCTCTTTTTGCCACTACCAGCTATTTCTATGGATATTCAGCACAGACTCAATGGCGTGCCCCTGCTAATGCAGCGTCCTACAGCAGTGTGCATGGAGAATGGCCTTGGTCCTAGCTAAACGCTGTGTCCTCAACCCTCCCTGACCCAAGGCTGACGGGGGGGGGGGGGGCGGGCACTGCACTCATTTGCCCAGCTCAGCTTCCGCATCTTTGCCATTTTTGCCCTTTATGTACATTCACAGTTGTTTCTATCCTGCTCTGCCTTTTCAGAGTACCTACCCCACTCACAAGTGCTGCATGTTAAGATACGGTTTCTCCTCAGATTACATCGGTGCTTACTTCCCTGGGCTTTCTTGGACTGGTGCTTCATTATCCATGAAAAGAAAGCTCATTCTTTGCTTTCCAATCTCCCTCAGCCTCGGTTCTCAGGTCTTTCTCTAGAGTCGTCTCAAGGGTGCTCCTTGCTGGCTGTGCTCAGGGTTCCTCCCACTGCTGGGCTAGGTCACTTCCCGTGTCCCAGGGGAATCTTTGTCTTGTCCCTCCCTACTGCTTCTGCCACACTGTGTCACCTTGGAGCTGAGGATCTGTCTGTTCCTAATTCGCCTCTAGATTAACCTCAGGGAGGCTACCTGCTGCCCCATCCCACACTTGTGTTTTGAGATTCCGCACCCTTTTCTGCTACAGACCTGGACTTTCCACCGGCAGGACAGCCTGCTCTTGGCCAACAGCTCCCGATGACTTTGCAGCTTGTGGCCATGAGTTGATGTTCTAGAGTCCCTCGTGCAGGAAGCCCATTTTCAGAAAGAGCACTGACACGGAGGGCCTTTCCTGGGGAGAGCTGGCAGAGCCCCACCAAAGGCCCTCCAGGCTTGCTAGGAAATGTCCAGCTCCTTGCAATTCTAAGACTGGGGTTCTGGGTCTGAGCCAAGTACCACTTAGCTTCTAGGGCTCAGGCTCCCAACCATGGGCCCTCTTGGGTTGACTCACAGAAAGCCAGTGTGAGTTAGACAACTTCAGACAGCTCCTGCTCCTCTCCTCACCCTGATTCAAAGCTCTTGTGTGACTAGATGGAGCTGTGGCTCGCCCATCAACTGATTCGTAGCCTTCCCACCCCCTGCCTTGCTATGCGACCTCACGTGACCTCAGCACAGCAAGGTGTTGGTGCAAGGGCCCCTCAGAACCTGATTGGTATGTGGTTTCTACTGTATGGGGCATTCATGTGACACCACAGCACTGGCCCGGAAGCACCTTGTGGCCCTGTTCCCCTGGGAGGGACCTGCTTTCTCTCAGACTTCAGGGTCCTTGCTGCCCTCTGAGGACCATCTCAGACGCACTGTAAAGATGTGACAGTTCTATGGATTTTTCTTGGGGCTCTCTCAAAGGTGGAAGCCAGAAGGCTCACCTGTCTTTAAAACTTCAAAATGTTGCCAAGTCTGGGTGTGGTGGTGAGTCTAGCCCTCAAGAGGCAGAGGCAGGAAGACTGCCACAAGTTCAAATGCAGCCTGCTTCATGCAACAAGAAAGCTCCAAGCCAGCCAGGGCTATGTGAGTTACCAAAATGTTGGCTTGCCCAGTCCCTCTTATCACCTTTGCCTGCCAGCTGTGAGCCATCTACACCAACAGAGTCCAGTCGCCTGCCTTCAGCTCACAGCCCTTTCCACTTCAGAAACATCTCAGCCAGGGCCGTAACCCCAGCCTCTCCAGATGCTGGTGCAGGAAGATTGAAAGTTTCAAGGGCTACCTAAAACATTGAAGGAGTTCAAGGATAGCCTGGGCAGCCTGGTGAAATCCCGACTCAAAATAAAAAAAAAAAAAAAAAAAAAAAAAGGAAAATGGCTGAAGATATGGCTCAGAAGGAGAGCTTTTGTGTAGCATTGCAAGGCCCTAGGCTCAACCTCCAGTACAAAAACAGACCAGACCAACAAAACCCTTTTCTTCACCTCTCTTCTAAGCGCTTTGCCCTAACTCAAGTCTCCTGATACAGGGTCCTAAGCTGGACTCTTGGCCCTGTCTCCCAGTTCCCCTTCCTGTCACTGTTCCCCCAAATCCAGAACTCAGGTCATCAGTCTTCCCCACACCGCGGGTGTGGCTGGCATTTTCCCGATCATTGGAACTCTGGCCTCTGCCCCACCTCACCTTAAAAACAATACTTTAGTTAGAGGGCCTCAACCCTGACCCCTGTGAATGGCACCCTTCCATGATTATTTTTTTTATTTTGCATATCTGTGAAGAGGGGAGCTTTTGTTATTGTTGGAAATCAGAATCAGGGAAGAGCCAATGGGAACTTGATGATGACTCCATCTTGACATCTCAGGCCAAGGGAAAGGCAGAAAGAGGCTCCAGTCTCCCCCGATGGCCTGCATCAGGGTAGTTCTCCTCCTTCCAAAGACCCTCTGTCCTGGGGACAGAGAGACAAAGGCTTGGTTTCCTAGTGACACTGCTGTAGAGGTGCCCTCTGACCCAAGCTTACCAGTGTGGAGTCCTGAGGGGCATAGAGGCCACCTCATCCATGTGAGCCATGTTCCCTGGGATTTGGGGATCTTCCCTTGGGGCCTACCCCACCTGCAAGGTGCAGGGAGCAGCTCTGTGTCTCTCTGCTCTCCTCTGTCCATGAGCAAACGTCTCAGTTCAATGAAGATTCACTTTGTTTGTTTTAATAGAAGTCTCCTAAAACCTACCAACATTATGCCATCTTTTTCTCATAATTCTAGAAAAGTGCCATTTGTTCCTGGCCAGCTGGAGGCCTGGGGACATGGCTACTCTTATGGCTTTCCAGTGCCCCCTTGCCATAGCTGGTTAGTTGCCGGCCCCCACAGGGCTGGCCCAGTGCCCTCCTGGTTCTGCCAAACCTAGAGCATATTCCAAAGCAAGCCCTGCATTTTATACAACTTCTTTCACTTTCATGGACTGACTCCCCCACCCCACACCCGCACCAACTTGGTTCACATAAGCCAATGTGTTTGTCAAGAAAAGTTAATTAAAAACATATTTTTCTAATTAAATGGTAGGCTGTGCTATGCAAACAGTACAACTCTTGTTTGAGAGCAACTGCTTCCCGTTGCCAGGGCTACTCCAGGACCCAGCAGAACAACAGGGCACACAGGGCTGCCCTGAGAAACTAGAAGAACAACAGGGCACACATGGCTATCCTGGACCCAACAGAAAAACAGAACACCAAGGTTATTCAGGGAACCCAGCAGAATGATAGACACAGAGGACTGTCCTAGGGACCCAGCAGAATGCCAGGACACACGGGACTACCCCAGTGACTCAGCTGTATGTACAGGCATGTCCGTAGATGACATGTGCCCACCCATCACCAGGGCACATGCATCTGGATAAGATTTCGAGCAGAAGAACCAAGAATTGCCCCCATGCACACATCCCTCATGCCCCAGTGGGGAGACCACTGGTGTTCTCTGTGGATTGACACCAGGTTACAGCCCTAGAGTTCCAGAGGTGCCTGAAGAGTCCTTGAACTCCTGCCCAGGCCTTCCCTGTGGCAAGCACACCCTGAGCAGTTACACTGACTTTACACAGTCCACTGATCTCTCTTCTGCTGGCGTAAGGAAGCCTCAGGACCAAGCTCTGGGTTCCAAGTCTGGGCATACCTGGCCTGCCTTGGAGGCGCATGTTTGACGGGGCTCACATCACAGACATGAGGCCACAGTTGCTGTCAAATGTTTGCAGCTGTAATTCCTTAATGATGTCATCTTTGTTTGGATTTATCTATGCTAAGAATATTTCATGCTATAAAAAGAATTGTTGAGTTTCCTGTCCTTGTCTATCACTGCACAGGATTTAGCTTTTCAAGGAAGGTTAACCACTCCACCCTACAGCTCCGGTCATGCACACTAACCCCTCCAATCCTGGCCAGTCCTTGTCTCTGCCGTTTCTTGGATCAGTGTGTCATTTGGGAATGAGGCATGCCAAGCACCTGTATATACATCTACTCAACACCCTGCGCCTCAGTTGACTTACACATGTATGCAATTGTGTCACATGAGTGCATGTGCACAATGGCTTGCTGGGAGGAACTCTGTCTGGAGTCATATACCTCATTGTCCCTAACCACTGCAGGGTTTTGTTGTTGGTACTCTGTTATTCTTAACCTGCCTTACCCAAAGTCTGTCTTTCCAAATAATCAACTTTTATCTCTTCACTTGTTTTCATCTTATTTCCTCATTTTCAGCTCTTATTGTTAATAATGTTATATCTTACTGTTTTGTTGTAATTTTCTACTTCTTTAAAGTGAATACGTGATCTGTTGGCATTTGAGCTTTCTCTTAGTTGTCCCTAGCTATGATTTGGTGTGTGTCCAGCAGTAGTTTTTGTTTGTTTGTTGGGTTGGTTGCTTGGTTTTGTTTTTTCAGAGTTGTGTAGCCCAGGCTAGCCTGGAATTCAGTACATAACTAAGGGTGACTTTGAACTTCTAATTTTCCTGCCTCCACCTCCCAAATATTTTGTTCATAGGAAGACACCATCATGCCTGATGAATGTGGTACTGGGGATCAAACAAAGGACTTCATGCATGCTAGGCACATACTCTACCAACTGAGCTACATGTCAAGTTCTGAGTATAAAATCTCACCCTTTCCCCTGTTTCCCTGGACTTCTTTTGTCACTTTTTGTTGCTAGGTGTCCCTTGTGTGCATGCTTCCTAGAGGGATTGGGCTCTGGCGCAGAGCATGGCTTGCTTGGATCAGTTTCATGTGGGTCTTTATTTCTGTGTGGTCTTGATCCTTGCTTATTGGCTGGGTGCTTTGGGTTTGATTTTGTCTGTTTACAGAGTAGATAATATCTGAGATATGCTAACAAAATTGTGAAGGAGAATATTAAAACCATGGTGGCCAGCGTGATCAGATAGGAGAACTGGCACAAAGTAGACAGCCGTGTGTCTGTGACCGCAGCACTGAGGAGGGGGCAAGCAGATCCCTGAAGCTCACTGACAGACCATCTTAGTGGAATAAATGAGCTCTAGGTTCAGTAAGATGCCCTGTCTCAAAAAATGTGGAGGAGCTGGGAAGATGACTTGAGGGTTAAAGGCACTCAGTTCTTTTGCAGAGAGCCAACCCAGTATGTGCTACTCACGCTACCTACATGGTGGCTCACAACCTTCCCTAACCCCAGATCTAAGAGATCCAATCAAAGCTCTTCTCTGGCCTTCGAAGGCACCAGGCATTCATATGGTACACACATATACATGCAGGCAAACACTCTTACACATAAAATAAAAATAAATCAAAAAGAAACTAAGGTGGAGAATGATCATGGACAGTATGCAACCTCCCTCTAGTTTCCACATGTATTGTGCACAGACCCATACGAACACATACAGACACCTTCCTCAAGCCTCCCCACAGACATCAATAGGGCCCAAGCGACAGTTTTAGAGTGCTGGTAGCCTGGACTGTCCTCTTTAATGAAGCCAAAGGATGTTCAAAGAGGCCTGCACTCCTCTGTCGTTGCACTAACCACTAACCAGTGCACAGCGTGTCATCCTCAGCCATGTTCTTGGCTGTCACATCCACACCCCACAGGCTCTCTCTCCAGCAGATGCCATGACTCTTACCCCCCACCCCTTAGGAGCAAGTGGACACCCTGCACCAGGCCCTGGAAGAGAGTAGCAGGCACAGCCAGAGCCTTACAGAGAAGGGGAGGCAGCTGGAGCCCCCGCAGCAGGTGAGGGACCCAAGGACAAGGTATACCCATCACCGGGGGGCAGTGAACCTGCTCACTCTGGCAAGACACTGCATCCGAATACCTAAAAAGTTCTTCAGCATCAATGGAGGCCCAGGCAGAAGCCAGAGGCAGATGTGAAGTCCTGTGATGACCCAGACAGGTGACAGGCAGGAACACTGAGGCTGGAGAGACACCATAGGGAGTCAGAGGGCTGACTTTCTTGCTCCACAGTGGGCACCTCCAGAAAGAGGGGTTACTAGCAGGTGCATAGTTTGGGGGAAAAATAAGCTGAGGCCAAGACTGCCCCCAGACAGAATGCCTGGCTCGGAGAGGCCAAGGATCCCCGATTCCTGGCCTTGCCCACACAAGCCTCTTCTTCCCACTCAGGTGCTCCTGCGGAGTCACAGGGAGCAGGAAGCCGCAGCAGCGACACAGCGGGCGGAAAGGCTAGCCCTTCGGGAGCAAACAACTTCACTGCGCACCGAGAGGGCCCGCCTACAGGGGGAGCTCGCGGCGCTGCGCACTCGCCTCATACAGGTATTTGTTTTGAGGCAGGAAAGATTCCTGGAGATGTAGGGGAGGGCTACAAGAAGTTCCACGGATGGCCAGAGAGCAGATGCTGGGAAAAGAAATGTTGGTCCAGCAAGCTTCAGTGTCTGCATTGCCCTGACAATGGTGCCAAGTTCAGAGCCAGCGCCCACATTTCCAAGCACCTTGTAGAGACCTCTGGTGGTGGCAAGGCACCGTCTTGACTGTCTTTGAGAAAGGTGAAGCACCATGAATCAATAGCCCACCCCCGACTTTGTGACCAGCTCCATCCAAACACAAGCTACCTCCTGGGCCCCTGGGTCCTGTTCACAGTGGAAATAGCACCCGACTTTGAGGATGTCATGGGCTGTGTCGGGGGCCCCAGGTATAGCGTCAGGAAGCCTCGCTCCATGTTCATAACCTGTCCCCCTCTCATATTTCTCACAGAGAGTAGCCGCTGAGGTGGTGTAGAGCAGACAGGCAGGACATACAATGAGACCTGGCAGTGCTGATGCCGTAGGGCTGTGGATGGTCATTGCTCAGCACAGACAGAAGTCAATTCATGCATTCTGGAGTCCACTACGCTACAAAGGAGCAGGACGGAGCGGGACACAGCCCATTCATGCTGCCTTTGCAGAGTACTGGGCTAGGTTGTGGCCACAGAGCTCTGAGACCCTCCGTGCCCTCTCAGAGATAAAGTGGCCCTAAGTAGCGGCTCCAGAGAAAGAGTCAGGAGGGAGATGGCATGTGGATGAGAGGAGGGGAGTGTAGAATCTGCCAGGCTGGCCAAGTGGCATCAGCAACCTGATCACTCAGGGCTTTGAGTCCCATTTGCAAAGCAGGGAAGCAGAAACGTTTGTGTTGAGCTGCGAGGGCCTCAGGCATGAACTCCAAGATAGGCTACCCTCTTGAGGCCACTTTACTCACCCTCCACCTCAGCCTGCCCAGGGCACAGGAGCCAGCAGGCCAGGATAGTTGCAAAGCTACCAACCAGCTTGTCATAAAAGGCTACCTGCCCTCCCACAAAGGGAAAGTGGAATCTTCAGGTATAGTCGCCAGGATCTTTCTGTAGTTGCTGGAGGGAAAGATGTCTGTCCCAGCCTGAGCAGGGGTGAGGGGTAGGGTCATGCCTTCCTGGATGTTTCTGGGGCAAGGGAGGTGGCACTTCCTAGGGGCAACAGAGCAAGATGTGGGCACCATGCCAGCCTTGGGGCCTTGGGGCCCAAGAGGGGGAGGGCAGGAACAGCTAATTAGTCTCAGGAGGTCAGCTGTGAGGGGCCACAAACCCATAAACCCTTTATTGGTGTCTCAGGAGGGGAAACCCGGATGTGAACATTTGTTTATTTTGGATTTCACTTTTCTCTTTATAACATGCATTTCTAGCAGCGTAGCTAGATTTTTAAAGAAACAGGGTTCCCTTTTCACTGGAGAGGGCTCTTTGTTTTTCTCAGAGCTGAAGAAGAAAGTTTTTTTTTTTATTTTTTAAGGCTCAGACCCCGACCCTATAACTTTGCCCCTGCAAATAACTCACTATATCCCAAGGTCCCTGAGAGTCTCACATGGGCTCCAGGCCCCAGATGGCAAAAGTAGGTCTGCCTAGCACTGAAAAGGGAGCTGCATAGCACTTGGACATGACCCCAGCAGACCAGCAGCAGGCAGGCACAGCGGTGAGCAGTCTGGCTTAAGAGCAAGGCCTGGCTCTAGTCCTGCCTTGGTGATGGCCAGCCTGGTGAGACTATGAAGCTGGGATCCCCTAAGTTCCCCATGCAGATACTCCAGGCTCCTTGTGTGGGTAAGCAGGCTTCTACTGCTCTCCAAGGAGAGGAGTCCTCATCAGTCATATCTTCCAGAGGTTCCAGCTGCAGGGTAAAAGTGTCCCTGACCTCCACATGGAAAATGGTGATGTCTCATAGCTAACCTACAGGCTGCTCCTCCTATCCTGTACCCACCCTGGTGGGAGTGAGTGACTAAGAGGGCTCTGTCCCGGGATGGATGGTGTAGACAGCCATGCCGCTTTAACACAGGCGTGTTGGCACCATGACAGTGACTATAGTCAGATCTATGGCTTTGGGCATGCAGAGGCAGAAGGTCCTGTGCATTGCAAAGGCCATAGGGTCATGTAGGGCTCAAGAGGCCTGAGGGAGTCTTGCAAGGAGTAGGTAGGGACATAGGGGTTCAAATGCCACCTCCCCCACCAAGGATCACTACAGAAACTTCTGCTGGTCCAAAACAAGGCAGACACTTGGCCCCCTTCTCCTTAACTCCTACTATGGCTGCAGATGCCAATAGACCTTGGCAGGGGGCAGTACCCTTGCCAACTGCACCAGGAGATTCGGAGTTCATCCCAGAAACACCTTTTATTCTCCAGATGAATCTCCAGGGAAATCTGACCTGATATTGTACCTCTTCCAGAAAGACCCTAAATCCTACCACACTTTTCTGCTTCCCCCATCCCTGCAGATGGAACAGGAGACCCTGAGGAAGGAGGAGGACACAGCAATGCTGGGGGCCAGGAAGGAGCAGCTACAGAAGTCTCTGAGCAGTCTACACCAGGAAGTAGATGGGGCCCTGCGGCAGAGCCAGCAGCTGCAGGTGAGCTGAGCCAGTGGAGTTCTACACTGTGCAAGCTTGGTGATAAATCTGGGGCAGATTCAAACGGTGCAGTCCCCATGTGTATCTCACGTGTGCCAATGCCACATGTGTGTACATGCACATGTACAGAAAAGACAGCTGACATGTCACTGTCCATGACGAGTGCCAAGCCGAGACCAAGACAACAGTGCAGGCACCAGAGATCCCCTCAGACTTCCAATGCAGACTGGTGAGGTACCTTGTGAACCAGGCGTGGTTCTGCAAAACGGCACAAGAAACAGAAAGGAGGCTCAGGCAGGCCTGGAGGATAGGTCCATACATGTCTCCTAGGCCCAGGGCTTAATAACACCCCGTGCTCCTTTGAGGGTTCAGTCTCCCCTTCCACCATGGAGGACCCCCCATTCCAGTTGACTACCTTTAGGGGGGATGGATAATCATCAATATTCAGTGACCTCAGAGGGAACCTGGGATGCTGTTCACACAGATTTAAAGTCCACTCCTGGGGCCTGTGGCTTGGGCTCCAGCCCAGCAAAACCCTTAGCAGGTGGCTTGGACTCAAAATCTGTGGGCTAAATATATATGCCAGCTCCAGGTCTGCTGCTGGTCCTGGGCCAGGGCCAACACCCCAGCAGAAAGCAGTGGGGCCAAGACAGGAAGTACAGCCCCAGAGAAAGGGTGGGGCATCCCACTGGACCTGACCCCAGGATCCCAGCAGCCCTCGGTGCCTGTGTTCTCACTCCAGGCCCAGATGGTGGAGCTGGAACAGGCCCACACCCAGCGGCTCCAAGCCCTGGCTGCCCAGCACCAGCGGGACCTGGCAGCTGAGGCCGAGAGGCTCCACAAGGCCCAGCTGCAGGCCACACAGGCTCTGAAGTCCCGTGAGCAGATACACCAGCAGAGGGTGAAGGTCCTGGAAAGGCAGGTAGGGACAGGAGCCCAGGTCCTATGAGCAGGGCTGCATAAGGGGAAAGGAAGGGCCCCTGTTCCCACAGCACCCCATGCAAGGGTAACTGCATGACTGCTATCCGGAGCCTTGGCTTCTAGCATACTCCATATGCCCACCCCTTTATGAGTGGCTCCATGGATCATCTACAGCTCAGTAAACATGGGTTCTGGACCTCCACTGCCCTGTCCCTGAGAGGCTGATTCCTGTCAGAGGTAACCATGAGACTGGCCAGCCACCAGTGACATGGAGAGACTGCCTGTGATGCACAGAGGTGGCCCACACTTGTCCTTTTGAGTCACAGGGAGAACACCAGCACGTGATCAGCTCAGTGGGCTGGGAAAGTGCACCTGAACATAGAGCCTAGGAGTGTGCATACAGCATACTCACACAAGTACGTGTGTGTGTGTGTGTGTGTGTGTGTGTGTGTGTGTGTGTGTGTGTGTGTTGAGCCTGCCTCGGCTGAACTGCTGAGTAGTAAGAACCTTAAAATGGTTGATTGATGGTCTAACCCTTATTTTAAGGAGAAGACACAGACACAGAGAGATGAAGCTGCTGCCCAATTTACCTTCCATCTAGTCTCCATGTCCCACTAGCCATGCTTATTTTAACCCAGTCCTTCTAAGCACATGTCTGACCTTCACAGAAAAAATAAACCTCTTCACTGCTCATAGGATGCTCACAGATGTTCACCGTGGCATGCCTACACGGACGAGATGAGGCCCTCTGCTGTCCATCGGCACACTCTCTCCCATGCACACTCCCTGGGGAGCCATGGACTGTTTAGCCTCTCCCAGCCCTTCCTGACACAACTCTTCATGACTCTGTTCCTGGGGTCCCTCCCGACATGACTGAGGCTCTACTTTGTCCCTAGGTGGCCAGCCTGAAGAAACAGCTGGACCGGGAAGTGCGGCGGCAACAGCAGCGGGCCCACAGTGACTAGATGTTCTGAGCTAAGCAATGACCTTCACTGCGGTTCCTTCCCTACACTCCTGTGCTGGGTGGCCTGCATCAACCAGCCAGGACAGCAAGCTCTGGGGGAGATGTTAGGGTCCTATACTACTGGGGAAACTGGTGCTATGCACACTATACTCTAGGGGCCAAGTTCAACAAACATTGGTGTGTTGTGACAAGATGCACATATAGGCAGCCATCAACCAAGGCACAGACTGCATAAGTCCTGCCTATGGAGACCTTAGCCTCCAGCTGGGCTGAACCACACTGCTGGTCCCTGCTCTTTAATACTCATTCCTGCATTGACCACCCCTCAGCCCCATACCGGGCCTTGTGCTTCATTTCCAGACTGGACCCACTTCTTGGGCTAGGCACTGG
This sequence comes from Cricetulus griseus, assembly GCF_003668045.3. NCBI lineage: Eukaryota > Metazoa > Chordata > Mammalia > Rodentia > Cricetidae > Cricetulus > Cricetulus griseus. The sequence continues at coordinate 444,702,274 of NC_048595.1, forward strand.
TGGCTGGGCCCGGTCAGACCAGCTCCCTTACCATGGGCTGCATTCCATGCCCTCAGCTCTGTAAACACAGGGAAACACATGGAAAACATTTCCACCAGCAAGAGCCAAAAACACAATGTCCTGCAAGGGCAGCCACCACACCCCACATCCAGAGGCTGCAGAATCTTCCACATCCAGGAACTGCAGTCCCGGCGCGGTGGCAGGTGGCTGGAAATGACTCAGATGCAAGTCCCGTGACTCGCTGGCCACAGGGGCATTGGAGGCATGAAGCTGTTCCAGCATCTCTCATTTCCAAACCAAAAATGCTGGGAAATGCCAGTGGGGAATCCTGCTCTGGTTGCTATGAAGATGAAGGCTGTCATCTTACCAGAGCCTGCTCCTGCCTCACCTGTTGGCATCTGTATACCTCTCTCCTATTTAGCCTGGGTCAGAATGGCTTGTCTTCCCCTCCATCCAGCCTGTTCGGTATTATAAACAACATTTCCCAGTACCTCTGGATCACCAGCCAGGCTGGTAAATGTTTGCCTGCATCACACGGTGCAGGTTACCACACGGCTGTGCTTCTGCCAACACCTCCCAAAGCATCTTCAAGGATCCTGGCATGGGGCAGGAAAGGCCGAGGCTCCTGGAGCCCATCCAGTCACAATCATGTAGTTATGTCCAAGACATGTGACAACCTGTCAGTTTACTTCAAGATCACCAGGGACTTAACATCAGCCATCCTGTCAGGCCTCTGGTTGAACTTAGTAAGCAGGCCCTGCACAATCAAGGTGGGCAGATAGGCTCCATCACTGATGACAGTGTGAAGAAGGAAGTTCAGCCCAGGCTCTGAAAGAAAGAGCACAGAGACCCATTGGCAATAGCTTCCCTGGACAAAGGACAAGTTGGTGGTGACATAGGTAGCCTGATATGTGCCCACCTACCATTTCCAAGTACCAGCAAACACTGAGCCTAGTGGAGGAGAGTGGATGGCCTGTTCCACCAAGGACTGGGAAACTGGGTCTTTCTAGTTGGCCCTCACCTTCCTCTTTCCTCTTTCCTGGTCTGCAGTTCCTTTGTGGTCGTATTGCACTTCCTGCTCAAGGACGAGAGTGGCCCAGAAGCTGGAGATTGCCACAGGAGGCAGAGAGTTCCTCCACTGCTCACTCAAGGAGTGTGTGCGCAGTGTCAATGCCTTCCTCTTCCTGTCCCTGCAGGGCTCACTGGTGTCCCAGCCACCCGTAAATGTACCTGGGAGTGGAGGGCACACTTCAGTAGTGAGAGGCCTGGCTACTTCTCAGTACCACCAAAGTGGAAGATATCATGACCAAGGTGCTCCCTGGTGACCCGCGGCCTTTACACGGGCTGCTCAGAAGAACACTCAGAAAGCTTCTGAGAGTGTCACACTTTGAGTATTTAACTGGTGCAAGGGATATTGTTTTTACTTATTCAACATAAAGGAAAATATTGTGGAAAAGAGATGTTTTCTAAAAAAAAATACATACATACATATATATTGTGTTTCTCTAAACATTTTCTATGGCGTGTGCCCACTAGCGTGTCAGAGTTTGGTGATTATTGGCCTGGGCAGAGTGGTGGTGATTGCAGAAGGCCTTCATGGCTGTGCTCTGAGACCGCCTTTTGTGGTGAGGAAACCTTGCAGCTGGGCCAAGATCAGATGGGTAACTGACTATCGGCAGCCAGTGTGTCAAATCCAGGACCCCACAGTTCACTCCATTCGGACCTTGCCCCAATCTACCTGCCCAGTGGAGCAGCAGGCACAGGAATGCAAACTACTGAGGACAGAATGGCATCCCTCAGTAAAGGTGAGGCCAATGAAGGAGGCAGCTGGGGCGAACGATTTAGGCTATGCAGGTAGTGGAAGATGACCTTCTGGCTCTTATCCTCCTGAAGTTTGAGAGGAAAGGGTCGATACCTATTGCCCAGGCGCCCCTCCAAAGAAAGGCAGGCAGTTTCTCTTTTTGGACTACCCCACATTTGGTTCCTGGCCTGTATGAAGACCAATGGATCCCAACATCCATTTGGGAGGTGTTAGCCTCAGATGGGTGTCTCAGCTCTGCTCCTCACCCGAGCAATCTGAACAGGCTCTCTGTGTGTCTATGAGAAGGAGAAAGTGGCCCTCAGACCTGGTCCTGCAACAAAGGAGTCTCAGGGCTCCTCGTGAAGCCTGGAGCTGCACATAGATTGTTAGACCCCCCTGGAACCTCTGTGCAGCTCCCCAGCTGGCACTGCCTATCCGTCCCAGGGGTTGGGGAGCACAAAATACAGAAGCAGTATCTCCCAGGAGACAGACAAACAGATACACACACACACACACACAGAGAGAGAGAGAGAGAGAGAGAGAGAGAGAGAGAGAGAGAGAGAGACCAGAATTAGGCGTTGGTCCAGTTCTTATTGGAGACACAACACAAAATCTGACAGACACATGCCATCCTGCAACCTAAACAGAGGGTACTAACATTCCCTCTGACCAAGGGGCTCTAGCCATGCCCTTGGGTGCCCCAATTTGGAGCCACCAGCCTTACCAGCCTCTCAGGTCACTGTAGGTAGAAGACAAACAGAACAGAGGGCTTGAGCCCAGGGAGAACTTGGAGAGAAGGCCAGACTAAGAGCTCAGATGTCACATCGAGAGATTGGCCAGCATCAGACCTGGAGTAGAAGGCAAAGGTTCCTTCCTCTTGACTATGCCGGAGCAGGATGCATACGACATGCACTGCTTATTTGGGATATCTGAAACATTAATATTTTAAAAAATACATCCTGTGTCTTTTAACAATGGAGATGCATCTGAGAAGTGTCACTGGACAACTTTGTCACTGCAGAGCATCACAGAATTCATGACACAAACCACGGTCTCTGCAATATTGCTGAGTGACCCACTCTTTGGAGACCATCTGAAATATGTGATCCGTGCTTGACTGCAAGATTGTTATACAAGAAAATAAAACCTCGCAGGAGGCATGTAAAGATCACACCAGCACACATAATCCGAACCCCACTGCTGCAGAGGAGAAACTTGAGCAGCTCCTTTCTCCAGAACACACACACAGCATGGCTGTAATGGGCATGATGCTCTGAATGCTGTTTCCCAAATGTTTTGCTTGGCATGATGTCATCAGAGTTTTCCCAATGCCTTTAAAAATATCCCAGCAGCATGACTTTATCGGCTGTGGTTTTCTCCAGGTCTGCATGCCCATCTTATGTCAGCTGCCTGGGTTTTCAGGAAACGGGAATAGAGTTGTCCCTGTAGGAGATGCTCCCCATCAAGCAAAGTGCCTGGTGAAGTCCAGGTCTACACATGCCTGTGTTCCCAGCCACCCTGTACCTCAAGTGGACTCAGGGTTTTCCATAGGCCAATTCCTGTGTCACTGCCCACTCAAGTGGGTGGGAGAGCTCTGCCTGAGCCCCACCAAACAAAGCAAGGTGTAGCCATTTGGGGAGCTCCAGATAATTGTCTCCCCCAGATCAATAGCAAAGGTCACACCATGGTGCTGAGGTTGGCAGGCCTCGTGTGCAGATGCTGTGCAGTTATGGCAGCCCTCGGTCTAGGTGGACTGTCCAGTCTCACCCATATGGGTGCGCTGTGAGCTTCTCCTTAGGGGCAGGGCCCCACCTGCCCTGGGCCCTGAGGCCTCTCCCACCCTATCCTGGAACGGTAGAGGGTCATAGTGGTGGGGACTTCTGGCTGTACCGAATGATGGAAAGAGCTGTTGCAGGGGAGCATGTGTTTCTCTAGCTATATCTAAAGGGAAGGAGGAAAAGGCAGGGGAGGGCTGCAGCCTCAGGCTGCTTCGTGGGACCAGCTGGCTAGCCCAGTCCCCCTACCAGGCAGAAGAGGGATAGCATTCCCCATCTTGACCTTCACAGATTCCTAAGGCCTGAACATCTGGTGGGTGGCTCTGGGGCTCCCCCACCAAAACAGGCGCACACAGCCGGGCCCTAAATTAAAGTGTCACAGGCCTCTTGGGGAGCTCAAGTTTCCTGCTGCAGAACATGAGCCTGCTTGATAAAAACGATTTGGGTTGTGATAAATGTGGATTTTCTGTGGTAGAGACAAAGGCGCCCTTGAGTGGGGGGGGGGATGGACTAAACAGCACATTGCTGAAAAGTATTTCCTGATAATATTTTTAGCACCTGAAAAAAAAAGCGATTTTCCCCTCTCATTTTGTGTGTGTGTGTGTGTGTGTGTGTGTGTGTGTGTGTGTGTGTGTGTGTGTGTGAAATGTAATGCCCAGCAACAACAATGAGATCTGTGCTAGCCCCCACCACCACACCCCCAAACCCTGTCTTCCAGGCCTCACTGAAAATCTGCACAGGGCAGGCACCCAGTGGGTGATCGAGGTCAGTGCCACCTCTCTTGACTGGAGACCAGAGAGCCTCAGCTCTACCTACCCACAAGCCCAGTTCTGAGATAAGTCTGTGTCCTGGTACCCCACAGCTGATCAGGGGATTCTAGCGAGATGCAGGATCCGGTGTCCTGCCGCCCACTGCCTAACATGCCTGGAAGGACAGTCTTCAAGCAATGAATCTATTGAGCACCACTGTGTACCTGACAGTGTGCTGAGTCCTGGGGCAACCAAGAAGTTCCCAAGCAGACCCAAACACAAACCCAGACGTGGGGCTTTGCTAGGACCCTCTGAGGCACGTGCCTGGGGGACGGGGGACGAGGGGGGGGAGATTAGAAGTACTGAAGTGGGAAGGGCACTCAGGGTAAAGCAAGGCTGTGTGGTTGGAGAGAACAGGGCTGGGTAGTGATGGGCTCTATTTAGTGTCCCACTGAGACAAATCTGTATTACCCTAAACCTCCACCCTTGGAGTTGGTGCTGTCACCTGCGATCCCATAAGAGAAAACCAATGAGAGGAGAGTGGCGCTTCCTAGCAGGCACAGAGCCCAACACATTCTATCAGGCCAGGGAGGGACCCCTGAGGACACACAGAAAGGAAGCCTGTCCAAAAGCAGACCTTAGGGCAACTAACTAGTTAGCCTCAGAACCGCTAGGTTAGCCAGGGCACTCCTCGTGGGCAGGCCCTAAGCTGGCGCCTGGAGGATGCAAGCCCTCACCTCACCAATGCCCAGCCACAAGGGAGCTCCAGAGCGCGGGGGTCACGGGGCTGGAGGTGGAGCCAAACGGGTACTAGTCCGGCTTTAAGCGCCTAGAGACAGGGGGACCGGGGAGCCTCGCTCCAGCAAGCTAAAAAAAAAAAAAAAAAAAAAAAAAAAAAAAAAAAAAAAAAAAAAAAAACAAAAAAAAAAACACAAAAAGCCACTATTTGCATGACCCCGCCTATCCCCGCCCCTCCCGGGTGGCCGCCTGGGCTGACTATTTAAAGCCGGGTCCCGGAGGTGGGCCAGCGGCCCGCGGTCCTGCCTTGCGCCTTCCTAAGCGCTGCTGCGCCCGGAGTGCGGCACGAGCTAGGGAGAGGTGGCGGTGCGGCCGATCGGCCGTGCGGGGACTGCGGCCACCTGCCCGGGCCCGGGGGTCCGCCCTCAGATCCCGGCGATGCGCCGCGGCGCCGCAGGGGCGCTGCTGCTGCTGCTGCTGCTGGCCGCAGCCCTGGGGCTCGGGGCGCGCGGGGTGCGCGCTGCGGTGGCCCTCGCCGACTTCTACCCGTTCGGCGTGAAGCGCGGCGACGCCGTCACCCCGAAGCAGGACGACGGCGGCTCAGGGCTGCAGCCCCTCTCGGTGCCCTTCCCGTTCTTCGGCGCCGAGCACTCCGGACTCTACGTGAGTAACCCCGAGCTCGAGGGGGCTCCGGGGAGGGCGCCGCTGCCCTCCACCCCGAGTCCGGCTGCTGCTGCGGCCGGCAACTTGGCACCGCGGCAGCCAGAGGTGGAATGAGGACAGCGCTTCCTCCCTCCCGCCGCCAAGGCCGGACAGCGGCTGGCTGGAGAGGCGTGGGCAGGGCGGGGCGAGCAGCCGCCGGGGCACCTAGGCGACAGCCAGGCCAGCGGAGCGCGGCGCGCCCCTGCGGCTCATGGCCCGACCTGTTGGGACGTTGGCAGAGTTGGCATCCGCAGAGCTACTGCCCCACCCCCCCGAACCAAGTGGGGACCCTCGCTTCTGTTCCTTCACAGAGAGTTTATGTGGCAGTGGGCACACGACCTCTGGCCAGCTTCCCCAGTGGATGCAGCATCTGGCTTGTGATGGTCTCAGTTCTCTCTAGGCCACTTCAGCCTCACCCACAGTTAACACCAAAGACCCAGGGCCAGAAGGCATTCTGCAGTGACTTGCTTAGTTGTAGAAGACCTGCGCTGGGCAGGGCTGGCAGCTAGGGGCAGTGTGGAGGGGTTTACGCCTCTGTCCCGTTCTTAGTCCAAAAGGACTCCCAAAGGTAATTCCTCTCTCCACCCCAGACACGAGTGCAGGAAAGGGATCAGTGGAAGACAAAGCCTGAGTGCCAGTCTCCATGTTCCCAGGGTCTGACCCTGAGCCGATCACTTGTGCACAGCCACAGGGGTGAGCGGTGGTGAAGAGACCACTTCTCACCAGCCCCGACATCTCCGAAATCACCCTATCTGCTTGGGAATATCTGAGCTATCTTGGTCTACAGTTAAAACACCATCTTCCTAACCAGAGCCTTTGCCATATCCGATGTCAATCCCCTTTAGCACTACCACCTCGGCCATCAGTGCCGCCGCCGGCACTCCCACCTCGGCCGTAAGCACTGCCACTTTCAGGCCCATATTGGCATCCCCACCTTCCTGAACACTGCCTCCATCACCACCACCATCTCCAAAGCCCACTCCCCACAGCTACCAGTCCACCGCTTCAGCATTCCGCATTCTGGTGGCTGACTTCCTATACCCACTCAGAATGGCCTCCTCGCCTTGGTGGCAGTGTCTGGTGACATGACCGGCAAGGGCATGCAGAGCGTTGAGAGGCAGCCATCCCCGAAGATCCCTCTGGCCTGGGGCTTTTTGCAAGTAAGCTGTAGACAGGAAGAGCTGTGCTTTGCCTCTGCCCACAAGAAAGGGGCCTGTGCATCTCAGGAATGTGAATGAAGACATCCTAACAGGGCTCTGTCAATATGTTCTTTAAGCACTCTGGCTAGCCTTGAATTTTCCACTCCCAAGGCGCAGGTGAAAATATTATTGAAATGGTTAGCCCTCTTAACATGAGAAACCAACTTCTGGCTCCTAGGAAAACATACGCCCTACCGGAGCCTCTCCCTGAAACATATACTTTAGAAAGTACCCGCCGATGTGTGCATGATGTGCACAGGGTACCCCACCTTCCCTTTGCTCAGTGGGAAAGAAAATGGAGGTCTTCAGGAAGCCATGCCCACGTATCTAGCCTGGAACAGCACTTGGGCCGTGTGGGTAGGTCAAGGCTACATGGAGAGAAGGAGGTATTGGTTCCAGAGCAGGGCGTCTGCTGAGTGTCCCCAGGCGCCTCCAGCTAAGAGGATGCCCCTACTCTGGCCCTTAGCCAGCTCCACATAGTGAGATATGGCGCCAGCCACTCTCCTTGTCCTTGTAGCTTGGTGAAGGGAAGGCTTGTTGAAGGAGTTAAGTGAAAGCATGCACACCCCAATTTTCTGTGTCACCCCACATCCCAGTGGAAGTCAGAAGTGCCCTGCGTGAGGCTGGCACTCTATGGAGACTGGAGCCATCCCTGGAGAAGCGCAGATGCGTTCCCAGCTTGACAGCTCTTCCTTGAGGGTGGCCCCTGTCTAGAAAGGCCCTCCATTCTGCTGCTTCCTTGTGCCACAATAGCTAGCTGGCCCTGAAATGTGTTGCTGAGCGCACACATTGTTGCTGAGGTTTTGGAACACAGGTAAGGAAGAAGCTCCCGGTGGGTTTGGGTTACTGCCCTCCACCTGCTGCCTGGAATTTTTACTCAGATTCTCAGTAAAGACTGAAGCTGCAGTATGGCCTGCCAGGTCTGAATCTCGTCTTATGTGGCACTGGGAGCTTGGGTAGCTGGTGGTCTTGGGTAGCTTATGACCTTCTTCTAAGGGAGGGCATGTGAGCCAAGGGCCAGGAGTCTATACAGTGGCTGAGCTGTAATCAGGGGTCTCCCAGTGGTCTGTCCAACCTGAAGGGGTGAACAGGGTGGTGGCACTCGGAAAGGCCATCTCCATCCATCCTTCAGGCGGCTCCTCCAGCCATGTTAAGGCTCATGTCTTCACTGACCATTGCACCTGGGAAACTACTTACTATACGGTCTTTGGGGAACATTCAGGGCCAGGACATGAAATATGGAGCCTGGGTTGGGAAGACAGTGAGGATTTAGGGGTCAGAGAGTAGATCCCAAAGGGAAGAAGCACTGTTAATAGTCAGCTTGGCTTGAACTCCTGATGCCAGAAAGTCAGTTCTCACCCCCTGGAGGCAAGGCTTGATTCTACACCATCCCATGTGCTGGCCTCCTGCCCCCAGCACACAGTCCAGCTCTGCCCCTCAGACACCAGGCCCGGAGCGGCTTCTTTCATGTTTTCTCTGCCTGCAGCTTTGTCATCTTTGCCTTGTCATTCCTCTCGTGAGCCTCGGCTTAGCTCCGGTGGAGTGCACGGTGACGCCTCCCTCTGTCTGATGCCAGGGTTTACTTGTACTTGGGCCTGGGTCTCAACAGGTCACTGTGTCAGAGAGGATTTTCTAGATGGCCAGAGCTGGCAGCCAGATGTCCCGTACAGTGAGGGCTAGACTTGGGAAAGTAGGACAGTCTGTGATGGAGAAGTGCAGGTGAGGAAGGGGAACTTGGGATTCAGATGTGTCCAGCTGCCTTCTTATTGTGCCCCCCCCCCATAGTGGGACCCAAACTTAGACCAGTTCTCAGAATCTGCAGTCACCACGATCCAGGCTCTGTCCCCTGCAGGTCTGTCTTCATTGGATGCCCAGCTCCTAGCCTTCCTTGCTGTCTGCCCTCTCTACTTAAAGACACAGCGGAGCTGAGAACATCATGGGATCCTGGGTGTCTTCCCCTTCCCACACTTGCCTGCCTCCTCCAAGAGGCCCTTCCTGAGCAGGCCCCTCACTGCCAAGCCCTACCTCTTTGATTCTCTGAATGTGGCTCTGACTCTTGTCTTGTGACTAAGATGTGCACCCCCTAAAAGCCCAGGACTGCAGGAGAAGGTGTGAAGAAGGTGTGAAGCTGCAGTCTGGCTAGGGCAGGCACGACTTCTTGTTCTGACTTCTGGAACTCCTCTCACAGCAATAAGATGATGGTGGCTCTCTCTCTCTCTCTCTCTCTCTCTCTCTCTCTCTCTCTCTCTCTCTCTCTCACCAAAGGGTGTGAGGTTGGGTGTTTTCTATCCAGCCTGGCAGTCTCCTCTTTATAACTGAAGCATTTACACTGTTTACATTTGATATGGTTACCAGTGGGGCTGGCTTAACCTCCTGATTTACTATTTACAAGTGAAATTAATCACTTTTCTCCTCCAGTAGCATTTGAAGTGATTTCCAATACTGGTCAGTAGGGGTGAAGCTCCTAGTTGGGCACCAACTCAATGATGCCAGTTCTGTGTTCAGCAACAGGACCTTCCCATCGGGTTACGGAGAGTAACCGATAGCTTTAGCCTGTAATGTTGGGGGACATATAGGACTCCTTTGGCCAGTATTCTGTCTTCAGATAGAGCTGCACTCCTTCAAATTCAATGTCAGGACCTCACAATCCATCCATTCCCCATGCTGCTCCAATCTGTTGCCATAGTTTCACATAGGTAATAAGCAAGCACACTGCTAATATTTTGCTGTAGACAGCCAGTTATCATTTAAAGGGATTTTAAAATTAGATAGTCTTTTCTGTTTACCTAGCTTTGACATTTCCAGACTTCATCCCTCGTGTAGAGGTGGCTTCCCATTTCACAATATTACAGTAGGACTTCCTGTAACATTTTTTGTAGTATTCTCCTGCTGAGCATACATTATCTTGTCTGAGAAATATATTGGTTTACCTTCATTTCGAAAACTGTGTCTGCAGTTTGGATGTAGAATTCTGGGTTGAACGTTCCATCTTTAAAGGAAGTATTCCACTGGCTTTTCACAGTTCCCAACACGCTGTCTCCTGCCGTTCTCTATGGCTAGACAGGGTCTAGCCTGTCTCCTTCCCTCTGACTGCAGCTTTCCAGTACTTGGATTCTTGGGTGTGTTACTGTGGCATTTTTAAAGTATTTCTTCTGCCTAAGGTTCATAAAGACTTACGGCCTGCAGTTATATAAGTTTTCGTGAAATTTGAGAGACTTCTCGGCTGTCTTCAAGTAGTTCTTCTGTTCTTAGCTGCTGTCATTTGAAGGCTGCTGTGCGCATCACACAATGTGCAGCTGCCCCAGAGCTCACCGAAATGTTCCCTTCCTGTGGGACCTTTATGTTCAGTACTTCTTTTTTTTTTAATTACATTTTATTGATGTGGGGAGGGGCGCCTGTCAAAGCACACATACAAAGGACAATTCACAGGAGTCGGTTTTCTCCTTCCACTATGTGGGTTCCATGGATCGAATTCAGGCATCCAGATTTGGAGGTAAACACCTTTACCTGGTCAGCCATCTCATTGGCCTGATTTGGATGTTTCTTTTCTTTGTTATTCATTTTTCTGTTTTCTGTTTTCTTTCTTTTATTGAAAATAGGTCATTTTCTCATATAATAACATATTTTATCCTGACTATGGTTTTTTCCTTCCTCTATTCCTCCCAATTCCTTCCCATCTCCCCTCCCAAAAAATCCACCCCTTTTCTGTCTCTTATTAGAAAAGAATGGGCTTTAAAGAGATAATAATAAGGGGCTCAAGACATGGCTCAGTGGTTAAGCTCACTGACTGCTCTTCTAGAGGACCTGGGTTCAATTCTGAACACCCACATGGCAGCTCACAACTGTCTGTAATTCCAGTTCCAGGGGACTCGACACCCATGGCAAAACATCAATGCACATAAAATAAAAATAAATTTAAAAAGAGATAATAAAATGTAATAAGATAAATTAAAATACTATCACATTGAAGTTGGATAAGAAAAACCAATGGAGGGAAAAAAGCCCAAGAGAAGGCACAAGAATCAGAGACCCACTGTTCACACACTCGGGTGTCCCTTAAAAACACTAAACTGAAGCTGTAATATAAGCACAGAGGACCTGGTGCAGACCCATGCAGGCCCCACGCATGCTGCTTCCATCGCTGAGTTCATGTGTGCTTTGAGCATGATTTAGAGGGCCTTGGTTTGTGGAGGTTTTTTTGTTGCTGTTTTTTTACTTGTGTGTATGTGTGTGTGTGTGTGTGTGTGTGTACGTGTGTATGTGTGAGCGTGTGTATGTGTGAGTGTGTGTGTGTGTGTGTGAGTGTGTGTGTGTGTGTATGTGTGAGTGTGTGTGTGTGTGTGTGTGTGGTGTGTGAGCGTGTGTATGTGTGAGTGTGTATGTGTGAGTGTGTGTGTGTATGTGTGAGTGTGTGTGTGTGTGTGTGTGTGGTGTGTGAGCGTGTGTATGTGTGAGTGTGTATGTGTGAGTGTGTGTGTGTATGTGTGAGTGTGTGTGTGTGTGTGTGTGGTGTGTGAGCGTGTGTATGTGTGAGTGTGTATGTGTGAGTGTGTGTGTGTGTGTGTGTGTGGTGTGTGTGTGTGTGGTGTGTGTGTGTGTATGTGTGAGTGTGGTCTCTGTGTGTGTGTGTGTGTGTGTGTGTGTGTGTGGTGTGGTGTGTTCCATTCCTCTGGCTCTACCCCTTTTCTGTCTACTCCTGCATGGTGTTCCCTGAACTCTGAGAGAAGAGATTTGATGGAGACATCCTGTTTAGGGCCAAGTGTTCCAAGTTCTCCTATTCTCTGCATAATGTCTCACTGTGGGTCTCATCTGCTGCAGGAGGAAGCTTCTCTGATGATGGCTGAGTAAGGCTGTCTATGAATATAGCAGAATGTCACTAGGAGTCATTTTATCACTACGATTTTCTAAACCTGTAGTATTTAGTTTTGCCCTAGGTCCCTGGGCTATCTATCTAGTCTCTGGCTCTTGGTCACCCAAGCAGTGTCAGGTTTGGGTTCCTTCTCATAGAATGGGCTTTAAATCAAATATTGGTTGGTTACTCCTACAAGGTTTGTGCCACCATTGCCCTAGCGTTTTTTGTTTGTTTGTTTGTTTGTTTGTTTTCGTTTTTTTTGTTTTTTGTTTTTGTTTTTGTTTTTTTGAGACAGGATTTCTCTGTGTAACAGTCCTAGCTGTCCTGGAACTCACTTCGTAGACTACACTGGCCTCGAACTCACAAGAGATCTACCTGCCTCTGCCCCCAAAGTACTGGGACTAAAGGTGTACACCACCACCACCTGGCTTGCCCTAGCATATCTTGCAGGCAGAACACCATTGTAGATCAAAGGGTTTGTGGCTGGCTCGGTGTTATGTTTCTGTTTTTGCAGTATGCAGAGTAACTTCCTGTACCAAAGACTAGCATGTAGAGGTGAAGGCTCTATGTAGACACCAGCTCAACCTCTTATGTTCAATGAGTTGTGTAGATGTTGTCTGCAACAATGGAGCCTTGTCAGCTTGAGGAAAGCAACCTATAGTCTTGGCAACAGCCTGTGTTGTTTGGGGGTTCTCATGGGACCACTTTGGCCAACAATTCAATTAGATGTATCCCAATCCAGGGACTGGAAACTTTATTTGGTTGCAAGAGATGTCCTGCTAGGAGATTCTATCTCCCCCCATTATTTGGCAATTTCATTTAGATCACCTTTGTGTGTGTGTGTGTGTGTGTGTGTGTGTGTGTGTGTGTGTGTGTGTGTGTGTGTTATACGCCAGAGTGAACCCTGGGCATCTTCCTCAGCCCTTCTTCACTTTGGTTTTTGAGACAAGGTCTCTCATTAGACCGGAGCTCACCAATTCAACCAGATTGGCTGGCCAGGGGGTCCCAGTGCTGGGGTTACATGTCTGAGCCTGCACACTCAGCCCTGTTGTGTGTATTCTAGGACTCACACTCAAGTCTTAACGCTTGTGCAGCAAGCACTTTACTGAGTGAGCCCTCTCCTAGCCCCCAGTTGTTTTATTTTTTTTACTAATAGAAGTTTTATTTGTATTGTTTCAACATCTTTTTATATTATTTCTCTTTTCCTTCCATTGATGTTTTATATTTATAATAGTTGCTTTGGTACTAATTTTAGAAAGTAATTAATGAAGTACTTTGACTGCAAAGCAAACTAAAAAGAATGGTAAACAAATACCGAATTCGGAATGTAGTTTTGTTTTTCATAGTGGTGTGTGTGTGTATCTCTGAAACTAATGAATGGAAGAGAATATGCAGAGAATAATGTGAGTGTCCTAGTTTCTTTCTGATACTGTGATGAAACACTTTATTTTAAAAAAAAGCAACTTAGAAGAAGAAAGGATTTCTTTAGCTTACACTTCCAAGTCACAATCCATCAGTAAGGGACATCAGGGCAAAAGCCATGGAGCAACGCTGTTTCCTGGTACACTCTCCAGCTTACTCCCTTGCAAGCTCATGCTTAGCAGGCTTGATTGTACAACCCAGGACCACCTGCCTACACTAGGCTGGGCCCTCCTGTGTCAATTAGTCATCAAGACAGCCATCTACACATGTGGCCACAGTCCTATCAGACCTAGGTAATTCCTCAGTTGGGGCTCTCCTTCCTGATGACTCTAGGCTGTGTCAAATTGACAAAGCTAAAGAGGACCATGAGAATCACTGTTCGAGATTCCAACTGCAGATTCAGAAAGGAGGAAGCACAGAATAAAATGTGGCTTTGTGCTGGGTTTGAATTGGATGGATCATTTTAAACTTACAGTACCTACATCTCTATGTTTATGGTGATAATGGATTCAGGTGTGCTTATAATGACATATGTTCATATGCATCTATAGTCCCCTGGGGGGATAATAGATAACCAGCCTTCCATTATTAAGCACCTACTGTATACATCCACTGCCCTGCCCCCTTGTACTTGGGACTCAGCTCATGCTCATGTCTCCTAAAGGTTCTGCCGGCCTGGCTGGGAGTACAAAGAAAGAGAATGGGCAGCTTCTAGGCAGATCCCTGACCCTAAACTTACACACCAAGATCATCCCAGCCCACATGCCCTCTGAGCTCGAATAGAGCTTGTCAAGGGTCAGACACAGCCCCTCAGGCCCCTGAGACTAGGCAAACATCTGCCACCTGTACTGGATGGCAGGCTGGGAATTGGAGCAGGCACAGGAACCTTAGAGGCCCCTGGGGATGAGTACTAGGATGAGATCCCAGAGGAAGGATCAATGTACCCAGAAGTCCCCGCTCTGTGAGGGGAGGAGGAGGCCACAGGCTTGGCCTGGAAATCCTACCTCTGACATGGAAGCCTCAGCACTGCTGGAAGGACCTTAAAGGCCCAAGGTCTCAAGAGAGTCCAGGAGGCAGTGGCCAAGCCAGTGATGGACACAAAAGAAGGTCTGGACACCAGGCAAGGTACAGTCATTACTCACTGTCCGGGCATATCCAGAGGGCTGGTTCTGACCCTGCTGAACATGAAACTTGAGGAGCATCTGGACAGATGTGCTGGGGGTGAAGCAATAGCTCCTTTTACACAGGACAGTTCAGAGACAGCTGGAGACAGAGCATGAGGGAGCATCGTTGGTCACATTCAGTCACAAGCATAGGCCAAGTACAGATTCTACATCAGACCAGAAAGTGGGCCAAGGGAGACTCTTAACTGCTCACGGAGGGCAAGAGAAAGGACACACCCCTCCCAGCCCGAGCACACAATGCAGCTCCGGACGGATGTTATCCTGACTGTCCCTAGAGACTCTCTCGTCCCTCCCACAACATTGTACAGCTCCAAGATGCCTAACCCTGTACCAAGGTGCTTTGCTGAGGAGCCCTTCTCTCCATGGCTGAGAAGAAAGGATGCACACACACACACACACACACACACACACACACACACACACACACACACACACCCTGCCTACCTGCAACCCAGGACACAAGCCCCCACTGTGCCTGTAGAAGGGATCTTAATTGCCCAGAAAGCTGGCAGGAAATGAAAGACATGCCTATAGTCATCAAAACAAGTGTAAAAAGCCTGGGGTCAGGAGAGCTTTGTTATTTGAGTTGGGAGAGAGAAGTCCCAGCCTGACAGAACCCAGGTGCTGCCCTCTCTGATTTGATGTTTGCACAACTGGAGCAGCCTCTCTGGTAAGCCAGGGCCCCTACCCAGAGCAGCCTCTGGCCTTAGACTCCAGGGTGTTGGCCCAGGCTCAGGCCACATTGCACTCAGTCTCTCAGGCCATTTCCACGTTCCTGACTTCAAACAAGTCGGAAATGCCAACAGCCCTGCCTCTCCGCTTCCTCAGCCAGGGCTGCCTTCCTGAAGGAGCAGAAAGAGGGAAATGGGGGTTGGGGGAGGCAACAGGAGAGTGTGGGCATGCAGGCATGTGGGCAGCCCCCCTCCTTCCAGAGTGCTCCACCTCCTCCACCTCCTGCTGTGTTCACAGTCACCCTTGCTTCCTGAGACCTCCCGGCCTCCCAAGGTAGCTGGGCAGCTGGGCAGTTAACCAGGAATCTTCCCAGAATTTCAGCCTGCCGCACCACAGCCTGGTCCTGACAAGGCTAGCTACAGTCAAGGAGGGGAGGGCATCCCTGGAAAGCAGGGACCATCTATAATCACCTCTGTCCACTGCCGACTTTACTGTCAATCATCCTGAAAGGTCTTCCTGGGACTTCTATCACCCACCCTGGACTGTGACATCCACGTGGCAGCCTTGTTTACCTCAACAACAGGTGCTCAGCCTGAAGAGAAGACAGTGTTCCTGAACTGGCCCAAGAGCAGCAGGTCCCAGAGGAGACCTGGGAGAGCACAGGAAGGCCCTGCATGCCTAGCTTTCAGGGAAGTGCTAGGGAAGGCATTGATTGTGAACCAAGGCCAGACATGTAGTGTCCTCAGCCTGTGGATCCCTAGGAAACGTGTCCCCCTCCTTGGCCAGGGTGGCAGGCTTACTAGGGATCCAGCATTTCTGCAGGATCAGAATATCAACACGATCCTCTTAGGACAACATCTGGACTCATGCTCAGGTTTTTGAGGAGCCAGTGGCTGAACAGCTGACTGTCTGGAAGTCACCTCTGAAGCCAGGGCAAGGATTAAACACCTTTATTCGTGTAGTAATGCCTGGCATCTACGGTTCCCAGGGACATCAGTCAGGGACTCGAGTCTTATTCATTCTCCGTGTTTTCCATACTGTACTGCTTGTTTCTCAAAGTAGTATTGCAAATACAGAGTAACTGCAATAAACTTGACATCTGGGGAGACTCGGCATCTCTCAGGGCCTGACGGAGTGGGTTACCAATTACTCCCTAGACCTCCAAAAGAGATTCACGGACCCATCTAAAGGAAGGAAGCCCAAGAAGCTCTGCTCAGGAAAGGGAGCCTGCCAGCCCAGCATCTGGATTCCAGTACCTGCTTGGCTGTAGTCCTGGTACTAGCCTGGCCTGGCAGAGGAACAGGGCCAGCTTGTTCTGCCTCCTTCCTGGACTCCCCCACCCCTGGGCTCTAGGTCCACTCCTACCCTGAGAAGAAGAAAGAGCAGCAGCAGTCTGGGGTGGAGCAGAGGAGCCCTCAAAGGCCAGAGGCCTCTTTCGTACACATGGCACACCTCACACTCTAAGGCAGGAAGGGAAACTCAGGAAAACTGCCAGTGGCCAAGTAAGTGGGTGGCTGTGGGGAAGGGCAGTGCAGCAGGACCCCACCCTGAGGTAGCCCATCCCCATCTGTAGCCCTCGTCCAGTCCCAAAGACACTGACCCCCTGTCAGCCAGAGTGGCCTTTACCATCTGTGACTTCTAACCATTTTCTTTCCTCTAGAACAGTGGGAATGGGATTCTTGACATGTACCAAGAAGAAGCAAGTGTAAGACAGATCCCTCTGGTCTGCCCTTCCAAAAAAGAGCCAGGGCTGCCCACTGCACCTGCACCGCACCTCTGGGCAGCCACCCCATCCAGCCCCAGCCCCTGCATGTCCCTCTGGCTCTAGCAACAAGGCCCCTCCACAGTCTCTATCCCAGCCACAAAGAAATACCAGCTTCCTCCCCTCACTGTTTCCAGGCTGGCTCCTCCCTGCTTCTGAGGGCACTGTCTGCTCCTTGTCATTACTGTGTGATTGTCAGAACAGACTATGAGATGTTTATGTGTTTTACCGTGGTAGACAATCGGGGTTGTTCTGTGTTTTGTTTTAGTTAAAATCTCCAGCCTTACTGAAGTAAAATGGCATAAGTGTATATATTTGAGTTTTATGCAATGCAGTGATTTTGTGTACCTTGATAATAACTGCCACGGTAAAGCCAATGTGCACTCCTTCACGTGTGCTTACCACGGTGGGAGGTGATCTAATATTACGCAAATGATACTGTATTTCTAATGCAACCAAAACCACTGGACAAGAGCCCTTAAATAAAGTAATGCCTGAAACTACAGTGCCGTTCCAGCTGCCTCTTTCCATGTCCCACTCCATTCTCCATGTGTTATAGCCGTACTTCTACTCTCTGCTCTGTGGATTTGGTGTTTTTAGCTTCCACACATGAGATCACATGGTATTTGTCTTCCTGTACCTGGCTTATTTCACTTACCATGGTGTCACACAGGCTCAGCCATGTTGCTGCAAATGGGAGATTTTTTTCCTTTTACAGCTGAAAAGTATTCCTGTGTGTGTGTGTGTGTGTGTGTGTGTGTGTGTGTGTGTGTGTGTATGCACATACGTATATGTCCATGGGTGTGTGGGTGAGTGAATATTGTGTGGATGTGTGTGGGTTTGCTGGTGGGCCTGATGACTTGAATTCAGTCCCTGGGACCCATACCATAGACAAAGAGACACAACTCCCACAAATTGTCCCCTGACCTCTACATATAGCCTCCCCATCAAACTCACAAATAACTAAATAAGTGTTTTTAAAGTGAGGTGGTGCAGAGATGGCTGAGTGGTTAAGAGCACTGGCTGCTCTTCCAGAGGACACGGGTTCAATACCCAGCACCCACACGGCAGCTCACAACTGTCTGTAACTCCAGTGCCAGGGAATCTGACACCCCCACACCAATGCACATAAATAAAATATTAATTTTTTAAAAAAATAGGAGGGAAAAATAGGGAGAAAATCAATGTTATTCTCTGTCTTCTGCAGGTGTATACATATGTGCATATACATGCGTGCACACACAAAAGGAAAACAGTTTGAAAACACAAGCTAGAAGGACATGCACTAACAGACACTAAAACTTACCATGATGGAGAAAGACCAGGAGGCCTCAACCCTACGCAAAGAACTGTAGTCAGCTAAGGAACGCTGAGAGCTGGAGAGATAGTCCTCCTGGGGACGAGCCCACCAGTCAGTTATCCAATACCAGATGGTCAGCCCTGAAAACATACATACAAGTTACATTATGGAGACTGAGCAGGTAGTAAGTAGTTAAGTATTTAGGAATACTTATGTATATACATAGATGTATGTGACAACAATTAATGAAAAAGAGAGACCATTAATTTGAAAGAGAACAAGGAGGGGTATGCAGGGGGGTTTGGAAGAAGGAAAAGGAAGGGAGAATGATGTCATTATATTATAATTTCAAAAAATAAAATAAATATAACTTCTCATAAGGCCTCCATGCCCAGAAGTACTTGTGCAGAGTCAGATAAATGGCAGGGAGCCTGAACCTGAAGCTCTCCATGACAGGGAGCCTGAACTGGCCGGAGCTCTCTGTTTCTGCTAGGCTGGATGGCCAGTAGTTCTTGGGATCTGCTTCTGGGATTGCTGATACTCATGGCCATACTCTGCTTTTATGTGTGTGCTGGGGATTTTTCTCCTCCAAATGTAATTTAAATTGATGAAAATTAGTTTAATCGTAAATTAATTAGTTTTTAATGTAAGTCACACCTCATCTTCCCAACAGAACCCTAACTTGATGACCATGAGTAATTTGTCCACTTACATATTTCCAGATTCAGAGGATTACATGTGTGATGCTCTCAGCAACTGTCCATCCAGGACAAGCCATGTGAGCCTCACAAAGAGAATTCCTCTGTCTGCACTTCTTTATTGTGTATCTGGGGACAACACGAAGGCCCAAGTAGATGCCTCACACATCATGGATTTGCTGTCTTAGCTTAGGAGCTTGGCTCGTATAGTAAGCCTGCTTTTTATCCCCAAGAGGACAATATTTCATCTCTCAAGGCTGAGCTCTGCAAACACAATCCAAGGAAATGGCCTTGCTGATAGCCGACAGGGATTGCTGGCACTCTTGTTTCCGGCAAAAAAAAAAAAAAAAAAAAAAAAAAAAAGGCCAGGGACCATAGTAAATGCTTCCCCCATCAGGCTACCTCCTCAGTCCGCATATCCTTGGCCAAACATTTTTGCCAGAGAGCATTCTGAAATGCCCCACCATGGTCTGGAAGTGGCCTGTTTCCATTTGCCATCTCATCTACTGAAGCCCCATGGGAACATTGAGGTGTAAAGCTGCTGCATGTGCCTGATGAGTGTGAAGTGGTGTTTACCTCCAGTCATCCCTTTGCCCTTATGCTTTATTTTATCTGATGATGGTACAACCGTGTCAGCTTTCCTTTGATTAGCATCTATCGAGAACCTTTAATTCACTTTAACTTACTGTGTAGCTGGCACAGATGTCTTCATCTCTATCAGTCATATTTCTTTCGTCTGACTGGTTACAGCTCTGTCTCCTTACTGTTTTTTCTATCTGTTCCATCTTCATTATTTTTTTTCAACATATTTTGAGTATTTTGACTACTCAATCTTATCTCTCTCCATCAAGGATGTCCAGTTTCTGTGGTCTCAAGAGATTCTCCAGGTGGGACAATATAACCTTTAACTCATCAGGGGTCATTAATAGGCCCCATGTACCTTTACTTCCCCCTTAGAACAGCTGTGGCCTGAGGAGACCTCAATTTGATGCCTTTCCCAGTCTTGGCAGTCTTGATTTTTAATTTGTAGATTTTCCTCACTATTCCATTAGCTATAGCATTCCTTTCTGTCATCGTCCACTTGGAGTTATGTGCTGTTGGTTGTTTTTACTCTTTGGGGTCTTTGTTCTTTACTCTTTTGGAGAACCTGCCACCTAGCTCCCAGATAAGTCACACATGGAATCTTATTCTGATGAATGCCTGGTCTTCGCTTGACTTGTTTCTAGCCAGCTTTTCTTGAATTATCCTGTCTACCTTTTGCCTCTGGGCCTTTTCCCTTTTTTAACTTCTGTAATCTTACATTCACTCTTATTCCATGGCTGGCTGGGTGGCTGGCCTCTTCTCTTCCCACTCCTTGAGCTCTCTTGCTTCCCAGTGCCTCTTTTGTTCCTCCTATTTATTCTCTCTGCCTGAAAGCCCTTCCTATCCTTTCTCTTGCCTGGCTATTGGTCATTCGGCTCTTTATTAGACCAACCAGGTGTTTTAAACAGGCACAGTAACACAGCTTCACAGAGCTAGACAAATGCCGCATAAAGGAACGCAGCACATCTTTGCATCATTTAGCAAATGTTCCACAGCACAAACAAATGGAGTCTATCTTAAGATAATATTCCACACAGTTATGCTCTAGCTTGTTCCTTCTCTCCTTGAGTCTCTGACCTTACATTTCCTGTCAGCTTGAGGCTGGGTCTGTATTTATGTGTATGCCTTTGTTACTGCCTCTGTGAACGGCCCTCAGGCCCTCATTTAGCTTCAGCGTTTCACCTGAATCTAGGACTTCATGTTGGCACTGCTGTCTTCTGGTGCACTGGAGACATAATTCCACTCCACTCAAGCTTCCTTGGTCTCCGGGAAAAGTCAGCTGTTGGCACCCGGGCCCTTCCTGACTTGTCAGCTCTCCTTTCAGAATGGCTTCCTGCAGTTGGCTTCCTACGTTCCTGGCACTGGTTCAGTGTGGCTTTATTTTTTCCCAGCCAGTTAGTCCCTGAGGTTATTGGCCACACAACTGCATGTCCTTCATCGGTCCTGGAAGGCTCTCCCACCACCTGTCTCCTCCCCTCTCTCTGGTACCTGTGCTGATTCTCTTGTGTCTCTGACACTCTCCCCTCCAGCTTGCCATCCCTGCTCTCAATTCCAGACAGTTCCTTATCTGACCTGCCTCTTGATTCCAGTCCACTGCTTTTCTGGAATTGCATCAAATCCATTTTGAGATCTTGTTACTTAGTTATATGTATTTGGTTCCTTGTTATATTTTGCCTTTGGAAATACCTCCTTTTACAATTACCATCAAGATCTTTTTATCACGACCACTTTCTCCCAGTTTTTTATTGTAATAAAATATGCATTTTCAACTTTAGTATAGACATTTCAGTAGTGTTAGTGTATTTAATGCTGTGTTAACCATTACCATCTGTCATGCTCTTCCATGGCTTGGATCCTACAACCCTGACTAGGGACAACAAGATACTGAAGACAGGACAGACCCACAGACACCTGTACAGAGAACTGGGATGATATGGCTTCGGTTATCTGACGGAGAAGCGGCAGCACCCTGGAAGCTGGGGTGTCTATTACACACAGTTGAACAGCTAAGGCTATTGTATCCAGCTGAACAGGAGGCAGGCTTGGTTAATCTTGGTAGGAGCAGTCTCCATAGGGGAGCAGTCTTCAGGCTGTGAATATCTAGAGGGGAAAGCTATGATGGACATTTCCTGCATGCATTGCCAACATTTGCGCTCAGACCCAAGGAAGCCTTCGCCACTCCCATGGGGTCTGAGGCTTCATGGTCCTGGACGTGATTGTGCCCACGCCAATAATACACATACACTCAGGACCCTAATTCTTCCCTAGAGCCACCATCCATCCAAGCAACTCTTTGTATCTTCCAAAACTGAGACCCTATACTGATTAAGTACCAACTCCCCATTGCCCCTTCCTTAGCCCATGGAAAATACCAATCTTCCTTCCACCTCTGTGAGTTTAATGATCTGGAGGCATTGAATAATTTGAGTATGCAGTATTTGTCTTTTTATTTCACTCACCAGGATGCCATTAAATTCTTGTTGCACATCGAAATGTTTTTCCTTTTAATAATGCCCCATTCTTTGTATATGCTATGCCATCTTGTTTATACATTTGTTTATCGGTAGACACTTGGGTTGCTCCCAGTGTTCAGATAGTGCTAATAATGCTGAGTATCAACGACACCGTACATGTTAGTACCGAGTATGACCATGCACCATTGCCTGGCACCCTATGAGGTCAGAGCTACAAACAGTCCACCTGACTGCTCTAACACACTGCCTTACACCGTCCAAACTTAGAAGTAACAGGAATTAATTAACAGTCCTGGAGGCTGAGAAGGCCAAGGTACTACCAGAATCCACTACTGGTGAGGCCCGCTTTCTTGTCCACAGATGGGGGTCTTCTTGCTGTGTTCTCACATGGCAGAAGGCATGCTCTGGGTTTCTTTCATAAGGGCATTGATCCCATCCGTGAGAGCTCTACCCTCATAACTACATCCTTGACTTCAAGGTTTTAACACATGACAGATAGTATTAGCCAAGCCCCAGAGGTGAGAAAACCAGAACTCAGAGAGTCAGGCTAAATTGCCTCAGACTGCACAGCTAGTGACTTGCAGAGTTGGGACCAGAGCCTCCTGACTGCCTGGAGACCCAAACATAGTCACCAACTTGGCCTTTCTAAGCCATGCTTAGATGACATGCAAGAATGGTGACCCACCTCTCATACTCAGGCTAGAGTATGGCCTGGGTAACAACCCGAGCCAGTGGGAGCCTGGCCTGAGTACACCATCTGTATGAGAGGATGCAACAGGGCCAGATGGTTCCAATTCTGGGGTGGGGGGCTGTCAGCCAGCCTGGGATACCTGCCTGAGCTGGATCGCTCTTAAAGGATGCTGGAGGAGGGGCAACTGAGATGCCACTGGGTTGGCCATCTTCTGCAGTACCCAGTCCATACCCGTCCTGGCTTTCTGCCTCACAGGTGAACAATAACGGGATCATCTCCTTCCTGAAGGAGGTTTCTCAGTTCACCCCCGTGGCCTTCCCCATCGCCAAAGACCGCTGTGTGGTAGCAGCCTTCTGGGCAGATGTGGACAACCGGCGTGCAGGCGATGTCTACTACCGGGAGGCTACTGACCCGGCCATGCTGCAGAGAGCCACAGAGGACATCAGACGGTACTTTCCTGAGCTCCCGGACTTCTCTGCTACCTGGGTTTTTGTTGCCACCTGGTACCGTGTGACCTTCTTTGGAGGCAGCTCCTCTTCCCCCGTGAGTCCAGGTGGCTGTGTGGCCTGGGTGGGAGGCTGTGTGGTTGGGACCCTGCCAAGGCAGCCCAGGTATTGATGGTCCACACCCAAAGAGAACTCTGGGCTTAAGATCATGTCACATTTTTTTCTGAAATCACAGGGCCAGGGTAGAGGAGGACAGAGCCTCACCCTTCCGGACCCGGCACAGCAGTTCTCATGTGGGAGCTGCATAGGATCCGTGGTACTAGGAGGATTTCTGTTGGAGTGGCTTGGTTCTCTAACAGTTCCAGGGTGGGGCAAAGTCTGGGAGGGTCTTCTCTAGCTGGGATATTTTTTGTTTGTTTGGTTCTTGTAGGTTTGTTTTGAGAGAGAGAGAGAGAGAGAGAGAGAGAGAGAGAGAGAGAGAGAGAGAGAGGTGTATTCACACATATATCTTCAAGTGTGCATGCCTATGTACATGCCAGAGGAAGACACTGGATGTCCTATTCTGTGTCACTTTCTTCCTTATACCATATAAACAGGGGCCAGCAGTAAACTTTGAGTTAGGCTAGCAGCCAACAAAACTCAAGCAATCCTCCCGTCTCCACCACCCCAGCACGGGAGTTACAGGCTTATTTGCAGCCATGTCCCAGTTTGTACTAGTGCTGGATATTCATCTCAGCACTATCGTAGCAAGGGCTTGTGCTGTTGAACCACCAGAACAACACTGGGTGGTGTTTTTTGGAGTAGGGTATCATGTAACTCAGGTTGGCTTCAAACTCCCTATGTAGCTGTGGGTGGCCTTCAATTCCTGATCCTCTCGCCTCAGCCTCCAGAGTGCTGGGTCTAGAGGTGTGTGCCACCATACCTGACTGATAGTGGCAATCAATTAGATGGAATGGCAGAGCCTGTTGTGTCTTTGGTGAGTGTGGTTGGCTGAGGGACCCACCCAGACAGGTGCTTTCCAACACTTATTGTACATAGGCATATTCTGGATACTAAGCCACTAAGGCACCTTCTGGGTGGCAGGCAGTGTCCCAAGTACTGACTGGCAACCCTGGAGAGAACCCACCAAACAAGTCCACACTGTGGGGCTTATGCAGGTCCCTCACAGAGACAGCAGGCATTGGGATATACTCACAAGTGCAGCCTCTCCAGGCAGCACGTGTTGGGAAGGTTCATCAACACCATGAGCATGGGAATGCCCTGTACATCTCATGGCTCCACCGCTGGCCTTTGTGACTGGCAACCTTCCCGCCACCCACACAAAGCATTAGCATTTGTCTGTTTACTGTTTCTCCTGCCGAATCTTATATAAGATTGATTCCCATTCAGCTTTTCATTGTTTCCAATGACTGAAACGAGCTTGGACTGTGAGAGGGGTTGTGTGTTAACAGTGCCTGATGTATGGCCATTTGAGAAGCTACTGTGACACCCCCCCAGAACAGTCTGCTGCCCTCTCAGAGTATCCCACACGTGTCCATCTGGAGGTGCCAGTTCCCTGCACCCCAGATAAGTGCTCTGTCCACTTCCTTAAAACACTGCAAGCAAAACAAGGAATGTTTTTTTTTTTTTAAACTTAGCTATCTTTGGCTTCTGCAGATGGTGGATTTTTTTTCTAGTATCATTCCTATGGTATTAAGTGCTAATGTACTTGTTCGTACCTTCTGCCAGCTTTTCTTAATACTTTTGGCCCTTTTTTATTGTTCTAAATTCTTCTGGATATGGAGGTTATCAGCAGTCCTATTTGCCATATGTTATGGATACAGTTTTTGTTACTGTCTGCCATTCATTTGGATATCACAGAACTTTCTCACTCAGAGGCTTTTGTCGGTAAATGTATCGGTCACTCTTTTGCTATTAATAAACAGCACAGAAGTCCTTCTCTGCGATGCAACGTGTATTGCCCAATATTTTCTTCTAGGACTTTCGTGATGTTTGTTTTAAAAACCAAACTTGATCTGGGATTTATTTTCATGCCTGTTGTGAATCGGGGCAGTGGATTGGGGAAGAATGCTAGCTAGCTTTGCCCTTTTTCAGTTTCCCATGTGTCCCAAGATCTTTGCTTTCTTGGGGTACACTGCTCAGTAATGTTCGTGGAATGAAAGTCTATGAAAACCACAAAGCCTAATATTAGAAGCTGCTTTTCCTCTTTGTTTTTGTTCTTAGCACACAGACTTTGTGGGTTTGGCTGAGGGGGTATACCCCAGCCTCTGCAGGAGCCTGAACCTCTTGAGGCTAGGGACAGTGTCTGCTCCAGGTGTTCTTTCTGGCCCTGTCCCTTAACAATGGGGTAGGCTATAGAGACAGACAGAACCACCAGGGTCCTACCTTGCTTGGCTGTCAAATTGGAGGAGAAAGGGCCTTTGATTTGGGGCAGGGAGTGCAGCCAGTCACAGCGAGTCCTCTCTCACGGCAGGTCAACACATTCCAAATAGTGCTCATCACTGACGGCCGGTTCTCTTTCACCATCTTCAACTATGAGTCCATCTTGTGGACCACAGGCACACATGCCAGCAGCGGGGGTGATGCTGACGGCTTGGGAGGAATTGCAGCCCAGGTAGGCCAGGATAGAACTGGTGCCCAGTGTTCAGGGGCCCCTGCTCCTCCTGCCAAGGTGCAAATGAGCACGAGGGGTAGGCAGACCTTCACTGTAGCAGATACCTGCTCCCTTCCAGGCCTATGCAGAGGTCAGTCTGTGACAGACACAGTGACTGTGTCCCTCAGGCTTCTCAGTGCTCAGAACCACAAAATAGCCTCTGGTACCTTTGCACCTTACTTCCTGATAAGGGTCTCTGTCCCATATGTGTCAGGAAGGCTGTGTCCTTCCATCACCTCTGGACCCCAACTTCCTCCTGGGGTGGCACTTCTCTTGGGCCCTAGGTGAGGCCTAGATGCTGACTGTGTGAGTGCTGGAAGCTAGAGAGGAAGTCCAGCACCACGCTTGACTGGAGGGACTGCTGAAGTCAACAGACCCCAACATCTACCGTGTCCTCGGATTACAAGGCCATCTCTCCATCATCCCCTTGACCGGCTGATGAGAGAGGGCTCAGTGACCGTAAGAAGACCTGCCTCCCTCTCTGCCCCTCTCCCAGGCAGGTTTCAACGCAGGTGATGGGCACCGTTACTTCAACATCCCTGGGTCACGCACAGCAGACATGGCTGAGGTGGAGACCACCACCAACGTGGGCGTGCCCGGGCGCTGGGCGTTTAGAATCGATGATGCCCAGGTGCGCGTGGGGGGCTGCGGCCATACAAGTAAGAGGCTCAGGGAGGGGAGGGTTGAGGAACCCTGTGGCAGTAGGGGCGGGGCTCAGGGGCTAGAACCTATCCCCCACCTCCCTAATCCCCACCTACCCTCCTTGCCCACAGCCCATCCTGTCCCATGCCTCAGGTGACCTGGGTCTTCTGGGGAGAGGATCAGAGCAGGGTTGCCCCTGCCCACATCTCACCCCTGCCTCCACCCCAGGGATGAGGGTGGGGGAACAGGGACCTCCATAGGCCTGATGGTAGTGACATGCCAGAGAACTGTATGGTTCTTCTGATCTAGTAGCGCAACCAACCAGATGGCCCTGGTAGCACAGACTGACTGTGCACACACTCAGGAATCCCAGCTCTACCACCATGTGGCCTCTAGAAGGTGGCACCCAGAAACACCCTGCCCACCATGCAGAGGTGTCAAAGCTGGCTGACCTGCCGATCAGGAGGTCCCTTCATCACAAACCCTCCTAAACCTGAGCTGAAGACATGCCCCTGCTGGGACCCACCCCACAGAACAGGGTGCTGCTTCCCAACACTGAGTCCCCTGAAAACAACTCAGCTGGGAGACCACACAAAGCAGCTGCAGGTCAGGGGAACCACCTGGTGAAGGCAAGAGAAGAATGAGTGTACTCAGGACATGCAAGGCTGGAGAGGGAGACGCTGGTACACACTTAATGTGCTGGGTACATATCAGGCCAGCCTGGGAAGCCAAAGCTGAACTCCATGCCATGTCAGCCCCAGAGCAGCAAGTGGAGCACTCAAGAGGGCAGAACACCCCCCCCCAGGCAGCCCCAGCCCTGCTCATGGCAAGCAGTCAGCTCTGACACTAGGACTCTGGCCAATGGCATCTCAAGTGGTCCTGTGGATGCTGTTTGCAGTGGGGGCTGGGAAGTCAGGTCCCTTGCCAAAGGCTAGAGTGTTAGGTTCTGGTTCAGGAACAAGGGGCATGTATGGGCAAAGCATGATTTTCAAGCTACTACAGCTCAGCGGGAGGGGGACTCTGCGAAGAGTATCCAGCCAGTCCCTTTCAGGCGCCCTCCCCATGGCAGAGTACCACCCCAGGTCTATGTGATCAGAAGGTACAAGAAATGGCTGCAGAGATACCGTGGTGCCTCTAGGAGTCAGGGATACAGCTATTCTGCAAGCCCAGGGTCAGCTGTGGCTTGTTCGGAAGGGAGGGCGGATGGTGCCTGAGAGGCGGTACCTTGTGTTTGGAAGTCTCGCTCCTAAGCAAGCCCAGCTCCTCTTGCGGCCATGGCTGCAAAGAGCAGCCATATTTCAAGTAGACCATGTGAGCACAGTGCTGTTAATGATCCCAGTTGACAAAAAGGTAAACTCCTTGGTCAGAATACACCCACAATCTGAAGAACGTGGTGGATCTCTGGTCCTCCCTGGAGTCCTCCTCCTAGTAACAAGCGATTGGAGTCCTTGAGACTTTCTGATCACCTGAAGTGTGCGATTAACCTCTTATTTCAGGAGCCCAGACTGACCTCATAGAGCAGGGTTTGGGGGTTGCTGAGGTCCCAGGGAAACCCCGGGAGCCTTCCTAAGAGGCCATGCCGTAATAAACACAGGCTGTGAC
Organism: Cricetulus griseus; assembly: GCF_003668045.3. Taxonomy (NCBI): domain Eukaryota; kingdom Metazoa; phylum Chordata; class Mammalia; order Rodentia; family Cricetidae; genus Cricetulus; species Cricetulus griseus. The sequence goes on from NC_048595.1 coordinate 444,730,218, forward strand.
TACTAAGTGCTAGCTTCTTGTTTGACATGTGAGGAAATCTGAGGGTAGCTGAGCACCCTAGAAGTGTCTGTGGTGGGGGTGGAAAGGACAAAGAGCTAAGAGAAGGAGCTATGGGTGTAGGTGATTCTGGGGATGCGCCTCTCCACAGGAAGCCAGCGTCAGAGCCTAGGGCACTAATGATCCCGGGCAAGAGTACCTGCCAGACAAACTGGGCTCCAACTCCAAGACCCAGAAACTGAACGCAAAGATGCACTGTCACCGATGTCATGGTCACTAAGCTGACCCTTTGGTGGAGGGAAGGAGACATAGCCATTGCAGATGGCTCTCCTGCCCACATTCTAGATGCAGTGGCATGAGGCTTGGGCTCCTTCCTGTGTCCACAGCCTCCGTGTGCCTGGTCCTGCGTCCATGCCTCAATGGTGGCAAGTGCATTGATGACTGCGTCACAGGCAACCCCTCCTACACCTGCTCCTGCCTCGCTGGCTTCACAGGGCGGAGATGCCACCTGGGTGAGTCACTGGCACCCAGGTTGGGGCAAGGAGCCCACTGACTTCCCTGCACCACGTCACTCCCCCACCCACTGCTCACATACCAGGCTCAGGGGAAATGCTGACAGTGGCTTGGAGGTCCAAGGTCTCTGTCCTCTTGCTGTAGAAACACTGTGGAGGTCAAAGGCTATGGTTACATGGTAGCAAGTGCTGCTGCTGCTGCTGCTGCTGCTGCTGCTGCTGCTGCTCCTGGCCTGTCTGGGTTAGGGGTTTAGTCTTTCCTCCACTCCTACCCAAAGCCCTGGCAATTCCTTCACAGTTTCCTCTACTGAGGCCCCAGCCTGCCCCATGTTTCAGATGTGAACGAGTGTGCTTCCCACCCATGTCAAAACGGTGGGACCTGCACCCACGGTGTCAACAGCTTCAGCTGCCAGTGCCCAGCCGGCTTCAAGGGACTCACCTGTGAATCAGGTAAGAACTCACCAACCCTACTTGGCACAAGACACACAGCTAGGTAAGAGTGAGTCTGAGGACTGCAGCAGGACTCGGCACCATTGTGGACAGCCTGGAGAGTTCTGTCATGAGGGCATGCAGGAGCCCGAAGTCACAGGGAAGGCCTGTCTTACTTACAGTGTGGGCAGGAGTGTAGCAGACACAGACTTCCCGGCCCTGGCCCTAGGTCAGGGAGGAAGTTTTGGAATAGATGAGAGCCCAGGTCCTGCACTGGGCCAGGCTCAGAGTCAGGAGCCTTGTGGGAGTGAGAAGGTGGAGGATTTCCGGGGTAAGATGGGAGCTTGGAGATGCAGAGGAGCGGGGCACATGCTCACAGCGCACCGCTTTCTCCCACCTGACCCACTGACCCTGAGCCAATCTCCAAGGCTCTCACAACTCGGAAAGGTTTAGAATGGAGTCCTGCTGCTTCTCCATGCTGCTTCCAGACCATTGGAGCCCTTTGTCGTCACAGTCTAGCTCATCTGAAGCTCTCCCCAATAGATTCAGCCTCTGTTTTTCTACCATCCCACTGGTACCACCTCAGGCCATCCTCCTTGCCCTGCACTGCCCCTGAAAGTAGACCCTTCCATTCTAGCCTCTGGCCTCACCATGTGGTCTACTCCAAAGGCTAGTCCAAGGCAGTCCTTGAATGTCAAACACTGTGACCACCACACCTGACCCAGCCCAGCCAAACAAGCACCCCCATAGTGCCATAGTCTAGCCATCGTTATAAAACACTACTAGAGAGTTGCAATGAGGGTTCTTAAATTCTTTCTACTGTGACTCCTTTTTGCTAAAAAATTTTATGCAGTCCCAGGTATCTAGGTACATAAAATCACTATATAAATCAAACATTTACTGATGATAAATCATAATGAAATTTATCTTAAAACTATCTGATTTACATATAATTTTACCACTTATTAAAGATGAAAGCAGCCAGAAGTGGTGGTGAATGCCTTTAAACCAAGCAATTAGGAGGCAGAGGCAGGTAGATCTTTATAAGTTTGAGGTTAGCCTGGTCTACATAGTGAGTTCCAGGCCACAAGCTGAAAGCATTTCTCAAAAAAAAAAAAAAAAAAAAAAGAGAGAAGGAAAAAAGTGAAAGCAAGTTTGCTTACTAACAAGGTATATGTGCTTGTTTATTTTTACATAAAGAATTAAATTGTGGTTAAGCATTTGACACTGTAGGACCCAGGGCATCTTCAACACTTCAGAGCTGATGAACATTTTGATCTTATAATCGTCAATGATACTAATTCACACAAATGCATAGTGCAAAAAGGCAGAATTATGTTTAGGTTCATCAGAAATTGCCGAAAACAGTCCTGATCCCAAACCAAAATTCATCGAGTTTAGGAGATGGCTCAGCAAAGCGCTTGCCACTCAAAACATAGAAACCTGAAACTGATTCCTGGAACCCATCTACAAAAGCCAGGTATGGTAGTGGGTACGTGTAATCATCCAAGGACAAATAAGAAGCTCGCTAGGGCTCACTGACCAGTCATCCTACCCTAAGTTGGCAACTTCCAGACTTGTCTCAAAAAACAAGATAAACAGGACCTGAAGAATGGCACCAGAGATTAGCCTCTGACCACCACTCACATGCAAGTGCACACACTCAGGCCAGGCATGGTGGCACACACCTTTAATCCCAGCACTTGGAAGCCGAGGCAGGCGAATCTTTGTAAGTTCAAGGCTAGCATGCTCTACATAGTGAGTTGCAGTTCACCCAGGGCTCCATAGACAGACCCTGACTCAAAAAAAAAAAAAAAAAAAAAACCCACAAAGTCAAGTTCTCTCTAAGACCATACAATTCAAGATAATATTAATTTCATACGTCCACGCTGAAAAGGATAGTAGGAAAGCAGAAAACCTTTGTTTCCATAAGACAGACATTATGTTTATATTAGGAAAACATCGTATGTGTGATAAGCAAACTGTGACTGACGAGGTGTTTGGGGCAGTGTTCACTGGTGCCATGTACAGAGCAAAGTGTGCAATGCTGTGTTCAGAGCCAAGGCAGCCGTGGACCTGAGAGTCAACATGAGGCACACGGCCAAAACCACCTCAGATTCGTTGTGCGTTTCACTCTGAATTTTCAGTTATGTGTTCACAAGTATTTTACTGTTGCAAATTTTTCACAATATCCGATTTCAGTTATGCAGCCACATATGGGATTTGCAATTCACCGTTTAAGAAGCTAGGATTTAGATGCAGTGTGTTCAAATAGTTTCCATCTCAATACCTCAGTCTAGAAAAACAATCCTATCAAGATTTGTGGTCATAAGAAGCTAAGTGTTTAATTTCAGTGTACATACACACGTTTTCACTTGAGAAAACTGTAGTTGAATGACAGTTAAGAGGATTGTACACACACAAGAAGGAACACATTTGTGAAAGAAATGAAAAGAAACTGTAGAACAGGCTGGCCTCAAACTCACAGAGATCCCCCTACCTCTGCCTCCTGAGTGCTGGACTAAAGGCGTCCGGCACCACCACCGCCACCGCCACCGCCACCCAGCTGCAAATGTGATTTTAAGTACATACAAAGATGGGATTTCTATTTGGTAAGAGGGTCTTTCAGTGAACCTTCAGCTGTCCAGTGTGGACAAGACCACATTGTTCCAGCCCAAACCAGAGCCTGGATGGTTGGAACACATTCCGGGCTAAAGAGCTTTTCCTCAAGCAGAGGTTGGGCCCCTCCTTGCCCTCCCTGCACCAGCAGAGCTAGGTGTGGGAGCTAGTGTGGATACTCAGAGGACCTGCTGCTCTGTCTACCTGCCAAAGCCCAGGGAGACCCTAAGGGTTGCTACCATGCTGTCCAGGGAGGACTCAGCCTCTGAGGTCCGAGAGTGGCTCCTTAGCCGCTAAGACAGACTGGAAGCCCCACGTTCCAGAAGCCCTCTTTGGACATATGGCAGCAGCTGGTTCTTCTCTTCCTGACATCCTATCCAGCACACATGCTCTTCCTCCTCTCTAGGTTTGTGGAACTAGAACCAATTCATACAGAGCTCTGGGTACCCTTGGGACTGCCCTAGCCAGGCCTCCTCCCAGCTTGTCACCCTCCAGAGACAACCAGGATCCCCTCTCATTGAGCCTAGATCCCTCAAGGATGAGGCTCGGTTCCTGTCCTTGGGGACTTCTGCCCATCAGCCCACTGCAGCCAGGACTCAATTACCCTGTCTACTCCTCCTTACTTGTAGCCCAGTCTCCATGTGACAACAAAGTGTGTCAAAATGGCGGCCAGTGCCAGGCAGAGAGCAACTCCGCAGCTTGTGTGTGCCAGGCTGGGTACACTGGGGCCACATGTGAGACAGGTGAGTGACCTAAACACAGGATGGGGGTGTCATGGGTGACAGGGAGTGCTTGGGAGGGCTCCCCTCTGGCTAGGTTCAGGATGGTCATAGTCGGGCTTAAGCTAACCCCCCATCTTCGCTGTCCCCAGATGTGGATGAATGCAGCCCTGACCCATGCCTGAATGGAGGATCCTGTATTGACCTGGTTGGAAACTACAGCTGTATTTGTGTGGAGCCCTTCGAGGGACCTCGATGTGAGACAGGTAGCTGCCACATAGTCCTCTACAATGACTGTAACTTGTGCAGTCGCTATCACTTTAGGCACTCCTCTTTCTTGCCCTACAGGCAGATGAAAGAATTACCAGATACAGATAATCAACTAATAAGAGTAGGCTGCGTATTCTCAAGACTGTTAAGGGTTGGAAAACATAACAAGAAGAGGAAGATTCTTTTCATTTTTTTATTTCATTTTACATCCCAACCACAGTTCTCCCTCCCACCCCTCCTCTCATCCCCCTCACCTCCTCCCAATTCCCCTCACCTCCTCACTAGCCCACCCCCAGTCCACTCTTCCTCACAGGTAAGGGCTCCCATGAGGAGTCAACATAGTCTAGTACCATAGGTTGGGGCAGGGCCAAGCCCCTCTCCCATGCATTAAGACTGAGCATGGCATCCCACCCTAGGGAATGGGCTCCAACAAGCTAGCTCATGGACCAGGTTTGTATCGTGGTCCTACTGCCAGGGGCCCCCTCAGATAGTCCAAGCTTCACAACTGTCTTCCACATATGGAGAGCCTAATTCAGTCCCCTAGAGTCTCCACAGCTGTCAATCCAGAGTTCATGAGTTCCCATGAGCTTGGTTCAGCTGTTTTCGTAGATTTATCCATCATGATCTTGACCTCCTTTGCTCGTATATTCCCTCCTCCCTCTCTTTGACTGGATTCCCGGAGCTCAGCCTGGTTCTTGGTCATGGACTTGAGTTTTGCAGAGCACGTATTTTTTTTCCCGAGTACTCATGAAGTGTCGTTTTGTGGGCCATAAAATAAGACCCAGTGAGTTAAAACCACGACAGTTAAACTAATAATCACCAGAAAGTCTTACCCATTTACCAACAGGAACATCTGATCAATGATGTGTGGAACCTCTGGGTGGTCTTTCAGTGAGGAATCTGGGTCAGGCTGACTCCCAGAAGATAAGCGACTGACATGAATCCCCCTTGGCACTGAGAACAGCTGTGGGAACTCGCGAGGAGGCCAGCTTCTCCTCCATAGCCAGCTTCTCCTCCATAGCCAGCTTCTCCTCCACAGTCAGCAGCCATGCCTAATCTTGCCCCAGCATCCTCATCTCTTTCAAGGGGCTGCGACTAACCACTGTCTTTCTTGCAGAAAGCTACCCAGTGCCTTCCCCCTGCCTCTCCAGCCCCTGCCAGAACGGGGGCACCTGTGTAGATGCGGATCAGGGATACGTGTGTGAATGCCCTGAAGGCTTCATGGGCTTGGACTGCAGAGAGAGTATGTGGGGGCTGCCAGGGCTGTGTCCCAGGGGTAGGGCAGAAGGATGTGGGCTGTCCATGGCAGCAGAGTTGGGGAGGGTTCTCCCCTGGATTGTACATGCAGGAAACTCCACGAGAAAAAATGAAGTGTGTGTGTGTGTGTGCGTGCGTGCGTGCGTGCGTGCGTGCGTGCGTGCGTGCGCTCGCACGCTCGCACGCTCAGTAATTTTGTGGGAGGGTGGCCAGGATTTGCCAGGGTTGAGAGAAACTTCCACCCATGGAAGCTTCTCCGGTATCCCACACAGGAATCCCTAATGACTGTGAGTGCCGGAATGGAGGCAGATGCCTGGGGACCAACACCACCCTCTGCCAGTGTCCTCCAGGCTTCTTTGGGCTTCTATGTGAATTTGGTAGGTTTCCTGCCTGGTCCCTGGTTGTCATTAGCAGGGTCCCTGGGTCTTTCGAGGTGGGGGTGGGGGGACACCTTTGTCAAGAAGGTCCCGGGCAAGATGAGTGGACACTAAAGGAGCTTCTTTCTTCACAGAAGTCACAGCCACGCCCTGCAACATGAACACACAGTGTCCGGATGGAGGCTACTGCATGGAGTATGGTGGGAGCTACCTGTGCGTCTGCCACACAGACCACAACATCAGCCACTGTGAGTGGCTAGGGACAGGCCGCCTGCTCTAGCAGGAAAAGGTGCAGGTGATGCCGCAGAGCCAGGGTTAACGGAAGAGCCTGCAGGTGCGGGCTCTTGGGGAGGCTCGGACAGCAGCTTCGCTTGCAGTATTCGCTCGGGTCTCGGGTCGCCCTCACTCCCAGAGGGAAAGCATTTTGACAGAGATACAGTATACCACAAGCTATCTTCCCTCAGGCCATAAAGCATGCACAATTTCGTGTGATTGGTGCATTTACTACCTTTAGTGTAAACGCACTGATCAGTTAAGTGGCGTGTAATTTGACCATGCCACAGGTCAAAGTTACCTTGTTAGAGAGAAAGCATGAAAGTTGCTAAAATCAAAGCGTAGGAGAAACTTTGGGGGGGTGCAGTGAGCCAAGGTGAGCAACCCAGATGCCTCGGTTTCAGCCAGAAAGGATGTCAAGGTGACCCTCGTAGGCACGTGCTCCAAGCCAGCATCTTCCCTCTTTCCCCAGCTCTGCCATCACCCTGCGACTCCGACCCTTGCTTTAATGGAGGCTCCTGTGATGCCCACGACGACTCCTACACGTGCGAGTGCCCACGTGGATTCCACGGCAAGCACTGCGAGAAAGGTGATGCTGGACGGGGAGGGAAATGGGGCGAGAGATGGGACGGGGTGTGCTCTGGAGCGCAGCTGGGGGCGGGGCGGCGTGGGGAGGGGGCGGGGCGTGCGCCTTCCCAGTCTCCGCCGTCAGCACCACGGAGAGCTCCCAGCTCACAGCGGTTTGCGCCTTCTCTCTTTGATCAGAAACTCGGTCTCTCTGGAGCTTCCCTTAGGCTCTGTGCTCCACACCTCCTGGGCAGCTTGTGCCTCGCTGTTTTTGAGCACTTTGTCACTGGTCTGCATACCTCAAGAGGCTTCATTTTTTCCCCCTCAGTATTTGTCCAAATAGATTTTTGAATGATTGTATTGAACTTAAATTTTTTTCATTCCGATTTTGTTGTTTACTTTAACACAGAGAGTGCGGATATTTTACAATATTTAGCTACTTAGAACTTATGTATTCTTCCATAATGCATTGCAAGTGTTGCCATCTTGACCAGTGCCGCCCAGGCTTATCCCTTTCATGCAGTAACACACAGTGATACACACTCACAAACCAAGCATCTCAGGCATCCCCTTGACTAAAGGCCTTTGTAACTTGACTCAGGGCTCTGGCGTCCCACAGCCTGGCTGTTTAGGAGAGCCAAGAGCTCAGTGGATTTATGAGGAGCTTCCCCATATTGCCTGCTGTGTGCCACATACCCTAGAGCAGGCTTCTGACAGAGGTGTGGGAGACCCTCACAGCTTCCTCTGTCCCTGAAGCATCACAGAGGGCTGCTAAAGTGAAGCCCCATACAGAGCCCTTCCAGAATCTGCTTGAGGGAGACCTGTGCATGTAAATGATGAGACAGGGACCCTGGGCCCTGTAAGCCTGGCCTGGAGAGGATGTGGTCTTTGGGAAGGATGTCCTGTAGAGCTGTGAATTCTGTGGCTGGGAGGTCTAGATTCTGGAAGGGCGCTGTATGTGTCTGCTGTGACTCGGGGTTCAATTCTCCAGCAAGGAGAGAACTGGCAGGTTCAGGGCCTATAGCCTGTGAGCCCCGTTCACCTTTTGTTTAGGCCTGGCTAATTTAGCTCCTGATACACTGGGCCTTGGGACACAGCTGAGAAGCAGTTCTGACTTTACACTTGTCCAGTACCTACCAAAGGACTGAAAAGGCAGCGCATGGCAGCAAGGATTCTCCACAACTGGGAGAGCGGCCCCTCTTCACCGTCTCTCTCTGCCTCTGCACACAGCCCGGCCACACCTCTGCAGCTCAGGGCCCTGCCGGAATGGGGGCACATGCAAAGAGACAGGCGACGAGTACCACTGCACCTGCCCTTATCGCTTCACCGGGAGACACTGTGAGATTGGTGCGGCCCCAGGGCAGGGGTGGGTGGTGATGGGTATGCTCTGAGCTAGGGCTGAGCCAGCAGAATCCAGCTGGCCAGGCCCTGACCACCTGGTACTTGCTTCTCAGGAACATGATCACGAGGCCTTGTTTCTGGGAGGGTAGGGACATGGAGAGGTTGACATCCATGATACTTGACTCTGATGGGTACCTTCTGCTTCCAGGAAAGCCAGACTCCTGTGCCTCTGGCCCCTGTCACAATGGTGGCACTTGCTTTCACTACATTGGCAAATACAAGTGTGACTGCCCTCCAGGCTTCTCTGGGCGGCACTGTGAGATAGGTAAGGTGGGGGCAGCCAGGGATACTCCCCTGAGCACATGTGAAAACTGGATCAGGGGCAGAGCTGGGCTGGGAGGGGTGGGAGGTGGGCTGAGTACAGGAAGCAGGGTGCCTCCACACAATGCAGAGGACCTCAAGAGAAACATGGTGAGAGGGGTCTTCTGTGTCCTTGCAGCCCCCTCCCCCTGCTTCCGGAGTCCATGTATGAATGGGGGTACCTGTGAGGATAGAGGAACGGACTTCTTCTGCCACTGCCAGCCAGGGTTTATAGGACACCGGTGTCAAGCAGGTGAGAGCCAGGTGGGTGGGCTGGGAGCATGGCATCTTTTCCGGATCCCCTAAGAGCTGGGCAGGGTCAGGAAGGTGTCCTACTTTTCTGCTGCTGTGATAAAGCACCACCATGACAGGGGCAACTTATAGAAGAGTTTATTGGGTGCTTACAGTTCAGAGGGTGAGTCCATGACCATCATGGGAGGGGGAGTGGCAGCAGGCAGACATGGTACCAGAGTGGTAGCTGAGAGCTTACATCCCGATATGCAAGCTTGAGTCAGAAAGAGAAAGCTAACTGGGAATGGCATTGGCTTTTGAAACCTCAAAGCCTGCCTCCAGTGATACAAACTCTATCAAAGCCACACCTTCTAATCCTTCTCAAAAGTTCCACCAACTGGAGACCAAGTATTGAAATATATGAGCCTATGGGGGCCATTCTCATTCAAACCACTGTGCAAAAGGGAAAATCAGTTTCTGAGGTGCCAAACCCTGGCACCTTGAGCAGGTGGTGTAGAAGCCAGGCCTCCATGGTGACATAGGAGAATAGAGATTGGACTGAGTGAGCGAGCTGACGCTCACTGGATGCTGATGTTCTCTTGCAGAGGTGGACTGTGGTCGCCCCGAGGAGGTGAAGCATGCTACCATGCGCTTTAATGGAACTCACGTGGGCTCAGTGGCCCTGTACGCCTGTGAGCGTGGCTTCAGCCTGAGTCCCCTCAGCCGTATGCGCATCTGCCAACCACAAGGTGTCTGGAGCCAGCCTCCCCAGTGCATTGGTGATTCTGTGGGCCCTCAGGGATGGGTGGGCAGGGCCAGCATCTCTCTCTCACGGCCATATGAAGTTGCCCAGAGCCTGCACACAAGCCCCTCCCCTCTCTCCTCTCTGTGAACGAAGGCTGTGCACCCTGTGGTCCTGTGGTGACGGGGGGGGGGGGGCGGTGATTGCTATCAGCTTTGTTCTGGGCTATTCCTATTTAGGGCTTCCTTGTCCTCAGAGCAACCAAAAGCAGATCAGACAGCTGCAGACCCACACTGCAGATAAAGCAGCTGAGGCCAAGACTTAATCCAAGGGCTGGGGACTAAGGAAGCAGACAGATTTCAGTTCAGGACCCTACCCAGACCTGTGGAATCAAGCTGCATTTAAACAAAATCCCAGCCCCCACATGTGCACTGGAGGAATGCTGTCCCAGACAGCATCATCTCCAGGGTCCTGGCCATGGCTCTGTCCTGGAGACAGGGTCATTCTGACTGAAACCCTAGAGCCATAAAGTTTTTACCATGGCTGCAAGTGCATAGCATCAAGCCTGAGTATGCAGCTCAGCCATCAGGAACTGTGTGATCATAACACAGTTCTCATGAAACATACACAGGGATAGCACCTATGACAATTACCATTTCCCAAATGTCTGGAGAAGCCCATCCACAGTGTGGCCCCACCCAAGACAAAGAGTTCTGAAGAGGACAACCTGGCCTTGGGTATCCGTCATCTCCTCCTGTCCAAGCCCCATGGTGCTCAGGAGAGTACTGTTCCAATTCTCAACATGTTGCCAGGCATGGTGCCCTGAAGAGGAGATCCTGAGACACACAGCCTCCAAAAGCAATGATGGGTGTCCATATAGCAGCTACCATGGGGCAGAAATATAGAAGATGACCAAATAGCACAAAAGGATGTTCGTCTATATTGCACCGTGTGTAGTGACAGTGTGCAAAGTTCATATGGCACTGGCCATGTACAAACGGATTGGTAAACAATGCTGCAAAAGCAAGCAGAAAGATGAGACTTTAAACCTCCACAGTTGAAATAACCGGCATAATTTAGAAGTCAGTGAGTTGAATGACAGTTGGGAGAGCTTCTCCAGAAAGAGGAGGAACAGGTTGTGTAGGGCCTGACCCAGTAACATCAGAGTCAGGCAGCTCAGCCAGGCTGCAGGGCAAAGAACAGACAACAGGGAAGAAATGCCCCACCTTGCTCTGTACTGTGTTTGTTTACGCTCTGCCTGAGGAACCAGAGATTACAACAGATAATCTAGAAAAGAAATTATTGAAACAGTCTATAGATATTTCAGATATTGGAATTCACATGCAAGGATTATAAAACGCACTACAAAAAAAATCAAAGAAAACCCAAATGAATGAGATAATAAAGAAATTTAAATGGCAAAATAGAGAATCGAGGCTGAAAAATGCAACATTTAGATAATTACTGGGATGGACTGGATTAAACCAGATTTCCAACAGGCTGGATACAATAGGGGAAATCACTGTGTAACAAAATTACATAAACTGCAAATCGGGAAGAAAATAATTTTAAGTGAACTAAATATTGTGAAAAATTAATTTTTAAATGACAGAGACCAATTGTTGAGAATAGTATTCCTTAATTCCAAACTAGACAGACATTATAAAATTTGAGACTATAAGTTAATATTCCTGAGGACACAGACAAAAAAACTTCAATGAGATATTACTAAATCAAACCTAGTATCACATAAAAGAATACTGTTGTCACCACAAATGGGATTTATCTCAGGAGCACAGGCTGGCACAACATCTGAAAGCTAATCCATTTCCACACTATTAGGAAACGTGTGAAACCATGTGATTCCCATTTGCTACCAAAAAAAAAATCACTTAGCAAAACCTAACTCTTATAAACTAACTCCTCATCAACTAAGAACAGAAGGCATTGTTCCTCAGTCAGATGAAGGGTATCCATGAAAACTCTACAGCTAACAAAGATTAAAGATGAAAGACTGCCCAGTGCTGGGAAAAGTCACTACATCACTGCTTTCCCGCATTGCTCAGGGGGTCCTGGACACCACTGACATGAGATGCTGCCATCAGAAAGGGAGGGAGGAGTGAAGATGTCAGCTGTGCGCACAGAAAAACCCTAAGCAGATTCTACAAAAGAAGCTGCTATCATAGCCCATGGGTGGATGAGATGACAGGAAATGAGGTAAACTGTAGAACAACTCAGGTCCTACAGTCTCCCCGGGAGCATTTGGAAAATGCAGTAGAATGGTACTGAGCACAACAGCATCAGAACCATAAGTTCTGTGTGTATAAGAATTGTGTGAAAGCTAAAATGAAAAACTGCAAAGAAAGCCTATGGGAAAATATTCCTGACAGCTAGAATAACATGGATATGAATTTGAGAATATGACATTTGTTTCTAGTCACCACTAACAATGATTGACTCCAGGGTGGACCAGAGACTTAAATGTTATTTTTGTGGGGGAAATATAAGTACACATCTTTTTTACTTGATGCAGAAAGAGTCCTTAGTCCACAAAAAGTACTGTGAAAGAAATAAATGGATAGATTGGGCTATCTAAAAATTAGGAACTTAAAACTTTGAAGAAGAAAGTGGTATAAAAGCTAGAAAATGAGAGGGTGTGTACGTGTGATTATAGATAGATCAGTTAAGTGGAGACACACACACACACACAGAGAGAGAGAGAGAGAGAGAGAGAGAGAGAGAGAGAGAGAGAGAGAGAGAGAACTAACTTCAAGACTACTGGGAGAACACCAATGAATCAATTTGAAAAAAAGTAAGCCCAATAGTGAAATAGGCAAAATACACTTCTTGGAAGAAGAGCTATATGAGGCCAACAAACATGAAAATGAGCATTTTACTGCACAGTAATCAGAGAAATGCAGATATGCAAATCAAACAGCTAGATGCATTTAGCAGGCCACATTTCCGAAGTCTCAAAGCCTGCTGGTGAGAACATGGACAACAAACTCTTATCAGTTGCTAACCAAAAGGCTGAGAAGTGATTGCTAGAGGGACTATAAATTGCCAGAAGTGCTTGGAAATAGTTTGGCAATTTACTTGTTGACTCCCAATACAGCCTATGTCTCAACAGTCCCATTTCCCGGGAAACCTAAGAAACCCACCTGTCTACACCAGGATGTCTGAAGAACCTCCACAGCAGCAGCTTTTGTAGTTACCAGAAAAGGCGGGGGGGGGGGGGGTGTTGCACCAAACAAGAGAGGATGAAATATGCTATGAGCAGCTATGGAGCATGAAACAGCAGGGAAAGTGGTGAATGAACCACAGGGACCCACGACAACATGGAGGTCTCCTGCTAATGAGATGTTAAATGAGAAAGAGCACCTATCGTGGCACTCTGTCAATAAAGCTCAGAAGCCACAAAAACAGAGCCATGTCTTGTTTAGGCAATTCAAAAGATTTTAAGAACTGATTTTAGGGCCGGGAATGGTGGTGCGTACCTCAATACCCCACAGACAAAGGCAGGAGGATCTCTACGAATTCAAGGCCAACCTAGGTTACAAAAAGAGTTATGGGCTAGCCATGCCTACATAGTGAAACCCTGTCTCCAAAAATAAACTTAAAAAAAAAAAAGAATGTTTAAAGAGACAAAGAAATGACAGATACAGGTGTCAGGTGATGTGCAGAGGGGAGGGGCCTGTAAGCCAATGGGTAAACATCACTCTGGCTTCCGGTCCCAGCACTGCCAGTCATTAAAGTCACCTTTCATTCTTTTTTAAAATAACTTTTAGATTGTGTGTGCATTGTATGTTTTATGTGTATGAGTGTTTTGCCTGCATTTATGTATGCACCTGAGGAGGCAAAAAGAGGACACTGGATCCTCTGGAACTGGAGTTACAGAGCCACCGTGTGGGTGCTGGGAATCAAACCTGAATCCTCCATGAGAGCAGTGAACGCCGTAAGCACTGAGGAGCCCTCCAGCCCTCACCATTTATTTACTTCTTAAGTGTGAAATTAGACTTTTCTCAAATTGAATATTCACATTCAGGAGCACAACTTCCGGTATAAAAGCAGCATGTGGTGGTGAATCTTGCAGAGCTACAGATTGCCCCCCCCAAAAAAAAACATGCTAATTTCACAAGTGTGCTATATACGGACATTTCCCACCAAACCTTGGAGGCTCTGGGTCTTCTGAGAGACTCTTGAGAAGCAACTGCAGTCATTTTGTAGATATGAGCCAGGCATGAGACCTCCATGGATAACCCTGATTTGGCCTCTGAGTATCAAGGAGTATTATAAACTTGTCCAGAGGCCTCAGCGCTACTTCATATCTGTTTGCATCTAGATTGATAATGGCCACCTTGCTTTGTTCTTGGGATCTCTCCTTAGAAGTAGATGAGTGCCAGTCTCAGCCATGCCTGCATGGAGGCTCCTGCCAGGACCTCACTGCTGGTTACCAGTGCCTCTGCAGCCCAGGATACGAAGGAGTCCACTGTGAGCTGGGTGAGAGGTCTGCTCAGGGAACTGGGGTCCCCAGCATGGCTACCTTGTTCCGCCATTCCTTTCCTTGGACAGAGCTCTATCTAAATCACCATCCTATTCACTGCTTGCTCTCTTAGGGCCATTCTGATGGCCAGGGTAGATTTTAAAAGTTCCCTGTCCCCTCCTGACCTGGGGACATTTGAAAATTACCGGCCTTGCAATCAAACTCAGGCCTGGGGGTAGGCAGAGAAGATGAGCAGGTCGCAGCTGTTGACACCTGGAGAGAGCAGAGGCCTGACCATATATGACAGGGTGAGCTCTGGATCCCTCATACCTGCTAAGCCCTGAAACAGAGACTCTGGCTGCTGCAAGGGCAAAGTCCAGGAGCTCTTTCCAGTTGTGATGCTGGAAACATTTAAGCATGGAGTACGGAAGCAGTGGCAAAGATGTCTGGGTGCTTTGTTGGAAATGGGCTGCATACAAACCAAGGAGGAACAAGTGTAGGTGACAGAAGAAAGGCTGCGGTCCAAGGTTGAGACCCCAGGGGTTGGGTGAGGCCTCGGGGCCTTGATGATCATCAGGGAGCAGTCAGAATCCTGGGGGGCATGCCGGGAGCTCCAGCATGAGCCAGGACCGCCCCCTCTCTATGCAGAGACAGACGAGTGCCAAGCACAGCCCTGCAGGAATGGAGGCTCCTGCCTGGACCTCCCCAGGGCTTTCATCTGCCAGTGTCCTGAAGGTTTCACTGGAGTCCACTGTGAAACAGGTAGGGTTCTTTCAGGTGGGTCCCACAGAACCAGGGCTGCTGGGAGATCTTAGGGAAGCCAGGAGCCATCCTCTTGCTGGACAAGCCACCCTGGGAAAGAAAACCCCAAGGCTGTGGTGACCTGGAGGGAGGAAGGAAACTGGGTGGGGGGTCCCTGAGAGCCCCTCCTGCCCACAGGTGCGCCACACCCCTCTCCTGGCCACTGCTCCTTGCCTCCCCCTATCCCTTCTTCCCGCTGTCCTCTCCTCCCTCCCCCAGAGTCCCTCCCTGCAGCTCGGGCCAACCCTTTGGGTGTTCTCCAGAGGTGGACGCCTGTGCCTCCAGCCCCTGCCTGCACGGAGGC
This sequence comes from Cricetulus griseus, assembly GCF_003668045.3. NCBI lineage: Eukaryota > Metazoa > Chordata > Mammalia > Rodentia > Cricetidae > Cricetulus > Cricetulus griseus. The sequence continues at coordinate 444,745,500 of NC_048595.1, forward strand.
CGGTGTGAGGACGGTGGTGGGGCCTACCTGTGCGTGTGTCCAGAGGGCTTCTTTGGCTACCACTGCGAGACAGGTAGGATCTCAGGCCTACCTGCTCACCGAGGGCCCTGCCCTGGCCTTCTGGTCTCCTTGGTAGCCCTATGTGCCGCCTTCGCCTTCCTCTGCTTCCACTTCCAGGAGCACATGCTCAGTCCACAGCTCTGTGTCTACCTTAACTGGCTCTGCTGTCCCTGGACGCGCCGAGCTTGCAGCCCCAGAGCCCTGCACTCACTGTCCTTTCTGTGTAGAACCCTTTCCCCTGTTAGCACATGGTCTGTCCATCCCTCAACCAGGCCTTCCCAGGCACTGGCACTGGCACTGACAGCAGTTTATTCCTGCTCATTGATCCCAAGCACCAGAGTACTTCTGGACAGCATTCTAGTCACTGTCTAGAATGGTCTCTGTCTGAGCCTGAGACCGAGCCTCCCACCAACCTAGAGCCAAGCTTTTTATGGCCATGCAGTGCGTGGCAGGAAGCACTTAGCTATGCAAGGCACAGAGAGTCATCAGATGCCATGGCACCCCCCCCTCTCCTCCCTGACCCAATGCCACCCATGCAACAAGAGGCCTAGGTACAAAAAATAAAAATAAAAAACAGTTCCCCTACTCACTGCTATTTCCCCTCCTCAGTGAGTGACCCCTGCTTCTCTAGCCCCTGTGGGGGCCGCGGCTACTGCTTGGCCAGCAACGGGTCCCACAGCTGTACCTGCAAAGTGGGCTACACAGGCAAGGACTGCACCAAAGGTGAGGGCCAGGAGCTCCGGGAAGGCGGATGGAGGGACAAGGGGGCCAGAAGGTAGGCCAGGGGCCAAGCGGGAAAGATGGGCAGACAGTTGCTGACCCCTTCTTGAGAGCAGGGAGGAGGTACCAACAGCCACACACGTGGAAATACAAACCTCCAAGGGAGCCCAAATGAGAAGGCTCCCTGCCAGCAATGGCCTGGGTGGCCAGGCCCCAGAACCAACCTAGGTGACTTGACTGGGAGCTACTCTTTCATGTTTAAAGTCTAACCCCTGCACCTACTTTATGTTTGCTGACAACCCTGAAGAGCTCCTCCCGCCAACAGCTCTCAGGGTAGAGAGGGTGGAGGAGAGTGGGGTCTCCATCTCCTGGAGCCCACCTGAGGGCACCGTGGCCAGACAGGTGCTAGACGGCTATGCAGTCACCTACGCCTCCTCGGACGGATCCTCCCGGCGCACGGATTTCGTGGACCGGAGCCGCTCCTCTCACCAGCTGCGGGCCCTGGCAGCCGGCCGTGCCTACAACATCTCAGTTTTCTCAGTCAAGCGGAACACCAACAACAAAAACGACATCAGCAGGCCTGCAGCCCTGCTCACCCGCACCCGTGAGTTCCTGAAGGTGGCCCGGCCACCGCGACCCAGGGAAGGAGCCTGTCCCTACCCATTGCTGTGTGGGGGCTGACCATCCTCTAGGGAAGGACACAGTAACCAGAAGGGTAGATCAGGGAAGGGCCTGGGTAAAAAGGAGCAGGCACTGGACTCTGAGGAGCCGGAGGTGTGGCATCGACTGAGCATCCTGTTGCCCTGCAGGACCCCGTCCTATTGAAGACTTCGATGTCACCAACGTTTCCGCCAATGCCATCTCAGTGCAGTGGGCCCTTCACAGGGTCCAGCATGCTACTGTCAGCAGGGTTCGAGTGTCCATCCTCCACCCCGAGGCCTCTGTGGCCCAGTCCACTGAGGTGGACAGAAGTGTGGACAGACTCACATTTGGGTAAGAGGAGATGCCCTGGGATCACAGGGCCCTGGAGTGTTCTTTGTGTATCAGCACACTGGCCATCTTTCACCTGCGTGGGGGCTGGGGCGGAGTGAGCCAGCCTCACTGGGGACATGTGCGCTAGCAACAGTGGAGGGGGGAGCAACGCTGTGGCCTCCATGTCCTCTGTGGTCAGAAACAGCAAGTGGGGACCCCTAACACTTAAAGTGAGGTTTCTTTCTGTCCTTCCAGCCTCCTGGAAGGTTGCTCTAAAATCCAGACTATGGCAAGGACATTACATGGGTCTACACACAGACTTTCTCAACTTGTCCCATTTCTGGTCTCCCATCTGAACGTCTGTCCTCTGAGCACAGGGAGGCTGTGTCCAGACTCTTGTCTCTTCTCACTAGATAGTGGAGAAAGTTCCCAATCCTGGAGCACTGCATTCCAAGGACTGACCACTGATCTGCCCCTCATGGAGGTGGCCTGAACCACTAGCAGCAAAGTCCCCCTAGTCCTGGTCATACAGAGCTAGCCACAGATCCCTAGATGTCCCTCTCTTCCTTGCCCCCTTCTGGCAGGGACCTGCTACCAGGAAGAAGATACATTGTGCGGCTAACCACCCTCAGTGGGCCTGGAGGAACTGAATATCCTACTGAGAGCCTGGCCTCGTCACCACTGAACGTGTGGACCCGTAAGTAGATAGGCAGTTTCTTCCTGCAGTCCTCTTTCACAGGTGGCACCCTCTCCTTTCCAAATGGCCTTATGCTATAAACCCAGCCCTGAGATCTCTTCACTGAGGGAGAAGCCCTCTGCCAGAGACACTGTCCAAGATGGCCTCCAGCAGCTTACACCAAGACATCCTCAGTATATCCTCTCTGGAACACATCAGAGTCTGTGGAGCAAGCTGGGATGAGGGCACCCAGGGCTTTGGGGGCCATGTGATCAGCCCACTCTAGCTACACTTCTTGGCATTACTCATGTTCTTTCCATGCTATGGATTGTGAGAAGGGAGTCCGTTAGCAGTGGAAGTTTGTGAAGCAAAGGTGACTAGTGGGGGCAACTCTAGGCCTCTCACACACAGGACTGCCCATCTGTGGCCCTCAGACGCTTGAGGGGACATGCTGGAGGTGTGACCTAAGCTCTGTATACATGTTCTCCACGCTGTGACAATGTCAACAGTAGCCAAGGCTGGTTTCAGACGCAGCCCCTGATCCCTCTCAGATCTTAGGTGATGTCTCACCAGATGCCCTTTGACCTGACTTTCACTTCCTCTTTCTGTCCTTTCCTCATTCAGGGCCTTCGCCTCCAGCAAACCTGACAGCCTCTCGAGTGACAGCCACCTCTGCCCACGTAGTCTGGGACACCCCTGCTCCAGGTATCTCCCTGGAGGCTTACGTCATCAATGTGACCACCAGCCAGAGCACCAAGAGCCGTTACGTCCCCAATGGGAAGCTGGTGTCCTACACAGTGCGTGACCTGCTGCCCGGTCGGCGGTACCAGCTCTCGGTTACAGCTGTGCAGAGCACAGAGCAGGGCCAGCTGCACAGTGAGCCTGCCCACATACACATCATCACCTGTGAGTTCCATGACAGGAGGGGGCCGGTAGTTATTCAAATCCCCAGCTGCTGCTTGCTCTTCTTGCCCAGAAGAGGTAGCACAGACAACTGGCGTGGGCCATTCCTGGGAACAGAGTCACGGGCTAAGAATGGGGGCTTTTTACTCATGGGTAAGGAAGGACAATTGACAGCACTAGCAATCTGGAAATGTCTATTTGCCAAGCCTCATCTTACGCTGCTTCACCAGTCTAACCCCAGGCAGGCTTAGCAGCAAATGCAGGACCTAGTCCTGAAAGAGCTACCAAGCAGGCAGCAAGGAAGAAGCCCAGGCCTGACCCAAAAGGAGCCACTGAAGATGAGCACAGGAGAGAGGGGCCAGGGACTACTAGTGGCTCAGGAGGACAGGAAGGAAGCAAAAAGCTGGGGTGTGGAAGTTCAGGTAGCCATACTAAGGACCTTAGTCTGTTCCCAAGGGTGACAGGGCACCCTGCTGGGACCCACGGGCATCTCTCGTGCCCTTTATTATATTCTCAAACCTTTCACGAGGTGTGTGGAAAGTTTGAGCAGTGCTGAACACAGTGAGAAGACATCAGAGGTACACGGGGAAGACAGCAGGTTCTAAAGCAGGGCCAGTGGCTCTCCAAGAGAGGGGGGTTCCAATGCAGCCTTCCTCTTCCCAGCCATGAGGCTGCTTTGTGAACACAGCCATGAATACAATGCTTGTATGCTATGCTAATTCTCAGTTCCAACCCTGCCATTTTACCAGCTGGGCTCCAGGCATACCTGCCAGGTAGAAAGACCCTGTGAGCCTATTACAACCAAACCAGAGTTAGGATGGGGCCAATAAAGAAGGAAGGAAGTCACCTAGCTTGAGAGACTGAAGGACACTGTAGGAAAACTGCTGACACACAAGACTGTGATCCACAGCCTGGCATCTGCTTAGCAGACAAGGGAGTGTCGAGGAGCTGGCCTTCCAGGCCAGTGTATCTGTTGCAGCACAAATGTGTGGCCTCTGCTTTAAAAGGATATATAGCAGGTGACACAGGCTTCTTGGGCAACGTGTACCCCTCTCTGCTCTTGCCTAAGCAGGGCTGGGTGTGATCTGCCACTTTCCTGCAGTAGAGGCAGAGACAGGAACACCAGGTAACCTAGTTGGTGGCTACTTCTCCCTCCTTTTTTGCAGCCTCCAGGGATGGCACTGACAGACGTTGGCACCAGGGAGGACACCACCTCCGGATGCTCAGAAATAGACCAGCCCCAGTCCGCCTGCCAGAGCTGCGCCTGCTCAATGACCACAGTGCCCCTGAAACACCAACTCAGCCACCCAGGTACACACACTAGCCCCAGCCCTGGGTTCCCAGGCTGGGCTCAACCCATGACCTTCCTACCCTGTCTACAGGTTCTCAGAGCTTGTAGATGGAAGAGGAAGAGTGAGTGCCAGGTTTGGCGGTTTGCCCAGCAAATCAGTCACCGTGAGATCACGTGAGTATTGCAAACTTCCTGGCACCAACTTGGAAGTCAATCCTAGCAGCTTCACTGCCCTTGCCCCGGCATAAAAAATGCTGAGGCCCTTAAAGGCTGTGTTTAAAGACTGCACTAACCAGTCAGTCATGGCTTCTCCAACAACATCAATCCTAACCGTGTATGAGGTTTTAGACTTCCAGGGTAGCGGGAAAGGTGCGTGCCATCCACAATGGATGTGTGTGTGGGGGGGGGGGGTAACCAGGTAACGGGCACTCCAGGAGTCTGCCTGTGAGAGGCCAGGCACCTAACCTCATGAGATTCCTCAGCTCTGTGGAGACTGAAAATGTTCAAGGGTGGAGAGCAGAGGGCATGAATAAGGATTGGAGGGTCAGTGGAAAGCAGAGGGACAGAGATGGAAGGGCAACACCAAGCCTAGTTTGTGAGAGAGCGGTGCCCGCTGTGGCGGGCTGAGCTGTGGAGTACCAAGGCAGGGGACATCAGACTTGCAGACATGGGACCAGCAGCAAATGCCTGTGGGCAGACTAAGTTCTGTAGAGATGACTTGCAGCTGGGGCTAAGAGCCCTGACTGCTGAAAATGCTGAAAAGGAAGAAAAGGCACACACTCCCAGAGAGCAGGGTCTAGGGAGCAGAAAGGAGAACCTAACCCTCTTAATTATTAACCCATTTTTCTATTAAACTATGTATTGCCACGAGGCATGTTACTCTCTTCTGCAGCTTCTCTATGCCTCCTCTCCCCAGTGTTCTCTCTGGTCTCGTAGCCCTCCCTATACTTCCTGCCTGGCTACTGGCCAGTCAGGTTTTTTCTCATCAACCAATAAGAGAAACATATATACAGGAGGACATCCCCCATCAGGAAAGAGCCCCACACCTCAGCTGTGCAGCAATGAGGCCCCTTAGGAAGCAGCTCCAGAAAAGTAGAAAGCTTGTCTTTAGGGGTGGTGGGAATAAGACCCAGCCTCCACAGGTGTCCACAATGCTGGAGCCACAGTGCTCTTTGGCAGTGTGTAGGGTCAATGGGTGGGCCAGCAGGGTTGGGCCTAGGCATGAAGCAAGAACCATGTGGTCACCCTTAGCTTCTCCTAGAACCCACCACTCTGGCGCCACTCAAGAACACAGAGGAAGCTCCTGAGCAGGTCCGCCTGGCTCTCCAGCAATCCAAGAACATCAGCAAGGACACAGAAAGTAAGTCAAGTGTTGCGGGCGGGGGTGGGGGGTGGGGGGAGCCAACTATTCTTCAGAGTTACCATCGTGAGCAATTCCACAGAGGGAAGTTAGTAGGCACCGGCTCTGCCCAAAAGGCAAATGGGCACCCTATCTGGGTACAGTGCCTAAAATCCATATAGAAAGGCAAAAGACTCAGAATAGCAAGCCATTCTGAAAAGAGGAGACAGGTGGGGAGATCCATGTTCCTGATGTCAAAACACGCTACAGGTGAAATGTGACACCGTGTAAGGACAGACATGTGAATGACGGGGCAGGATGGAGAGTCTAGGAACAAACCCACGTATCTACCATAGACGGATTCTGCCAATGGGGCAGGCTCACCCCACAGGAAAACACGGTCTTCTCAACAAACAGTGACGGCACACTGCATGTCCACTCACACAGGATAAAGCTGGCTGCCACCTCACCCCACACCCACATTAACACAGGAGGGCCCAAGTGTTAGTAGCTAAAAACTGAAGGAAACGTAAGACCTTAGATCTGGAAGACGGTTTTTGGCTACACCACCGAAAGTATGAGAAAAAAAAAAAAGGTTAGTAAGGGTTCCATTGAAATTCAGAACTAATGTATTCAAAGGATACATTAAGAAACCCATGGAATGGGAAGAAATATTTCAAACCATATATCCCATAAGAAACTTGTATCTAAATTTGCAAAGAATTCCTTTCAATTAAAAGACAAATGACTCAGCTTAAAAATAGGCAAAAGATCTGAACAGATATTTCTCCAAGGAAGCTGCGCAACTTGCCAACACTATCATTTGTCAGGGAGCAGAAAACTAAAACCACAATGAGATGCTACCTCGTACCCACAAGGACAGGTTGAATAAAAAAAAAGTCAGATAATTATAACCAATGCTGAGATGTGGAGAAATCAGAACCCTCAGGCCACTGGGAATATAAAGCACTTGGGAGGGGGACAGACTAGTAGTTCCTCAAAATAAAACAAGAGTTACCATGTGACCCAGGGGTGTAGCCAGGAAAAATTAAAATGTGTTAAGTCTTCCATATGGCTATTCATGGAATCTTCATTAGTAGTCAACTAAGAGAAAAACAGCCAAGCATGACAGCTGACAATAGACTGTGACATATCCACTCAATAATGTCATCTGATCCTAAACAAGAAGGAGACTGTTACCTGGAGGAAACGTCACATGGTATAGTAAATGAGAGAATCCAGACACAACGGGCCACATGTAACAGGATTCCTTTTCATGGGAGTCTAGCACAGGGCTATCTATGGTGATGGGAAGCACTGGTGGCTCCTTGGGACAGAGATGGAGGTATAGGAAAGCCAGCTAAAAAGCGTGAGGCTTCTTTCTGAAGTGATTAAAGTATTCAAGAATTGACGATGAGGGGCTGGTGGGATACTCTCAGTGGGTAAAGTCACTTGCTGCCCGGCCTGACAATCTAAGCTCCATCTCCAGAACACACAGTGGAGAGAGCTGACTCACACAAGTCTGCTGACCTCCACGTGTGTGCCATGGCATATGGGTTCACACACATGCACGCATGTGACTTTTTAAAGATTGACTCTGGGGGCTGGAGAGACAGCTCAGTGGTTAAGAGCTCTGGTTGTTCTTGTTAAGTTCCCCTGTTAGGTTCCCAGCACCCACACAGCAGTAAACAGCCATCTCATCTGCTTCAGGGTATCCAGTGACCTCTGCTGGTCTCTGCGGGTACTGCATGAATATAGTGCACATACATGCAGGCAAAACACTGATAACACACAAAATAAAAACAAAATAAAATCCATAAACATTTTTAAGAATAAATAAAAATTGGCAGTGCATATCAGTGAGTATGCTAGAAAGCAAGAATATTTTATGATCTATACAACCTCAGTGAGGCTTCTTTTAAGAAATAAAAAGAATGGGGAGGGAAATGAGAATGTATTTTTCTTATGTTTAAAAATAAACCATACTAGTAAAGATGGCGAGTTGTCGGAGGGAGGGAGGAGCCGGCACGGGGAGTGGGCCATGAGTGGCTTCTCTGGATATATCTATCTTGTTTGGTAATTTTGACTCTAGAACCAAAAAATATTTATGAAACAAGCAGTCAACAGAAAAGGCTGGAAATGGAAGCAAATGGAGCCATTTGCTGTGGCATCTGCTTCATCCTGATGAGGCACTGCTGCTGTCTGAAATAATGCCATGTGTGCTGTAGGACAGCAATGGTCACATTCGTGTCCTGGGATTTTAAGTGTGGAGAAATACAAACACAAGACTAAGAAGTTAAAACCTCCTCTGTTTTTATCTTTGAACCGAAAATATTGACATAAACTCTATAACTTCATGCAGGGCTTCTCTATACAGCCCAGCTGGCCTCTTAACTGGTGACCCTCCTGCCTCAGCCTCCCAAGTGGGATTACAAGCATGAGCCACCATACCTGCCTTGCTTAGTTTGTTGTTGTTGTTGTTGTTGTTATTTTTTTAAGCCTAATGTCCTGTTTTTGATCACTGGAAAGGCCTTAGGCAGGACGGCTCAGGTGAACTGTCGGCTCCAGACATGTTTCCATGAATGCAGGGAAATGGCAATTCAAGACCAAGGTTATAGACTAAGCCCAGCATACATCACATAAAACGTCAAGAGTCAACAGGACTGTGTTCGCTGACCCAAAACGGTTCTCCAGTTTGAAACCAAGAACACTAACGACAGTTGTCCTGTGCACTGGGCTAGATCCTCAGGAGTTGCTGCCTGCAGTGCCGCAGCCTCCCTGAGCCCTGAAGCTGACACTGTCTTCCTGTTCCCAGGTGCCCCTGGTGGCTGTTCAGAAGGTGCCTGTCAGAATGGTGGCACCTGTGTGCCAGGTGCCAATGCCCACAGCTGTGACTGCAGGCCTGGGTTCAAAGGCAGACACTGTGAGCTTGGTGAGTCAGAGCTGGCTACTGGCCTCGGGGCAACTGTCACAATGACCTGGGACTTGGCCCTGGGATGCTGAGCATACAAATTGGCTATCCCCAAGGGCTTCCAATTTGTGAGATTGCAAGGCAGGGGCCCAAAAGAGCCCAGGTAGGAAGGGTGGTGGTTGAGGGGCCTCAGAGATAGACTGGGAACCACAAAAGACAGAGGGATGCGCAAAGCACTGGTTGAAAGGCACTGCCATAACAGAGCCTAGGAAGCCAGGAACAGGGGCGGTGATTGCAAGGCAACATTTTAGGAGCCAGATTTGGACTGGGGACCAAAAGTGTTGGGAGTTCCCACAAAGACACAAAATAACCCTGAAGCCACAGGAGCCTTAAGGAAAACCAGCCTGCAGACACGGGCCCCCCTGAGGCAAGGCCCCATGCCCAGAAAGTCACTGGCACAGATCCCCAGGCTCACACAGGCTGCAAGGCTCTTCCTCTGGCAAAGCTCTCTCTTGAGGGGCAGAAACAGCCTCCTCCTAAGGACTGGCCTTTCTTTCTCCTTTGTGCCATAGCCTGTGAAAAAGTGCCCCGTCCCTGCACGCGGCTGTTCTCTGAGACGAAGTCATTTCCTGTTTGGGAAGGAGATGTCTGCCACCATGTGTAAGTCAGCTCTGCCTCTACCTTTGTGCTTTGGTGTGGGTGTCCTTATTGCCTGAGGAGGGACGGAGGCTGCAGACACTGGCTTTGACCACTTCCGTCTAAACTATCTGCCCACCCCACGAAGCTCAGGAACTGACTGTAGAGAGCACAGGCTAACTCCCATGGACGGAAGCCCCCATAATTCCAGGACCTGACTCTCCTCCTTCCCTTAAAACTCAGAAATCAAACAGCACATGAGAACGTCAGCCCCAGCTCTATTATTAACCCAGCATGATGTATCTGTGGGCAAATCACTCCTGCCTCAGTTTCTCCACATGGTCTAGGGAGGAAGGACTGCTTATCTCATCTCTTGAGACCCTACTTGCTATAGCGTGTGATGATTCTGGGTCACTGTGTCTGAGGCCTGTTGTTCCAGGCACTCAGGGAGCCAGACTCTGGTGCTCTAGATAAGGATAGCCATAGCGAGAGCATATCTGCAGAAGATATCAGGAAGTGCCCGGAAAAGAAAGGAGAGGTAAAAGCATGAGGTGAGGAGAGCCAGGAACGGAGAGCACAGGAGTAGGCTTCGTGGGAGAGGGACACTGAACAGACATGGAGGAGGTGGGGATATCAGAGAGAGAAGAATGTTCCAGACATCAGATATTTGTGTCATAAAGTCCTGCATCAGGTTGTGCCCAATACGTCTGAGGAACAAGAGAGGCCAGCAGAGCAGAGCATGTGACAGCAGAAGAAAGGGGTCCCTCAGATGGACTGTGGCTTTTGCTCCTCATGAACTGCAGAGATCCTGAAGGGCTCTGTACAGAAGGTGACATGTGACCACAGTGTTCAAGCCACTCTAGATGCTCCTTGAAGGAGGAGGAGGACGCAGATGGACGAATGGAGGGGAAATGACAGAAAGCGTAGCCAAGCTTGATGCAAAGCCAGGCTTAGACAGGAATAGGTAAAATGTCCTCACCAGTGTGGGTCTGGGGAAGCAGCCTTGACAACAATGGCAGTCTGATGTTAGTGTGCACCAATGTAATCCTCTAGCTTCCGGCCATTCTGGTTATAGCAGAGCCTGCTAGATGCCCCTGCTGTGTGAGAAGTCCTTCACTCACCCAGTTTTCTAGCCTGTTCTTGTAACCTATATACATCTTTGAAGAGACTCCCCTGTGGCTAGCATATAGGTGGGTCTTACTCATATTCAGTCTGACCTGTCGTGTGTTTAGATCGTTTTACAATTGTCATAATGGGTGGTGTGGCTGGGTTTAAATCTACAGACTGATTTCTATTTGTGCCATCTGATCCTTCTTGCCTTTTCCGCTTTTCTGGCTAAGTTTGGATTACTGGCTCACAGGTTATACTTGTTTTGTTTTGTCAGTAATCACCCCAGGATTACGATGCACATGTTCAGGCTGTCTCCATTTACCTTGAGTTACTTGATTCCAACTGCAGTCATAGTTGCAGTTTTGAATCGTCATCAGACTTCCTTACATTTACAGCAGTAAGTGCCACAGCACTGCCAGCCATTTACTGTTATTCAATGCTGAAGGTCTTGCTTTTCCAACACTCATCATCCCTGTGTGTAATCTAAGATCCCAGCAGGCATCAGTTTCCTTGCCTGGAGAAAACTTAACTGCAACATGTCTGAAGACTCAGATGATGGTGCTCTGCTCTCATTTGTCTGAAAAGTTTTTTCTAAGTCTCACTTTGGGCATAAATATTTGCTAAATATAGGATTATTGGTTGACAGTTATGATTCTTGTTTCATCACTTTGGGTTAGAGTTATCATTGTGACAACATACTTGGCATAAACAATGTAAAGGCAGGGTTTATTTTGGCTCACAGTTACAAAATCAGTCCATGATGGTGGAGGTCAAGGTGAAGAGGAAGAGCTCAGGGCATGGCAGAGAATACTTGTGCTTCTTGACTTTCTCCTTTAGCCACTTGAATTGTGTGCAGGTCCCAGTCTGTGGGATGGTGCCAGCCACGTCATGACAGCCTGCTTAGTGCTGTCTGCAAACACCCCCAGATACAACTAAAGGTGCTGCTTACCACCCTGTGTGCCTCTCGGTGCCATCGAGTTGACAAGATTGGTCCTGTCACCACTCCTTTGTCTTCTCCACCCCTGTGGCTCCTTTTCTATTTCCTCTTTATAGCTGTTTCTGGCCAACTCGATCTTGTGTTTTGGTTTGGATATTGTGTATTTTTATTCCCTGGAATATTTATGTATTTAGGTATGTATTTATTTATTTGCTTACTTTTTATTTTGAGATAGAGTCTCTCTTTTGTAGTCCTGCCTGTCCTGGAACTCACTAATGTAGACCAGGCTGACCTCAAACTAACAGAGATCTACCTGCCTCTGCCTTCCGACTGCTAGAATTAAAGGTGTGCAACACCACACCCAGCCTTCTCTCCAATTTGTTAATCTTGTATTTCTGGGGTTTTAGCTCTTGTCAAATCTGGGCCATTGTTCATAGCTTCTTTGTTCCTCCATTTCTCTTCTCTCCTCCTAGAGCTCAATTATGAATATATTTGACTAATGCTGTCCCTTGGTCACTCTAGGTCTTTCCATTGTTTTAAAGCATTGTAAATATATCTATGCTTCCTGTTGGGTAGCTCATATTGCTGTTCAATCCCACATATCTTTTCTCTTGTGTCATCTAGTTTATTATTAATCCAATTCTACAGATTCAATTTCAGATACTTATTGATGATTGTTTGATTAGCTTTTGGGGTTTTGTTGTCAATTTTTTTCAGTCTTAAGATTAAACCCAAGTCTGCTCAGCAAGTGCCATGCCACTGAGCAACAGCGCAGCACAGACACTGTCTTAACATTGCTATAAATTCTGTTTAATCTTTCTCTGATCAGCCATTTCTACCTTCATTTTGCTGATATTCTCTTCTAGCTTGCTAAACATGGGACAACAGAGAGCAGATGCTTTAAGGTTTTCTTCTCACTTTCGAATTGTTAGTTTGCTCCACGTTATGTAGCCTATGTGGCTCTTGTATTTGTTTTGGGGGCATTTTTGGTTTTTGGTTCTTATGATACTTCAAATGTCATAATTTATCAGATGCTGAACAATATAAATTACATATTACTGGATGGTAGATTTGTTTGAATTCTTTTCAAGAAAGGTATTTTTGTTGTTTTCTGCAGGGCAGGCTTTGATTAGAGTTTGGTCCTTTGGAGAATTTAAAATGGCCAATTTCACTCCCTTCTGTGGCATGGCCTTCCTGGAGTCAAACAAGATCTTGCCACTCTTGGTTTGGGTCTGGCCTAGCTGCTCAAGACTCTAGCACTGTGTGTTCACGGTTCGACTTTCATCACCGATTTCCAGACTGCTCCCCATGGAGCTGTCTCCACTCCAGAACACCCCCTCCACAAGCTCCAGCTGGACCTCTGCCTCTCCACTCCAGCCTGTGTCCTCAACACTGTGACCACTGCTCACCCTCAACACAGTGACCACTCAACACAGTGACCACTGCTCACTCTCAACACAGTGACCACTCAACACAGTGACCACCCAACACTGTAACCACTCAACACTGTGACCACTCAACACTGTGACCACTGCTCACTCTCAACACAGTAACCACTCAACACTGTGACCACTCAACACAGTGACCACTGCCCACTCTCAACACAGTGACCACTCAACACTGTGACCACTGCTCACTCTCAACACAGTGACCACTCAACACAGTGACCACTCAACACAGTGACCACCCAACACTGTAACCACTCAACACTGTGACCACTCAACACTGTGACCACTCAACACTGTGACCACTGCCCACTCTCAACACAGTGACCACTCAACACTGTGACCACTCAACACAGTGACCACTCAACACAGTGACCACTCAACACTGTGACCACTGCTCACTCTCAACACAGTGACCACTCAACACTGTGACCACTCAACACAGTGACCACTCAACACAGTGACCACTCAACACAGTGACCACTCAACACAGTGACCACTCAATACAGTGACCACTCAACACTGTGACCACTGCTCACCCTCAACACAGTGACCACTCAACACAGTGACCACTCAACACTGTGACCACTGCTCACTCTCAACACAGTGACCACTCAACACAGTGACCACTCAACACTGTGACCACTGCTCACTCTCAACACAGTGACCACTCAACACTGTGACCACTCACTGCCCACTCTCAACACTGTGACCACTCACCACAGTGACCACTCAACACTGTGACCACTCAACACTGTGACCACTCACTGCCCACTCTCAACACTGTGACCACTGCCCACTCTCAACAAGGGCTCCAGGCTGAATGGCAGTACCCTCTCATGTCTCCCTCTTCTCAGGACCTGGCAGTTTTCCGTGGGCTATCTTCTAGTTTCTGAAAACAGTTCTCCCTCTACCTCCTCCGGTTCCCTAGTAGCTGAAGCTCGAAGCTAATTCCAGCTCCTCCATTCCCTCACAGCTAGAAGTCCTCCGAATGTCTTCCCACACTAGCACAAGCACAAGTTTTTCTCCCAGATCCCTGGTTTTCTTTTCAATGGGTCAGACATAGAATTTCTAATGGGCCCAAACCCATTCTCATTCCTACTGAATGGTGTGAGAAGATCTCTGGGTATGTCCCACTACTCAAGAAACCGAGACTTGGAAGTTAAAGAGGTTTGCTAGCACAGGCTGATTAATAAATGGGATGGGCAGGCGTCATGAGGCATCCTGGTCCACACTGCCTGTCTTTGAGGCTTACAGTCCAGACTTCATGACTGTCTTCTTGAAACACTCATCAAACAGAAGAGCTGCGTGTCCCAATTTGCTTTCTACTGCTGTGACAAAGAACATAACCAAAAGCAACTTGGGGAGGAAAGTGTGTATCTTACACTTCACAGTGTATTATCAGGGAAAGTCAAGGCCAGAACATCAGCAGGACAGAAGCATGGAGTCAGGAACTAAAGACCAGTGCTGCTTATTGGCTTGCTCCTCATGGCTCACTCAGCATGCTTTCTTATGCCACCAGGACCACCTGTCCAAGGGTTATACCAGCCACCGTAGCCTGGCCCCTCCCACATCAATCATTAATCAAGAAAAGGTTCCCACACACTTGTCTATAGGCTAGTCGTCTAGAGGCATTTCTTCAATTAAAGTTCCCTCTTCCCATATGAGCATATCTTGTGTCAAGCTAACCAAAACAACAAAAAACAAACAAACAAACAAACAAACAAAAAACACTAAACCGAATGGGGCGTTGGTGGCGCACACCTTTAATCCCAGCACTCAGGAAGCAGAGGCAGGCAGATCTCTGTGAGTTCAAGGTCAGCCTGGTCTACAGAGAAACCCTGTCTCAAAAAAAAAAAAAAAACCACTAACCAGCACACAGAGTCAGACCTCCCCAAGGTCTCAGGCCAAGTGGCCTGCCTGCAGTAATGTCCTGTCACTAAAATTTCAATGGTGTCTTTCAACACCATGATTTTGCCAGCATTCATGAAACTGTACCCTGAAATGGATGCTTTTTTATGCATTCTGTACTCAGTAAAATTAAGTTACTGGACTTTTATGTTAAACTTTACATACACCCCCAGTAACACTGTATTCAGAAAATAGTGGTTTCCCTCTGTCCATATGTATGCTGCACAGCCTAGATGAAACCCTTAGACATCTCTCTGCCCCAGTGTTTGGCCTCACAGAGTTTTCTTTTGACAATAGGTATAAGAAAGTCTACAAAGTTCACCAGGACATTTGTTTTAAAGAGCGCTGTGAGAGCACAAGCCTCAAGAAACCCCAAACAGGTATATCGTGGGGCCAGGCCGTATCCCGCTTGCCATTCGTTCTGTGGTGGATGGGTAAGGGCAGCGATGGGGTTGGCTCAAGCTAGGCTGTAGCACAGAGAATCACATGTTACTGACAGGTCCAAGTGTGTATGCAAGTCTTAGAAACACTCTTATGTTTCATCTGCTCACACCCAGCCTTTCCCCCAGTTTGAGGCGGTCACAGGAATCGTTGCTGTTTAGGATCTTACTGAAAGCCATCCTCACAATGAGGATCCACCCTGGGGTGTGTTCCCCGTGGACCAACTGAAGCCACAAGCAGTCACCATGAGTGTCTCCCAGAGCACCTCCTCCTTCCTTCCACCCTCTTCCCACAATGCCCTCAGCTGGTGTATGCCCCCGGGTCGCCTCTGGACCCTGTCAGTGTGTGTGGGCTTGGCTGGGTTATGTGTGAGGAACAGATAAGGTTGACAGAGGTAGGGTTTAAGGTACACGAGATTCTTTTTCGACAAACCTGTTTTCTTAATTATTTCAGGAAACAAAGTGACAGTCAAACAATGAAGAAATCTTAAGGCGAAAACACTCTCCTTCCTACAAGCTCTGTTGAGAACTGGAGACACCACCACACCCAGAACCTTGAGCAATGAGGTCCTTTATCAGACACCGATGGCACAAACTAAAACTCAGCACTGTGCTGTTACAGACCCAACCAGGAAAGTTCCAGAATTCCCTGACTATAGCCTCCCAATAGACACAACCTGGTCTGGCCTTGCATTCGAATCTGCTTGCAGGTGGAAATGAGACTTCTCCTTATGAAAGAGGGGAAAATTCTCTCTCTCTCTCTCTCTCTCTCTCTCTCTCTCTCTCTCTCTCTCTCTCTCTCAGCAGACCAGTTACAGTGAGGCACAAGAATCACCTGACCACCACAGGGCAGTGGACCTGGGTGGTAGAAGGATCAAGGATGCCAAACACCCCTGGGGGTGCTGGGAAGGACCTAAGCAAGTACCCCAAACCCTATGGATGACTTTCTACTGGGAGAATAGGATGGGAGCCTTGTCATGTAACGTCCAGCTGACCCTAAATAGAGCCTCTCACTGGGAGAGTTATACTGGATCCTGGAATTCTAAGTACTAATAGCCCTGAAATGAAAGAAACTGCCTGTTTGATCCAGCATGCCCCACCCACCACCCCTTGCATAAACTGTGAGATGTTAGAGGGCATTGAATTTTTTTCCCACAATAGTCTGGAAAATACTGGGTTACTCTGCAGAGACTGCTGTATAGCTTGAACTCAGCTCAGCCGTGACTTCATACTGACGAAACATCAATTGGGAATGACAGACTGGCTGACCCGAGACAATTTACTCCTCTTGCTTGGGAGAGCCAGAACAGTGCCACCTTTCCAGTGGTGGAAGAGAGCCAGCCACTTCAGCAGCAAGTCACCTTTTTCTTCTAGAGGACATGGAGCAGAAGTGACACACAAAGGCCCAAGAACAATAAAGGAGCACCAGGCGAAGCTCACAGAAGCAGGCAGGGCATCTGCACAGATAGGTCAGCCAGGCTCTCAGTCAGACCCAGCAGCCAGGCCTTTGCATTTTCACCATCAGATGTGAAAACCCTGCAGCTGACAACATTCAAATCCTGTCCACTCAACCACACCGCCATCTCACCTCTGCCTCCAAGGTGCACACGAGAAACACCCTCCAACACTGTGAGCAGTTCAATCCCACAGAGATCAAGAATCCACAAATTATTTGGTTTTAAAATATGTATATGGCAATAAGACACTTGAAATATTAAAAATGAGTATCCCTGCCACCACCACAGCTACTTACTTCATACTGGCTTATAGAACACTTACTTTCTGAGCAACAGGAAAGAGAGACAGGAAACACATGCACACACACTCACCAATACTTACCATTCAAGGCTCCCCTGGGAAAAGACCCAAGGCCTTCACCAGAAGAAAGGCAGCAGAGGACCAGAAGCCTGTTGATTCCAATTGAAAACCACAGGCTGAGCCCAGGTGTCCTCACATCCATCCCTCTGCATCACAGCCAGCCGGGATTCTGGTGATGCAAGAATGAATACGGGTCCCCTGGGGGACAGTGCCTGCTGCCTCCAGAGAAAGGCTGTGGTGTTCAGAGGATTGTACTGCTCTTCCTTCAAAAGGGTCCACATGTGCTGGTAACACTGCCAACCTCAAGAATTTTCAAAACCCAGAAAGATGAGGTTCAAAACTTAAACATGACACCAGTTTCTGGCTGTGGTTGGTTTCCCCTAAGACCTGTGTCCTCTGGTTTCTAGGAGACAGTCAGCCAGACCTGCACTCCTGCAAGGGAAGCACCTGTCATCTTAAGCCAGGGTGTTTTCTGAAACTCTAGCCAGGACCTCTGTGAGTATAGTGTGTCAGTTACCTGGGTGAGCAGGCTCCCAGTCAGTGGTGCTTCTCGGTCCTTAGAACCCATTCCCAGACTCCAGTGTCAGAGCAGTGTCCCTTGAGCCCTCAAAATATAGAGAAGAAAAGACCCAGCTTTCACAAAAGATGCCAGAAGGGCCATGTGGAAACAGATGAGCTCCACCCTGCTCCTCTCATTTATACTGACCTAAAGAAGAAATGC
This sequence comes from Cricetulus griseus, assembly GCF_003668045.3. Classification (NCBI taxonomy): domain Eukaryota; kingdom Metazoa; phylum Chordata; class Mammalia; order Rodentia; family Cricetidae; genus Cricetulus; species Cricetulus griseus. Next base: position 444,763,390 of record NC_048595.1, read on the forward strand.
TAATCACTACTATGACAGAGTTTAGACATGTGATCTACAACTCATGGTTGGCAGGGCAGACAGAGTATTTTGGATTTTCAGATGGAATGACCTCTCTGGCACCCACCAAACTTTGCTACTGTACTACCAACATGGTCACAGGTATAGATAGGAAGGCTGTATTCCAATAAAACTTCATTCACAAAAGCAGGCAGTAGGCCACAGTTGGCAGGTACCTGTTTTATGAGATGATCTGGACCTCCGTCTTCTAGAAAGTCACCTCCTGAATGACAAATCGCCATCAAGGCATGAAGACCGCTGAACCTTCAGAGAAGGAAAGTCAAGATCTTTGCTCGGAAACCTAAGAGATGCATACACCACAGGCAACACATAGTGGCACAGGGCAGGCAGGCTCCAGGAGTGTCCAGGGCTTCTTGTAATCCGTACCTCAAGTAGATGGTGTGGCCTACCAAGACAAACACACTATGTGGCATCTGCTTTCCATCCCACCCTCAACAAGGCTCTAAGCAACCGTCTTCTGGCAGTGACGTCAGAACCAGAAAAGCCAACCAACCACACCTAGATCCCTCAAGAGCAGCGCTGACCTGACTGGTGATCCAGCACCGAGAACCACGTCCCGACCAAAGGCCTCCTGCCCTCCAGTTCACAAAAACATACTTTGAAGAGTAACATTTTCACTAAAACTTTCTGAGCCTGTGTATAATGCAATTTTTCTTTTTTCAGGAAGATGGAACAGTCAAGTCAATAACTCACTACTGTAACTTAGATACACACTGACTTATCTAGAGACCTGGAGAGCCAAAGACAGGGCTCAGAGACCAGGTCCACAAACATGCATGTCACTTCCATGTGACATTGAGACCTGCCACCATCTCTCCACATAAGCTACAGTGAATGGCAAGACCAAGTGACATCACTGGAAATGTATATGAAATCTTTATACTACACTGATGACCTCAGGCGCCTCACCCGCCAGGCACACGCTGCCACATTCCTGTTTCCAGTTGGAGCCTGTGTGTGGACCCTGCCGACTGAATGTGGAGCTGTGGCACAGTTAATGGTCCCAATGTGTCCGAGGGGAGAGACTTGCTGGTGCTGAGGAAGTGGTGTGAAGCACCCTGAATGTGATGTCTCTGCCCCTGCTTTCTCCCAGCTTTCATAAGCAGAGTTACATCCTTCAGAACAGTCCACTAGGGAAATGTCACAGTGGAATCAGAAGATTGACAAGGTGTAAAGATTTATTTTTGTGTCAAAATCAAGAAGCAATCATCAGTCTTTGGACTCGACATTTGCTAATCAAAATATGGGATGAGCAGACACCTAATTAAGCTCAGGGTTAGGGTTCTATTGAGCTCTGATGGAACCCGAGGCCAAACATCCTACATTCAGGGAAAGTGGAGGTTACTTTGATGCCACAAAGTGGGAGAGTAAGCAGCAAAGAATGAATATCACTGTTCTCAGAGTTTTGTCCAGACCAAGACCAGATAGGAAGCATTCCCTCCTCCGCTGCCCATGGGCTGGTAGTGGTAGACAGGATGGTTTGCTGTGTCTTGCTTTGTGTGGAGAGTCGAACAGACAGACACACCTTTGCCAGGAGTTAGCCTGCCTTACATAGCTGCCATAGTGGGAGCTCTGATTGTATGGGGGTCTTGGAATGACTGCTTTTCTTTGTAAACACCCTCCTCTTTGCAATCAGGCACCGGGTGAGGCCAAAGCCTCTGCACCTTGATGCTGATTCCTCACAAAATACACCTCTACCTTAGACAGAAATAAATTCCCCAAGTCCATTTACAATCCAAATTTGTTATGGTCACATTACTTTACTGGGCCAGGTGGGGCAGTTTTTCAGCTTTGACACTGCAGTGCAACATAGGGTATTTTCCAGTATCCCTGGCTTCTACCCACAGTATCACAGGGCCATGACACACAAAAAAACACCTCCAAAGACTTTCAGATGTCTTGAGGATCGGGGTCATCCCTATGTAAGCATTGGATTCTGTCTACATAGAAAACACAAAGCCCACATAGAGGTTTCATATGACTATTAAATGTCACCAAGTAGGAAAAAAAAAAAAAAAAGCTTTCTGCATCACCAACCCTGTGCAGTTTCCTGAGGTAGGGCCACAGACAACTTTCTAGGAGGCCTCAATCCTCTGAGCCTTAGCTCCACCAAACCAGGTCTCTCCTCAGAGATCACCTCACGCCAGCCAGTCCCAGTACTTCACATCAGTCGGAGACACTCACCATGCTCCCCAGGGTGATATCCACGTCAGGGTATCTGAAAGCTTCCTAGAACAAACCAAAGTCAGGCCCGGGCCTGTGCTCTTCTTCATCTATCATACAGAAGATGGAAGGGATGTCCATCTCAGACCACCCCCAGCCCTCACAGTGCCAGTTTTGAGCCAGTTCACTCTGGCTGCACAGGCTGAAGAGCCAAAGATACTAGGCCTTGAAGTGGCTACAAGCCAGGAATCCACATGAAGGCCAGCCTGCCTAAGCAGGAAGGGTCAGCAACTCACAGGTGTGAAGTGTTTTGCTAATCTGAAGACTACAAAACTCAAGAATACGTTACTAATCATCGCCTTTCACTCTGCTGTACACTCAACACATTAGAGGGCCGTGAAATGTCAGAATAAAAACATGACTATTGTGTTTTCATAAAATAAAGTGCTATGACATACTATATATACTTCATGCTACATTCTTGTGATTTTTCTCTCTACTACTACAAGGATATACAAAGTGGCCCTTGGGCCAGAAAGCACCTCTTTCTCTAAATGATTTTGGAATTAGCACCAACATATTTCAATAGAGAAAAAGACACCAAAATGGAATGGGTTACACCCCCTGGATTTTAACTGCTCAGTCCTTTATTTATTTAGTATTCAGTAGGCCTCCCAAGGAACCCAACGGACCATACAGCATTCTCTATTTGGTTTGATGAACCTACATCTCTGATGGATCACAACTTTTTTTTTTCATCAAAAAACAAGAGTTAGTATTAAAGATGCTTGAGAAGATCCAGGTGATCTCCCCAAAGCTTTGAGAATCAGAACGATGTCTGGCATCTCTGGGCCCTTTTCATCCCAGTCCTCCATCACAGCAGCTCCTCCTCCTCCTCCTCCTCCTCCTCCTCCTCCTCCTCCTCCTCCTCTTCCTCCTCCTCAGATGCATGGCTCTTGGATTCCTCCTCTTCTCGATCCAGGAGCTTTTTAAAAACTCCAAACTCCTCAGCAGAGGAACACGCTGTCCTGGCCAAAAACTCCTCTTCAGAAACTCTGAGAATGTCCTTTAGTAAAGGGTTAGGGATCTGTGTCTGCCCCTTCTTATCAGGGGTTTGGTACCGTCCAAGGCGCTCCAAGTACATGTGCCTCTGCTTGATCTTGGTTACTGAATACTGGAAGAAATCACTCCTGACTATGTCCAGATGCTTAAGTCCCATCCGAAAATATGCATACTGGAAGACACAATCATGTTTAGGAAGCTATGTAGAGAACCTTAAGGCCTATCATTTCAATTCAAAACAAACATTAGTCCAAAAACATTAGGAAAGAATCACCCCATTAGTAACAGTAGAATAGCCATTCTCTAATACCAACACTTATGTGAAATCTGACAGCTTTCAAAGTATATTCAAATTCATGCTGAGAAAAATGCAGCAGACAAAGGAGTGTAGAGGAATATGCTTTTCTTTAAATGGGGGAACAAAAATCCTGAGTATAGGAAAATCCTACCCAAAGAAGTTGTAAGATACCTAGGAATTTTTTTAAAAAAGTGTGAGTACACAGTTTTTATGCGCAACTATTGAGTATGTCATAGAAGGCCAATGAAGGTCAAAGGCCAGGCTAGCTGGTCCACAGTCCTTCAGGGTGTCTCCTGTCTCTATCTCCCAACTCCCCACATGTACGCTGGGGATCTGAACTCAATGCTGGCACAGTGTTCTCATTTGTTTGCTTGTTCTGGTTTTGTTGTTGTTGTTAAGACAGGATCTCTACATAGCTCTGGCTATCCTGGAATTCGATCTGTAAACCAGGCTGGCCTCAGAGACCCACCTGCCTCTGTCTCCTGAGTGCACCACCCAGCCCAGCTGCACAAGTGCTTTTGACCTTATCTGTCACACCTGTTACTAAACTATTAGGACAACTGTCACACTTCCCAAATCCCCACACAAAACGACATTCTAAGGGTAGTAAAGTTTTAGCATTCTCAAAATTAGTTATTTCAGAGGGCCTCCTTGGACCTAGAATGGGGCTAGTCACTCACTGTTAAGGAAGTAAAGTGGAAGGACAGGCTTTCTTTGGAGGGGAGAAGAGAAGAACTGAGCTACGCTGTTCTAGAACAGGTGCTTTTAGCCCTGCTCAGAGGCTCCTTGTTCACCCAGCTGACCTTACTCAACTTAAAAACCTGAAAACCCTGCTGCCATCATGAGCCCAATCGCTTATTCTCACCTGGAATTTGTATTCTAGTTCGCTGGGGTCCTCCTGAAAAACACCCGGGCACCTGTGCAAAAGTTCGGTGATTTGCTGTACTGTGAATAAACACTTCTCCTTGAGGACCTTCACCACATTGTCAATGTCCCGCTGACGCATGGTAAAAACCTCAGGGCAACCATGAAGCACTCTCTTTAGTTTGCCTGCAGATCATTAAGAAAAGGGAAGCATGTAACTTAAGATTAAACAACACCTAGGGGCTGGCAGATGGGTCAGTGGGTAAAGGCACCTGAAACCAAGCCTGATAATGAGTTCAATCTCCAGGACCCACATGCGGAAGCAAACAACTGACTCTAGAAGTTGTCTTATGGCATCCACAAGTGCCCCAGAACCTGTACAACCACCAAACACCCACTGATACAGATACACACACATACACTCCGAGGGGTGGGGTGGTGGGGGGAGAGAGACAGGAGAGGAGAGGAGATTCTTCTCAGATCCCTACATCCCTAACCTGGCCTCCAAGTGGTTTATTGTGAGCTACATTAGTAACCGTATTCAGACAACTGGTATAAACAGGGACTGTCCCAGACAAAGGGGAGTAAATGGTCTTATTATCGTTGGGCCAATTTTGTTACGAATATTGGCAAGTTTAATAGCTGCAAACTTAAAAACCACTTAGACTGTGAAATAGTTTCCCAACAGCCTAGTTGGCCACTGTTTCTGTCTCACTACAATGTGAAGATAAATTTCCAAAGGGTAAGCTTTTTTTGTTTGTTTTTAGTTTATGTTCCCCACCACCACCACCTTTGGTTTCTGTTTTTTTTCTTTTTTCTTTTTTTTTTTTTTTTTTGAGATAAGGTTTCTCTGTGGCTTTGGAGACTGTCCTGGAACTAGCTCTTGTAGACTAGGCTGGTCTTGAACTCACAGAGATCCAACTGCCTCTGTCTCCCAAGTGCTGGGATTAAAGGTGTGCGCCACCACTGCCCAGCTGTTTGTTTTATGTTTTTTGTTTTTTGTTTTTTTCAAGACAGGTTTTCTCTGTGTAGCTGGGACTATCCTGGAACTCATGGCGATACGCCTGCCTCCACCTCCCAAATGCTGGGATTAAAGGCGTGCTCGACCACACCCAGCCAAAATGTGCTCTATTTTCTTCTCTCAAATTGTGCTGCAATACTGACTGAGCTTAGACTTAGATGACACTGTAAAAGAAAATCTGTCAAGAGGAATATAGTTATCTTTTTGTTTATTTTCTAGAGAAGGCGGCCTGTAGAGACACCAAGCATAGTGGACTCTAAACCTCCCTACTTATGGGTAAAACTCTTACCAGGAACAGTTAATAATAAAGAAATAAAACTGGTCAAATGGGTAGAGAAGCCTGGAGATCCATCCCCATCTCCCTTCTCCAGAAGAACGGCAACAGTCAGGAGAAGGGAGAAGGCCTCTCTACCAGCTTTTCAGGGACCTGGCACCACCACCACCAGGTCAAATTTCTGCACGGCATGTTTTTGCAGATGTCACATGTATGGATGCATACACATATACCGATACCACATAGCAACACTAACCCACCAAAACCAGACTTCATGTCCCCACTGTTCTGGAGCTAGAGACCTCAATGAACAGAACACACGGGACTTGTTTTGGCCTGGTTCTCTCCTCCTGGCTAATTTCCTCTCATCCCTCTTACAATGCCTTCTGCAGAGGGCCCATCAGACGTTTCCTCGGAAAACTTTCCTACCTCACATCACCTTACTAAGGTGTGTTTAGCCCGCAGCCCGCATGCTTCTAGGACAGCTACAAATGCAGCCTAACACATTTGTAGATGGCATGGCATGTCACAATATCGAAAGGCTGGCCACCCCCGCTAAGCAGGCTACTTCTTCACTAACTCTGACTCCCTCACACTACCAAGTCTGCTGCTTCATCTACCTTCTCCAAGCCCAAGCTTCCGCAGGTAACTGGAACGCCTCTTCATCTGCATCGTGGACAGTTTCAGTAACTGTGGACTTTTCGTCACGGCCACAAATACAGGTTCTGGGTGCAACCCTAAGAGTAGAAATTCTGAAATTATGTCCAGCAACTGTTGAGGATGGACACTTGGCTGTAGGCTGAGCAAACTGTTAACATGGGCTTCATCGAAACCCATGTCCTGGAGGGAACTGGTGACCTTTTCAAGCTCCAAGGACTTGGGCTCCACACTCGTCCCCCGATCCTCATGAAGACACTGAACAAGATGTGTCCTGTGCTCTGGTGCCAGCACATACTTTTGGGGTCTAACACAGGACGACTCTCGAAGGCTCTCTCCACCGGGTACTGTGGTCAGTTTGCAGAACAAGGCAGGACTCATCCTTTTCCGTTCTCTGAGATGAGAAGTCTGCCTAGACAAACAGGCCCAGGAGAGGCCCGTTAGACGGTGCCAGTCACAAACCTGTAAGACAGCCCAAGCAGAATCAGCTCTACCTCAGGATAATGACCACCACAAGATCACTGAGCCGGAGTATTTTGGCCCATAAAAGCTCACAGTTTTTATAAACTATCCGTAAAACCTCTGGTCCTAAAAAGTCTCCACGGAAGGAAATGAGCATGTAGACAACAGCAGTTACTGAAGACGCGGGAATCGGGCACGACCAATACTTTGAGCTTCACGGAGGGCTGCTAGTCACTGACGTTTGGTGGGCACTGAAGCGCAGCACATAACGAGTTACGCACCCGGTGCCCGCCACACCGGCCCCCAGCCCTCTCTAGCGTGGCCAGCCCCCTCTCCCGTCTCGGGGGTCCAGGCCTCCTGGGCCCACAGTCGCCACACTGGCCAACTCCGTAGAAGCCAGCGGCTCATCTCAGGACCAGGCTGTCTGTGCACCCGCCACCCGGGAGCGCTACCGCCACAGAGTGACCGGATGTGGCCACAAAGCAGCAGCGGCGGTGCCTCCTCCCCGTCCCGTCCCGTCCCGTCCACGGCCGCTGTGAGCCCGGGACCTACGGCAACCTCACCTGCCGACCCAGAGCAGCCATGAGCCCAAGCGGCGAACGCAACCGGGACACCGGAAGGGGCGGTCCTTCCTGGCCCACAGTGTCCGGCCTCCGGTCTGTGTCCGCCCACTCTCGGGTGACAGCGTTCCTCAGTTCCGCCGCCAATCCTTTAGTCCCGCAGGCTCCTGCCGGATGCAAGCCGCTTGCAGATGCAGCTCCCCCCAACTGCGCAGCGCGTCTCTGCCACGAACAAGCAATGCTACCGGGGTTTCTCAACTGCCCTCCTTAGTTCGGGTGAAGCTAAGCTCACACCATCTTTTCCTGTTGTCAAGTACACTGGCGGGAGAGGGAAGGGGGAGCGAGAACGGACGGGACACAAAACACACACAAAAAAAAGCATGCGTTAGATTCTAGAAGGCCAAATAACCTAACTGTAATTGTGGAACCTAATTAGCATGGATTATTTTTACCCTTTCTGAAGTTCATTCACTGTCCACCCCGTCTAACCGAAGTTTTGTGACTATGAGGGTCTTTAATTTTGTTTTGGGTTTCTCTGTGTAGCCTTGGCTGTCCTGGAACTCACTCTGTAGACCAGGCTGGCCTCGAATTCAGAGATCTGCCTGCCTCCTGAGCACTGAAATTAAAGGTGTGTGCCACCACCGCCCGGCTTTTAAAACATATTCTTAGATCACCACTGGTTTTTGCCAATCCAAAAGCTAATGGTATCATTAGTTAACACCTAAACTACTGTAGGTAAGTGTTTTCCCAGTTTTGCTTTAGCCTTCCTATCTGTGATCCCTACTGATGTGTCTGGTAAATGACTTAATTTATGACTTTGTTCTGTAACTAGTAGTATCTCACCTAACTACATCGACGATGGAATCTCTTGGAGCAACCAAAATTCATGTGCTTGGGCTCACCGTTTAAGTGAATACTGTTTTTGGCAGGCATTGTAATATAGCAATAACTTCTCAGGACAGCCCAAACAAAGTTCTTCCTGCAATGGTAAGATGGATCCAGACCCAGATAAAGTATTTGGTAAGTTATATTGTTTAAAAATCTGTGTTTAGGATCAGCAAGATGGCGAAGCAGTTAAGACACTTGGCTGCAGCAGCTTGATGACCTCAGTTTGACCCTAGGAGCCCATGTAAAAGTGAAGGAGCAAGCCCACTTCACAGAGTTGTCCACTGACCTTCACACATACAAAATGGCACACATGCCCACATAATAGTTTCTTTTTAATTCTTTGTTCAACATGAACACCTGGCCACACACACTAAAAGAAGTCAGTCTTTTAGAGGCTGAAGAGATGGACCAGCAATTAACAGCAGTTCAGACTCCAATTCCCACATAAAAAATCCAGGTGTGGTCTCATGCATGGCTGCAATCCCAGCACCTATCGGGAAGGAGACAGGAGGATCATTGGGCCTTACTGAGTGCCAGCCTAGCCAAAAAGAAATGTAAATCCAATTACAGGGAGACACCCTGCCTCAAAGGAAGTTACAGAGGACACCCACCAGTAACTGCAAACATGTAATACACATACACCTCACATTCATACACACACACATACACACACACACACACACACACACACACACACACACACACAGAGAGAGAGAGAGAGAGAGAGAGAGAGAGAGAGAGAGAGAGAGAGAGAGAAAAGAGTGAGAAGAGTGAGAGAGAGAGATGTCTGCTATTTAAAAAAAAAATACATGGCCCAAGTAATAAAATGAGAGGAACAATGAATGGCATATTTCTACTTATAAACAACAGAGCCTTCTTATCCCAGAGGTCTGATTTCCCATAAGGATGAAGCACCACAGTGTTCCAGACCAATTTGTATGCATTAAATTTGCATCTTAGACCTGTTTAGGCAAAGAGCCTGAGAACCTTTTAGAAGGAAAGAACAGTACAAGATAAAATTGCCTAAATCCCAACACTTGTAAGTCATTTATCTATTTCTCCCTGGTTTATTGGCTTAACTGAGGAAAAGGATCTGGTTGTTGCATCAGTAAACATGGCCCTGCTCTGTGCTAGACACTGATCTAGTGCTGAAGTGTTTAAAACATCTTTGACAGAAGTGTTGTATAAAGGGACAGGAAAGTTGTAATCTGTGTAAAACTAAAGAATTCGTTTCTTTTGTCTTAATTTTCTGTCTAAATAAGTATCATTTTAGACTTTTACAACTAAAGCCTAAGAAAACCCTATGCCACCCCAACTTCTTGAAAATAATCTAGAAACTTGAACAAATCAGTCAGCTCTGGAATAAAGTGATGGCTTAGAGCATAGGGCTGCTGTGAAAGTCTGGCCGATCTTCAGTCTTCACAAAACTTTGCATTCTTGGGGCTGGAGAAATGGCTCAGAGGTTAAGAGCACTGCTTGCTCTTCCAAAGGTCCTGAGTTCGATTCCCAGCAACCACATTGTGGCTCACAACCATGTATAATGAGATCTTCTGGCATCCAAGCATACATGTAAGCAGAATACTACGTACATAATAAATAAATAATTAAAAAAAACTTTGCATTCTTGAATCAGACTTGAAATTCCAAGAGGAAAAATTATCAGCTGCCAGCTCAGTACTTTAGTCTCAGGGTTTTGAGAGGTTTTGTTTTGTTTGGTTTTCTTGCAAAGAACATCAATAAGACATCACACTATAACCAAAAGCTTTTTTATTTTATTTTATTTTTCTCTAGACAGGGTTTCTCTGTGAAACAGCCCTGGCTGTCCTGGAACTCACTCTGTACACCAGGCTGGCCTTGAACTCAGAGAGATCCACCTGCCTCTGCCTCTGCCTCCTGAGTACTAGGATTAAAGGTGTTCACCACCACCCCTCGGCCTATAACCAAAAGCTCTAATATTTTTTTTCTAATATAAAAATGGTTTTTGAAAAGCTGGATTTTGCATCTTCAGTCCGCTACACTACTGTCTGAAAAAAAAAATCTGCAATATATTGTGCTGTATGTATAATAAAAACTACAAGGAAATATGTTTGTTTCCTTCTCAGAAAAAGAGCTTATCTGAAATCAAAAGCTAAAATGTCACTAATTTCTGGGAGCTGGGCCTAGAAACCCTCAGTGATAGTAGGGTTGAAACCATTCACCTACACAAAGTTATAGTTAGAACCTTTCACCCGGACGGAGTAGAGCTGGGCCAGTCACAGGGTGTCTGAAAGAGCTAGCAGGGCGTTATTGGTTGGTAGATGGCTCATAGGCCTAAAGCCCCAGACTAAACCAGGATATATTTCTTTTTAGCTGTGATAAGAGGGGCACAGAAATAGAAAAACAAAACCAAATAGTTCTCATGTCCCATAGAGTCCTAGCCAGAGTAACTGTTAACTAAGTAGCTATAATTTGGAAAAAGTTCAAGAAAATAAACATTCTGGTCATTTTTGTCTAGCCAGCTCTATGGACTCCACACATCTATCACACATACCAAGTCAGTGGGAAAGAAACCCCCACCCCATGCACTCACACACAGAAAGAGCCGGGCACAGTGCCACACAGCTTTAATCCTACCCCTCAGGAGGCAGGCAGATCTCCATTGACTTCAAGGTCAGCCACAGTTACATGGTCAGATCCTGTCTCAAAAACTTAAAAGCAAAGAACAAAACAACAAAAATAAAGAATTTAAATACTCCTTTCAGGGCTGGAGAGATGGCTCAGAGATTAAGAACACTGGCAGCTCTTCCAGAGGTCCTGAGTTCAATTCCCAGCACCCACATGGTGGCTCACAGCCATCTTTAATGAAATCTGGTGCCCTCTTCTGGCCTGCAGGGATATATGCAGGAGGAATGATGTATACATAATAAATAAATAAATCTTAAAATACTCCTTTCCGAGGCTCATAACTTAAAGCACTTTAATAGTACAAAGTAATTGAACACTAGAATGCTTTTTCAAGGTTATAAAAAACACACACACACAAACCCATGAACTACAAATCTTTCATAAACCTAAAACCAATATACATAGTATTGCAGGCTTTTTGTTTTAGCACTTGCACAGGAATCTGTAGAAGGGGAAGTCATCCCAATTCTTCAAAATTTCCTTTCTTCATGTAGGAAGCCTGAATCCATACAAATCCCAAACAGAGTAGAGAATAGCAGGAGGGAACTTTTGTTCAGCTGACTGGCAGAGAGGGGTCCTCAAGATGCAGGCAGTGCTGATCACCAGGAGCCTCCCTGGGAGAAGGCAGCCCATCGAAACCCTTTGTGTGAGCCACTTCACTTGGACTCTTGCTCCCAAGCTCCAAACTTGCAGCTGATAACAAGCCACTTTCTGAAGGATGAAGAAAACACATCACATGGTAGCAATAAGATTCTAAAATATTTTGTTGAGGAACAACAAAGTTGGGGGAGGGTGGGCAGTGTCTTCTGAAACTCCAGTGGTGATATTCTGGAAGTACAGGTACTGCTAAGATGCTGGGGTGATGGTAATCTCAGCCTGGTTCCCCAGGAGCTGGCCTGGGGCTTGGAAGTCTTGTCTGAAGAGACACCCCTCCCCCATCTAGCCCCACAGCACCATAGTTAGCACCTTACTCTCTTTGGACTAGTCAGACAACCAGCTGACACTTCATGGCCTTCTCATCCCTACTCTAAGCACTTGTCCTACCTCTGAAGTCCATAGCCACAACTTCCTATCCCAAACAAAGACACAGGAAAGGGAGGGAGGAGGAGGGGAAGCTGAGACTTCTCACCTGGCTGGTTGGTCCGACACACCTCTTCCCAGGTGTAGTTTGCAAGGTTCACAGGCTGTGTCACCCAGGGGTCTGTGATCAGCTTCTCTAGAGTGGTCCGCTGCTCAGGGCAAGGCTGCAGCAGCCCAGTTAGAAGATTCATAAGTTCTAGAGACATAAAGAACACAGGTGGAACCAGGCTAAGTCAAGTGGAACACATCTCAGACCTATAGATTTCAGGGTATCCTGTTTCACAGAACCTCTCACAAAGCAAGGAGTCCTAGAGCTTTAAGGCCTGGCCTAGTGTTCTCAGAGAATACATTTATGAATATGTCACCTCCAAAATGGAAGCGTGGAAGTTGAGATCCAGCTCAATCAAACCTCAGATGGTCTGCTTATAAGGTGTGTTAGCTACTTTTACGTCAACCTGACACAAACTTAAGAGTTATTCGGGAAGAAAGAACTTGATTGAGAAAATGGCCTGTGGGGCATTTTCATTCCTGAAGTGGGTGGGCACCGATCACGTGAGTGGTGTCGCCATGGGGTGTTGGCCACAGGGACTCTAAGAAATCAGGGTGAGGCTGGGTACCTTTCATCCTAGAACTGGGGGGGGGGAGGGGGGCGGCGCAGAGGCAGGTGGATCTCTGTGAGTTCAAGGTCAGCCTACAGAGAGAGTTCTTGAACAGCCAGGGACACACAGAGAAACCTACTTCAAAAAAAAGGAAAGGGGAGGGGAGGTGAGAGGGGAGGGAGAAAGCAGGCTGAGGAGCAAGCCAGCAAGCAGCTTTCCTCCACGGCCTCTACAGCAGCTCCTGCCTCCAGGTTCCAGTCCTGTTTTAGTTCCTGCCTTGACTTCCCTCGGTGATGGAAAGTGCTGTGTAACTGTAAGCTGAAATACTGCCTTCCCAAGCTGCTTTTGGTCATGGTACTTCATCTCAGCAATGGAAACCTAATTATGACCCAGGGGCTCTCGGAATGTGAGTGAGTGACTTCAAGGGAAGGCAGTAGCCAAGTGAAGTACCTCAGGTCATTCTATAGGGAGGCAGCTTGAGCTCTAGGAGGAGCTCAATCTTAGTCTGCATTTGGGTCCTGTGTCCTCCAAGTATGTGTATGTGTTGGCCTCTGTGTAAGGAACCCGACCTGTGTAATGAGAAGCCCTGGAGCAGCCCTAGAGCAGAGCAGGACACCACATAAACTGCAGCTTCTTAGGGATCCACACCTAGTAAAGCTGGCAAATCCTCTTCCAGGCTGCTGTAGCTGAGTATGTCGCTCCAAAGTCTGTCGCAGAGCTCACCCCTAATGTGATGATGTAGGGCAGTGGGCTGCTGTGAGGTGTTAGAGGAAGCTATGAGTCAAGGGACAGACTGGAGTTGGTGTCCTAAGAGGTAGAAAAGACTTCTCTATCTGTTCTCTGTCTTCACTTTGAGGACACAGCAAGAGGTGCCATTCACAAGTCGAAAAGTGGTTTCACTGAGAACGGAACTAGCCATCTGCTGTTTAAGACCCTGGCTGGAATTCTCAGCGCAGACAGGGGCTTCTAGCCTAAGCAGAGGCTAAGGCACTGATTGAACATGTCACCACTTGGGTCCTCCTTGTAAGTGACTGCCATGGCACCACAGGATACTAGAGTGAAAGTGACCACACCTGCCAGCTCCAGAGCTCCTCTAGGCTCCAGGCTCCTGAGGTGCCTGCTCCAAGCTTAGGAAGCCAAAGCTCACTTGACTCCATCTGGCCTCAACTTGCAGTCACATTTGTTCATTTGTTCATGGTATGACTGACATTTTCCACATGAGCTGCTGAGGGTAAAGGCTCCCCATGCACTGATGTCACCCTGCTCCACAAATGGGGCTCCTGACCTAAGCTAAGCATCTGACCTCATAGATGCTGCCACAGTCAAGGATACTAACTGCCAAGTATCGCTTTCAAGAGGGCCTTGAAGATCCAAGGGACACTAATAAAAATTACCAAAATGTTTCAGTCACATTAAAATTACTATGCTCAGCATAGACAGAGGAGGCAGAAACAAAGTGCTAAGTTCTCAGGCAATAGAATCACTTACTACCTGGAGCTCATGCTCACCTGGGGAAACCAGGAATGGGGGGTGAATGACTGCCTCCATGGTCTCCTCCACCTCACAGAAGGGATTCTCCTCAAAGATAAGTGTATAGAGTGTGACTCCCAAAGACCACATCTCCAGCTCTGGCCCTCTGTAGCTGCAAGGAGGAACAGACAGCACTCAGTACAAAGCTCGCTAAGCCAGCCCCCACTCTGAGTGCCAGAGCCTTCCAACCCCAGTCAGAGACTTGCATTCTAGTCCATGCAGGGCTGCCCCAAACAAGAGATGCTCTCTATGACCCAGGAAAGGAGGGATTCCCAGAGGTGGGGAGAACAGACGAGTGGGTAGCAAGTCACAACTTGGTCTCATACAGGGTAAAGGAGCCACAGGCAGCATCAGAAAAAGGTACACCCTACAGAATGACCATGTGGTGAGATTTGTAAAGGGTGCTCAAAGTCAAGACAAATGGAGAGAAACATAGAAGGACCAAGTGAAGTGACAGCTGAGGGGTCAGAGAAATGATTGGTAGAAGGCAGGGATTTATCAGGAACTGGGCCACCTAAAAGAGCAAGTCTGAGGCAGGAGGAGAAGTATTATCCTAACTTTGTAGGTTACCAGCCACACCAGGTAGGCAGTGTGAAGGATGTAGAGATGGAGTGTGTGCAGTGTGAAGGATGTAGGGATGGAGTGTGTGCAGTGTGAAGGATGTAGGGATGGAGTGTGTGCAGTGTGAAGGATGTAGGGATGGAGTGTGTGCAGTGTGAAGGATGTAGGGATGGAGTGTGTGCAGTGTGAAGGATGTAGGGATGGAGTGTGTGCAGTGTGAAGGATGTAGGGATGGAGTGTGTGCAGTGTGAAGGATGTAAGGATGGAGTGTGTGCAGTGTGAAGGATGTAAGGATGGAGTGTGTGCAGTGTGAAGGATGTAGGGATGGAGTGTGTGCAGTGTGAAGGATGTAGGGATGGAGTGTGTGCAGTGTGAAGGATGTAGGGATGGAGTGTGTGCAGTGTGAAGGATGTAGGGATGGAGTGTGTGCAGTGTGAAGGATGTAGGGATGGAGTGTGTGCAGTGTGAAGGATGTAGGGATGGAGTGTGTGCAGTGTGAAGGATGTAGGGATGGAGTGTGTGCAGTGTGAAGGATGTAGAGATGGAGTGTGTGCAGTGTGAAGGATGTAGGGATGGAGTGTGTGCAGTGTGAAGGATGTAGGGATGGAGTGTGTGCAGTGAAGGATGTAGGGATGGAGTGTGCAGTGTGAAGGATGTAGGGATGGAGTGTGTGCAGTGTGAAGGATGTAGGGATGGAGTGTGTGCAGTGTGAAGGATGTAGGGATGGAGTGTGTGCAGTGTGAAGGATGTAGGGATGGAGTGTGTGCAGTGTGAAGGATGTAGGGATGGAGTGTGTGCATGTGTAGATGTGTGCAGTGTGAAGGATGTAGGGATGGAGTGTGTGCAGTGTGAAGGATGTAGAGATGGAGTGTGTGCAGTGTGTAGGATGTAAGGATGGAGTGTGTGCAGTGTGAAGGATGTAGGGATGGAGTGTGTGCAGTGTGAAGGATGTAGAGATGGAGTGTGTGCAGTGTGAAGGATGTAAGGATGGAGTGTGTGCAGTGTGAAGGATGTAGGGATGGAGTGTGTGCAGTGTGAAGGGTGTAGAGATGGAGTGTGTGCAGTGTGAAGGATGTAGAGATGGAGTGTGTGCAGTGTGTAGGATGTAAGGATGGAGTGTGTGCAGTGTGAAGGATGTAGGGATGGAGTGTGTGCAGTGTGAAGGGTGTAGAGATGGAGTGTGTGCAGTGTGAAGGATGTGATAGAGTGTGTGCAGTGTGAAGGATGTAGGATGGAGTGTGTGCAGTGTGAAGGATGTAGGGATGGAGTGTGTGCAGTGTGAAGGATGTAGGGATGGAGTGTGTGCAGTGTGAAGGATGTAGGGATGGAGTGTGTGCAGTGTGAAGGATGTAGGGATGGAGTGTGTGCAGTGTGAAGGATGTAGGATGGAGTGTGTGCAGTGTGAAGGATGTAGGGATGGAGTGTGTGCAGTGTGAAGGATGTAGGGATGGAGTGTGTGCAGTGTGAAGGATGTAGGGATGGAGTGTGTGCAGTGTGAAGGATGTAGGGATGGAGTGTGCAGTGTGAAGGATGTAGGGATGGAGTGTGTGCAGTGTGAAGGATGTAGGGATGAAGGTGTGTGCAGTGTGAAGGATGTAGGGATGAAGGTGTGTGCAGTGTGAAGGATGTAGAGATGGAGTGTGTGCAGTGTGAAGGATGTAGGGATGGAGTGTGTGCAGTGTGAAGGGTGTAGGGATGGAGTGTATGCAGTGTGAAGGATGTAGGGATGGAGTGTGTGCAGTGTGAAGGATGTAGAGATGGAGTGTGTGCAGTGTGTAGGATGTAAGGATGGAGTGTGTGCAGTGTGAAGGATGTAGGGATGGAGTGTGTGCAGTGTGAAGGATGTAGAGATGGAGTGTGTGCAGTGTGAAGGATGTAAGGATGGAGTGTGTGCAGTGTGAAGGATGTAGGGATGGAGTGTGTGCAGTGTGAAGGGTGTAGAGATGGAGTGTGTGCAGTGTGAAGGATGTAGAGATGGAGTGTGTGCAGTGTGTAGGATGTAAGGATGGAGTGTGTGCAGTGTGAAGGGTGTAGAGATGGAGTGTGTGCAGTGTGAAGGATGTAGGGATGGAGTGTGTGCAGTGTGAAGGATGTAGGGATGGAGTGTATGCAGTGTGAAGGATGTAGGGATGGAGTGTGTGCAGTGTGAAGGATGTAGGGATGGAGTGTGTGCAGTGTGAAGGATGTAGGGATGGAGTGTGTGCAGTGTGAAGGATGTAGGGATGGAGTGTGTGCAGTGTGAAGGATGTAGGGATGGAGTGTGTGCAGTGTGAAGGATGTAGGGATGGAGTGTGTGCAGTGTGAAGGATGTAGGGATGGAGTGTGTGCAGTGTGAAGGATGTAGGGATGGAGTGTGTGCAGTGTGAAGGATGTAGGGATGGAGTGTGTGCAGTGTGAAGGATGTAGGGATGGAGTGTGTGCAGTGTGAAGGATGTAGGGATGAAGGTGTGTGCAGTGTGAAGGATGTAGAGATGGAGTGTGTGCAGTGTGAAGGATGTAGGGATGGAGTGTGTGCAGTGTGAAGGATGTAGGGATGGAGTGTGTGCAGTGAAGGATGTAGGGATGGAGTGTATGCAGTGTGAAGGATGTAGGGATGGAGTGTGTGCAGTGTGAAGGATGTAGGGATGGAGTGTGTGCAGTGTGAAGGATGTAGGGATGGAGTGTGTGCAGTGTGAAGGATGTAGGGATGGAGTGTGTGCAGTGTGAAGGATGTAGGGATGGAGTGTGTGCAGTGTGAAGGATGTAGGGATGGAGTGTGCAGTGTGAAGGATGTAGGGATGGAGTGTGTGCAGTGTGAAGGATGTAGGGATGAAGGTGTGTGCAGTGTGAAGGATGTAGAGATGGAGTGTGTGCAGTGTGAAGGATGTAGGGATGGAGTGTGTGCAGTGTGAAGGATGTAGGGATGGAGTGTGTGCAGTGAAGGATGTAGGGATGGAGTGTATGCAGTGTGAAGGATGTAGGGATGGAGTGTGTGCAGTGTGAAGGATGTAGGGATGGAGTGTGTGCAGTGTGAAGGATGTAGGGATGGAATGTGTGCAGTGTTAAGGATGTAGGGATGGAGTGTGTGCAGTGTTAAGGATGTAGGGATGGAGTGTGTGCAGTGTGAAGGATGTAGGGATGGAGTGTGTGCAGTGTGAAGGATGTAGGGATGGAGGTGTGTGCAGTGTGAAGGGAGGATATAGAAGGACACAAGGTGCTGACCAAGAGGCCCCCAAGCAGGACCAGCACACATACAACTGGTAAGTAAGCCAGTCCGTGGTGGCACACACCTTTAATCAGGAGGTAAAGACAGGTGGACTTCTGTGAATTGAAGGCCAGCCTGATCTACAGAGTGAATTCCAAGACAGCAGGGCTGTTACAAAAAGAAACCGCTGTTACACAGTGAAGTCTTGTCTCAAAAAAGACCAAAAGATAAATAAATAAATTAAGAAATAAAATCTTGAAATAATGATTATTCCTGATATTCAGTAAGTACAGCAAACTGTAGGAGTCAGAGAATTCCATATTTTGAGACCTTCCTTTTTATCTTCTATGTTTCTAACTTTCTACAACATCGAACTCCAAACAATCAAAAGGTGAAATAGTAGAATGGACCCCTATGTCCATGGTCCAGCTTCCTGTCTATTACACACCTATTTTCCAGACCAGTACTGTCATTATTCAATAAAAAGGCACAAACAGAAGCCACTTCTTCCTAAAATCGTAACAGCTATGGGCACAATGCAAGAGGCAAGAAGAGGGTAAACAGAGAAGCATGAGAGGTAGGCCGGAGCGACTGGCTGGGAAGCTGTGTCAGGAGGCCGCCCAGGAGCAGCATCAGCAGAAGGCCCGAGTCTCAGGTCTGGGAGCTGAGCATGATCACCAGGTGAGATGATGGCAGTTGCTTCCAGAAGCGGCTTCCAGAAGTTAGTGCAAAAAGTTCTTCTGGGAAAGAGCACCTGTGTCCCAGCCATCACCCATTGCCATTTTTCAGTTGGAGATACTCTGCTGCTATGGCGACCACTGGACCCTCGGCCCCACCTACACCTAGAGGGGCAATAACTGGAGCCGTGGCTCCGCCTCTAATGGGAGGAGCTTCCACCAGAGCTGTAGTCCCACTCAAGGAGTGATCTCCTGAGTCTTGGGCCCACTTCCACCAGAAGTGATCATTGGAGGTTCTGTTCTGCTTGCACCTGAAGGAGTGGTCAACAGAGCCACAGCCCCCAGCTACACCAACAGGAGAAAGAGAGAAACCCCTGAAGCACAAGCTTCACGTATACTGATTAGAGGAAAAGATTCATAGACAACAAGGTAAAAACACACTCAGCAATATAAAGAGCAATGCGGCACCACTACGAACTAGTGGTGCTACAACAGCAAGACCTGAACATCCCAATGCAGGTGAAACAGAAGTAAATTACCTTAAAATAACTTTGTAAGGTTGACTGAGGCCCTTAAAGAGAATGAAAAATTCCCTTAAAGAAATTTAGGACAAAACAAACAAAAAACTGGAAGAAATCAACAAATCCCTTAAAGAAAACCAAGAAAAAGCAATCAAACAAGTGAAAGAAACAATTCAAGACTTGAAATCTGAAATAGAGGCAATAAAAAAACCACAAACTGAAGGAATTCTGGAAATAGAAAATGATCAGGAATCACAAATGCAAGCATAAACAACAGAACACAAAAGATGAAAGAGAGAATTTCAGGCACTGAAGATACGATAGAGGAAATAGATTCATCAGTCAAAATGTTAAATCCAACAAATCCTTAACAACAAAACATGCAGGAAATCTGGGACACCATGAAAAGACCTAACCTAAGAATAACAGGATAGAAGAAGTCCAACCCAAAGGCACAGAAAATAATTCAACAAAATCATAGAAGAAAATTTTCCCAGCCTAAAGAAGGACATGCCTATGAAAGTACAAAAGGAGGGTAAGCTACAGGAGCGTGTGATACGTACGGGTTTCCCATGAGAACTTCGGGTGCGCAGTACTCAATTGTTCCACAGAAAGTATAGAATAGTCTGCCTCTTTCTAGGTAGGCAGCTGAGCCGAAATCTATCAACTTAATTGTGAAGTCCTCAGCAATCACGATGTTCTCATCCTTGATGTCCCTGTGGATGATGCCTTTGGAGCGCAGGTAGCCTACAGCAGACACCAGCTGGAATCACAGGCCACAACACTTCAAAACGCAATTCAAGTAAAACAAGAATTTCTAATAAATATTACGAAGGAAAAAGGAAAACAACAGCAAAGGAAAAATAAATATTTTTCCAGTGCATAGTGCTGGGTGCTGGAGACATGGTTCTGTATCGACAGAGGCACAGCCCTTCTGGGAATGCATCACTGTGCCTGGCATTGGCCTGCAAGCAACACAAACTCATGGCTCATAATGTCTCTGTTATTACTGACCAAAAAAAGCATCGCAGCAGACACTTGCCCCATAACCATCTCAGAGGAAAGACAGGCCACCAAGTAGAGACTGAGAAACGTGGACCACCGAGGGACAACTGTTAGTCAGCATCACATGCACAGCACCCATGGATAGGCACTGTGTAGAGACCACAGCTCACAGGGAAGCCTTGCGCAGAGTGCAGCAGGCTGTGATGTCACACAGAGACAGAAAACCCTGATGCAGGGCGCCAGCAGCTCCTGTGTGCTGTGTTCACCATCATTTCCCAGTTAGCACGTCTACCACTGTGTGCAGTAAGTGGCTCCCCCAGGGAAGCAGGTTGTACACAGGCACTCTGCCTCTAGAAAGCAGGAGTCCTAACACCCATCTGCCTAGCCATGCTGTGTCTCTATGGCGGAGGCCTACTAAGCAAGCCTCCTGTGGCCTTCAGTAAGATCACAATTTGGACACCAACTGGAGCAATCAACTTAATGATCTCTTGGACATCAATCATTTTGATCATTGGAGACAATTCTATACTTCCAAATGAAAAATGTTTGAATCAGAAATATAGTTAATGGCATGTCAACTAAGCTCAACCAATTAAAAAAAATAAAGTATACATTATAAACACTTGCCTATATATCTACTAGTATAGATTTATGAATATACACATGTATGCACGTACATATTCAGACATAGATGCATATATTTGAACACTCATGAATGTATGAACATGCATGCATGCATACATAGACACATACATGTTAGTACCCAATCAGGAGACTTGGGTCACGAGAGAATCTTGCTATGTAGCCCAGAGTGGCCTTGAATTCTTCATCCTGCTTCAGCATCAGGAGTACTGAAATTATAGGTGTGTACTGTACATTTAGTCATAAACCACACTTTTAACAAGACAATAAAATTTTACTACAACTAAACTGTACTGAGCTCATCTTTCTTTCTGCAAGCCCCAGCTCTGCCCTGTGTCCATATGGATGGATGGATGGATGGATGGATGGATGGATGGATGGATGATAAACAGAAGAAAAAAGAAAGAAAAAAATAAAGAAAGAAAAGAAA
The DNA here is from genome assembly GCF_003668045.3 of Cricetulus griseus. Lineage (NCBI taxonomy): Eukaryota > Metazoa > Chordata > Mammalia > Rodentia > Cricetidae > Cricetulus > Cricetulus griseus. Next base: position 444,784,592 of record NC_048595.1, read on the forward strand.
AAGAGGGAGAGAGAGAAGAAAGAAAGAAAGAAAGAAAGAAAGAAAGAAAGAAAGAAAGAAGGAAGGAAGGAAGGAAGGAGGTAGGGAGGGAGGGAGGCAGGGAGGGAGAAGTAAGGGTAAAAATGTATAATCTTGCAACACAAGCAGTGTAAGAGTGGCGGCGGGGCATTCTTTTGGCATACCACAATGACTGAAACACATGTGTAGAAGCCTGAGAAACTTTCAAAAATCCAAGTAACTTTTGGGAGTTTACAACTTTGAAGAAATGTAAAATAAAGAAGTTTTCACTAGGAATCACACCACTTTCAAGAATTAAAGGACAAGTATGAACGAGCCACACATTTCTGGGAGCACCTAGGGAGGGACTAGTGCCTCTCGTTACACAAAACAAGAGTTGCTGTCTTTCCCCTCCTTTCCCTGCTTCTCATTCGCCTTCCAGATTTGCTGATCACCTTCCCATGCCTATAAAACATCAAGTGAGCTAAGAGTCATTCACATTTAAATACAAAATGTATCAGGACACACTTTGCAACATGGAATAGCTCAAATTGCAATCTTCATGCTTCTTTAGGTAATCCCTGATTTAATCCCACCAGCCTCTTCATGCAGGCACAACAGTGTTTTCAACTGCGCACATTGGGTGGTTAATGCTCCACACAAGGTCTCATGACTAGTGAAGACACAGATTCAGATTAAAGCCGCAGGGCTCACAACCAGCATGGTGGTTTTGTTGTCTACTGTTTGTGACTGGCATGAAAACACCATAGGAATAAGCTTGAATCCCCAACATCTACTCTCCTCATAACTCCTTCCAACTTCCCTTCTCTCCTTCAATCACACAACCATCTCTTACCCCACAACCCCATAAACCCCAGAGCTGAAGGTTAACACTGCTCGCTGGGGAAACTGACTACATGCCACTGACCCTTGCAGCCATGGAGTGCAATTCCCCAACCCCACACCCACCCCACACATCCCTGGCCCGCTCTCACTTGTCGAAAGATGTAACTCGCCAGGGGCTCATCCAAGCAGGGATGGCGGTCAATGAAAGCAAAGAGGTCCAGGCCAGAGCCATGCTTTTCCATCACTAGCTGGAAGAACCCTTGGTTTTCAAATATATCCAGAACCTGAAAGAGACAAGGCCAAGTCTAGCTTTGTCTGGAAAGACCTCTAATCAACAAGTTAATGTTAGAGAAGCAGCATAAGGGTGACGGCACACAGAAAACCACCATCTATCTACCTTGATTATGTTGGCATGTTCCACCTTGGACAGAATTGCAATCTCCAAAGTAACTTTTCCAAGTTTGGGATCCTCAATCCAACAATCTTCCAAAACCTTCTCCTTCTTAATAAACTTCACCACCACCTACACAGGAGAAAGAGAGCAGACCTATACTGTCTGTTAAACTGAGTGCCCACTACACTTATGTCCCCCAAGACCACGGCCATGGAAGAAGAAACATAGCAAGTCCCTGCAACAGAAGAAAAGGTGGAGGCAGCAGGCAAACAGAAATGCTGGCAATTTCTACTGTCTATTACGAGCAAGACAGGATAGATGGGGATCCCTGGAGTGCTGAGGAGCCACAGCCACTGCTGGAGAAAAGAAGTCTCAGAAACCTTATGGCAAGTGTTTCCCAAAACACTCTATATCACCCCCCAAGAGAATGAAATAAGCCTAAAAAGTTGAGAAAATGGAGAAAACTGTCATCAGTAGATAAGTGTCAGTCCTGATGTTGAGATCAACCAGAGGACCCCTCAAGCCCGACGGCTGCAGTAAACTTGAGAAACACCACCTGGCAACAGCAAGTGGCATTCAGTCACCTAGTGTAATGAGACAAAGTTCCACGTAAAGAAAGAAAGACTACATGTCATTCACTACAAGACAGGCTTTACCACTCAACAGACTGGATACTATATGGACTGCTAGGCACACAGGTAAAGCAGTCCGGGATAAAAATTCCAGCAGGGCCTGTCTGTGTGTCAGCGAGAGACACCGTCATGCTCCAAGGAGCTGATCCTCTTCTGAGTAGACAGTAAACTGCATCAGGCACTAGGAATGATGAGTGCCCAGGAAAAAGGAAATGACAAGGCACTAAGTGGGCAGGCACAAGGGAGGAAAGCTGGAACAAAGGCTGGCAAGGACTCAGACCTGTAGGAAGCCAGGCAAAGGACCAGTGATGGGGTGGGGACAGAAGCAGGAGTAGCAGTCACAAGTTTCTGCACTATACAACTATTGTTCACACCGATCAGGAGAGAAAAGATATAGTCTGGGTGAAGCAGACAAACTCTGAAGATGATAGGGAAGGCGGGAGAGGTGAGAGAACTCAGGAAGATGAGGCAGAAGCAAGCCGGTGGGTCCTGGGGAGCTGAGAAGGGGCTCAGTGCCCAGGGAGGGCAACAGCCAGCAGGTGCTCTGCTTAAGGCATCGTAAGTAGAGATGCCTGCTGCCCATTTGCCTGCACAGACAAGAAGACAAAAAAGGCAGGTAATCTCCAGGAGCCATCACACATGCCTGAAGCGAGTTTCACAGAAATAAGAGAGGATGGATAAAAACAAAGAAATAACATCTTTTTAAAATAAAAGTCTTACCAGCATCAGGCAAGAATAAAAACACACAAACTCCTAAGTATATCCGGGTAATTTTTGAAATTCAAATTTGATAATTACAGGAAGAAAAAATAATAGGTTGCTAGAAGCATCAGAAACATGTCTAAAAAGTTCTGAAAAGAGCTAGGCGTGGTGGCTCACACCTTTAGTCCCAGCACTTGGAAGTCAGAGGCAGGAAGATTTCTGTGAGTTCAAGACAAGCCTGGTGTACAAAGAAAGTTCCAGGACAGCCAGGGCTACACAGGAAACCCTGTCTTGGGGAAAGGGGGGGGGGGTGTTCTGAGAAGAACCATCTTAGTACATTCAAGTATAATACTCATGTATTCTTAGGGGTACCTTATATAATTAATATACAGCAATATCATAATACAGTAAGAAATGCATTCTAATAAGTAAAATACGAACATAAAAAACATAAGAAACTGGATATAATAATAATGTAGGTTTACCAGGCATAATAGCACACACCTGTAAATCTAGCACATGGGAAGAGAAGGCAAGGCAGGAGGGTCAGGAGTCCAAGGTCACCTTCAGCTACATAGTAAGTTCAAGGCCACCTGGCTATGTAAGACCTTGTCTCAAAAAGGAAAAAAAAAAAAAAAAAAAAAGGAAATGTAACCACAGGACAAGCATATACACTGAAATTACAAAACACCATTGAAAGAAATCAAAGATCCATGTAAGATACTCCTGCTAATGAAACAGAAAAGAGATTACTATTATGGCAAGAATCTCCAAGTTAAGCTACACATTGCTATGATAAGCCAGCAATTTTCCTGCAGAAATGGACAAGGCGATCCAAACTTCTTATGAAACTGTAAGATAGTCAAAACAGTCTTGAAAAAGAAGAACAAAGTTGGAATACTAGCATTTCCCAGTTTTATAACTTACTACAAAGCTGTAATAATCAAAACAGTTTGGCTTGCTAGGCACACAGATCAATGGCATAAGACTGAGAATCAGAAACAGACCCACACAGCCACAGCCAGTTGATTATTGACATGGGCACCAAAGAATAGTCTTAAGAAATAGTGCTGGCATTAACATAGAGAAACTAAGGCTGGGGCAATGACTCAGTGGCTAAAGTGCCTGATACACAAAAGGACCATAGTTAGAACCTCATGACCCATGTAAATGGCAGGTAGACACAGTGCCCAGCTCTCATTAGATGAAGACAAGGAATCCCAGGGCAAGCTGACTAGATAGAATAGCAAGTCTGGATTCACTGAGAGGCCTGCCTCAGTAAGATCTGAGAGTGATTGAGAGTCACAGAATCAAACCTGGACCTCCACAGTGTATGCATGCATAATCTATGCAAGCATGTACACCACATATTCAATACATGTGCAAAAGTTTAATAAAATGAATCTACATAATGAGTCTGGCAAATCTCCAGGACACCAAGGGAATAGGAAATTTTAGAGCTGGCAAGATGGCTCCGCAGGTAAAGGTGCTTGCTGCCAAGCCTGACAACATGAGTTCAATCCCTGGTACCCAGAGAGTGGAAATAGAAAACCAACTCATCCAAGTTGTCCTCTGGCCTCCACATCCACTGTGTAGCATGCACTTATACATACACATACATCATGCATGCACAAACATACAGTAATAATTTTAAAAACTTTTAAGACAGGTCTCTTTATATAAATCAGGCTGGCCTTAAACTTACAGAAATCCACCTGCTTCTGCCTCCTGAGTGTTGAGATTAAAGACATGTGCCACCACGCCTGTCCTATAATCAAGACTTTTTAAATAAAAATAAATACAACAGCTAATCAAAGCCAAAAATGCATTGAAAGATGTTATATATAACTAAGGATGGAATCCAGGAGCATAAGGAAATCCATTAGAGTTATCATTCTATTAATAAAGGAAACAGGAATATAGTCATGTTAATAAGTGCTGGAAAGACATCATCCAATAGTTGACCACTCAAACTCAAATTTTTAAATTTTGTTAAAACGTTTTCTGTTCTTTGTTTTTCTGCCTGCATGGATATCTGTGTAAGGGTATCGGGTCCTCTGGAACTGGAGTTACAGACAGTTGTGAGCTGCCATGTGGATTCTGGGAATTAAACTTTGGTCCTCTGCAAGAGCAGTGAGTGCTCTTAACCACTGAGCCATCTCTCCAGCCCCTCAAACTCATTCTTAAGAAGAAAAATACTCAGGGACCAGGGAGATGACTCAGTGGGTAAAGCAGCTGCCAACAAGCCTGACCACCAGAATGTGACCCCCATATGGTGGAAGAAGAGAACCAACTCCTCTAAGTCTTTCCTGACTTCATGCATGTACACAATGTACACACACATACAAACACACACACACACACACACACACACACACACACACACACACACACACACACACACACAGTCTCTAATAAATACATGTTTAAAAAAATGACGCACCCAGCTAGGCTACTAATCACTATCTTCAAATAAAATGTGCTCATTGGGAAATGAAAGGTACTACAGTAACTGCCAAGTAACACTGTTCTAGGGCCCTAGCCAATGAGACAGGAAGAAAGAAGGATGAAAGGTAAACCAAAGAAAGCAAAGACAAAACTGCCATGCTATGGAGAGGAAATCCTAAAACATCCTCTGAAAACTTACTTGAACCAGAAAGACTATGAAGCAGCAACTCACAAGACACAGATCACTGGTGCATTCCAGCAACAAGTGATAAGAAAGGACTCTGTGGCAATACTCCAGGGTCCTCCAAGATATGGCTGGTGGTGCGTGCCTGGGGAGCCTGAGAGCATAGCTTCTGAGCAGGATGGTTGGTGCATGCCTGGGGAGCCTGAGAGCTTCTCAGCAGGATGGTTGGTTCTCAAATCACAAAATGCCAGTGGGATTTGGGAGTAAAGGACAGTGAGTTCTAAGCTCTGGTAGAAGAATGCACAGAAATGGCCCTAATGACTGAGGAGGGAGGCTAGCTGGAGGAATCAGCACACCTAAAAGAACATATGGCACCCAAGGGGCATGAAGTACAAACCCAGTTGAGAGCTACCATAAGCAATCTTGGGGTAGCTCTGAGTATGTGTGTTAGCTAGCTTGTTTCTTTGTTTGATAGGGGCATATTTTCCCAGTTGAGCAGAGGAGGTCCTACGTTCGGTTTTAAAAGCAAGTTTGCAAGCCCATGAGGCATCAGCATGCCATGTGGACAGTAGAATAGTGTAAGCCCTGTGTTCAGAAAAGGGGAGGTGGCAACACAGAACAAGCCTGGCCAGAACCCAAGAGCCTGCAAGAAAGCAAGATCTGAATGTAAAACTCAACAGCGCTCTTTCTAGAGTTAAGAGTGTGTATTTTAGAAGCTTCCTCCTACATCCAGAAAGCACCATATCCTGGTCCCTCCTCCTCCATTCCAAGTCTCAAAGTTAGAGATCAGGGACCTCCAGTAGAGCCTCCCACGGTTGAACCCAAGCACCTCTTTGTTGTGCTCCTTCTCCACTGCAGTCCACACAAAGCCAAAGGCCCCACTTCCAAGTGGGCTGATGGTGCTGTACTTAAGGGAGTACTCGCCCTCACAGGCTGCCAGCCCCTCCAGCTCTGCGGGCGTTGGGGACTCTTCAAACCAAGGCTTGGCTCTGAGCATCTGTGGAGACAAAGAAAGGTCTGGGAGATCACAAGCCACCTCATCTCTGTCAGTACAGCACCAGGGCCCACTCTGTTCTTATCTCCTGTGCTCTCAGAGGCCTGGTCTGAAAACCTCCATGGAGCTCTCTGGCAGCATCCACCCACCAACCCAAACTGGTTTATGCCTTCATTCATCTACATCCCACTGCACGTGGCATATATTCATTTGAAGTCTTAGTTTGCTTTACACAGGTACTAGAAGACCTGTGTTAAAAAGACACAGACAGACCCTCCACCCATTCCAGCCAGAAGGGCAGCAATGCCACCTGGAAGACCTCAGCACAGTACAAAGTGAACAGCAGAGAGCTGACCACAGATACCAACCTCTCCAAAGCTGGATCGAGAGAGCTCAGGCATGGAGTGGGTAGAGCTAGGCAGGCTGGCAAGGATCAGGCGGGTCCGGGTGGCTGAGTCCCGGTGGCTATGTAAGAGGTCCTTCACCAGCCAGCAGCAGAACAGGGTTGCAGAGCTCTGGAGCTGCACACGCTTCACTTCAAACTGTATACCTGAAGGGCAGGGAGGTGAGGAAGTATAGAGCTCTGCCCACCCCTCTAAGGACCTCATTTAACATCATTATAATTTCAAAAGCCTCTTCCCCAGAACATACTCAGTCGTAAGCCATCTCGGTGGTAGCAGCTTCCAGAGTAGATGCCCTCCTGGATCTCTGGCTGCAGGCTGGGGACCCCAGGTGCCACAGGAGTAGACGTGATCTGGACACTCAGTCTGGGCTTCTCTGCTGGTAGGCACATACCATCAGAACCAGGATCTGGCACAGGAGGGCCACAGCCTGGGCTTTCTAAGTCACTAGTTTCATAGTGTTCAGAGGATACCAAAGGAATGTCAGACAGTTCTGCCCGACCACGTCCCGCGCCCATCTCTTGGAACTGTCGGCCTTCGCCAAGGTCAAAATAGGTGCCAGTTAGGAGCAACATCTCTCGGTCACCTAGAATACTGGAACTCTGCCTCTTCAGAACACCCACATCTAAATCTGAGCCCACCACTGAAGGAGAAGGTGTCTCGCTGAGTTCAGATGTGGTAAAGGAACAATGTGATGGAGTTCTGTCTGTCTGGTTATTGAGAAAGAGCTCCCGGAGGTTCCAGGAATAAGAATTCACATCCATCTCCTGGGTTTCCACGGCCTCCAGGACACCAGGGAGGTCAGTGGCCAAAGCATAGCAGGCCGAGGAGCTGCCTGAGCGGCTAGCATGCAGTTCTCGGCCTCCCAGATCACAGAAGGACACAGGGGCAGTGAAAGGAGGGTGTTCTGCTGGGACAAGTTCCACACAAGAGGAGAGGCCCACAGTTCCCCCAACGCTCGACTTGGACAGCTGTTCCTTAATCAAGCAAGTCTGCAGCTCTTCTCGGTCATTTCTCACTCCTGGCCATGGCTCATCCAGAGTGGGTGTCCCAAGCAAGACACAGGCCATTCCAGAGGGGCTGGGAGCCAAGTCCTGACCTCGCTGCTGTAAGATCCACTCGTTCCTATACTGTGGGCAGTGTGTCAGGAAGCCCCCTCCTGCTAGCTGCCCTGTGGTGTGGGGCTCAGGCATGGTGGCGTCGGCCCAGAGGTTAGGACTGCTGGGACTGCTGACACCCATCAGCTCCAGCTGAGCCTCCTGATGCAGACTACACACGTCCATGCTGCTGCTCTTGCCCTTAGCTGGGACTGGAGGCTCAGAATCTTCACATGAAGAAGCAAACAGTTTTGTATCCTTTTGTTTGGATCTGCTTTCTTCTAAAAGACCCTGCCTGTAACTCTCTGCTGCTGAAGGAGTCTCCTTCCCCAAGACGTTGATATGATGACCTGTGGGCTGTAACTGCTCATTGTGGATTGGCAGGCTTCCTTCTGTGCTGTCTTGCTGGGCCTTGGGCAATAACAATTTCCTGTGGGTTAGTGGGCTTTCTTCTGAGGTATTTTTCTGAATCTCAGACAATAAATGTTCATTAAGGACTGGTAGGGATTCTTCTGGAGTGTCTTGCTGGTTCTGAGACAGTAATTGTCCACCATGAGCTAGCAGGTTTCTCTTTGGAATGCTTTGATGGTCTGTGGGCAATGAATTCTCCCCATAAACTGGGATGCTGTCCACCCTGGAGACAGGAATTCGGATGACAGTCATTAGTGGCACTGAGAGATCAGACTGACTTTCCCTCTATGAGAGACATGTACAATACATTTAGCATGATAAATTTATAACAGAAATCTCTCAGTTTTGTAACTAAACTAAAAGTTAAATATCACTCTTAAATATCCTTCATAAAATCTACATTTACCAAGAATGAATCAAAGAAAGCTACTGAAAAGAACTTCCGTATCTAATAAAGTCCATGACAGCAGGCTATGGCTGGTTCTCAACACCACCTAACACCTAGTTACACAGAGACTGGGGAGGTAGCTCGGAGAAGGCTAGCCAAGTAATGCATACAAGGAGCTGCAGTGAGGGTCAAGGAGACTAGGAGTAGGAGCAGAAGGTTGGAGAAGCAAGGTGAAGGACGTCTTACATAGCAGGACAAGGGTGAGCACATTCAGTGTGGAGAAGCTGCACAGGTTACTGAGGAAGCTGCTACGTATCCAGGCAGGATGGATGCTACACCTCCAGCAGCCCATCCTTCTTCCACAAGCTTACTATGCCAGTGTCTGCTCACATTAACCACAATAAGGTCAAACACCTGGTCATCAGGATACACTCTGTGGTCTTGAAATGAGGATCCCCACAAACTGTATGTCAGAAGTCCATAAAAAGGGGGGAAAGTCCCTTCGAGGATAGTGCCACAGTGGAAGATGCTATGGGTGGAATTCTAAAAGCAGGGATGGGAAGCAGGAATGAGATGAAGGTCTGCACAGACCAAGTAAGAGCATTGTATTTACCCACCGCTCTCCTCCCTCTCTGACCAGTCCTCCATGTCACAGGGTGAGTCTAGCCCTCTCCAAAAACAGATTACAGAGTCACCCTGAGGATGAACGCACAGGGTCGCACACTAGAAGTACCTCATTAAGACCTTGCCAAGAGGGCTGAAGAGATGGCTCAGAGGTTAAGAGCACTGGCTGCTCTTCCAGAGGACCTGAGTTGAATTCCCAGCAACCACATGGTGGCTCACAACCATCTGTAATGAGATCTGGTGCCCTCTTCTGGTGTGCAGATATACATGGAAGCAGAATGTTATATACATAATAAATAAATAATCTGGGATTGTTTCATTAAAAAAACAAAAGACCTTGCCAAGAGGTCTAAACAGCCCCTGGGCATGGTTTTCACCCTCTTGGAACCTCCAAATGCTGGTGGTTCCCAGTATTTGTTTTCCTCTCTGCTGTCACATCTGCTCCCCTTTCTACCGCAAACCCTGACAGATAGGCTCTAAAATTTCAGAAAGGTCACCAGTCACACCTGATAGGAAAACAGACTGGGGACATGATTGTGTCCCTGCAGTATGACCACCAGTAGCCTGTCAGCTTGGCAATGGTTTGACCATTAACACTGTGCTAGAATCAAGTTTGGGGGTGGGAGGATTCTACATGGGAGACTTAGAATCCCTGATTTTTAGCATGGCAGCAAACTGCTAGCTGCCCTGGCAGCCAAGTACCACCTGTCACTAAATTCTGGCCACTGTAGAGACATACAGAGAGAGGTTTTCAAGTGATCCTTTGGAGCTAGGGAGCCCCTCTTCTTGTCCAATCAGCAGAAGTTCACATAAGGTAAGTGGGACTTATGTCCAGAGCTGCCTCAGGACTCTCAGGTCCTCCTGCCAGAGGACAGCAAGGGCTGGCTTCTAGAGAGCCAAGAACCCCAACTCCTGACCAAGTACTTCACCTGGAGTTCTTGTTTGAGCACCTGGCCTACCATGGAACAACTTACCCAGCTCCAGCATCAATTCCTCAGGGCACACCTCACTCACTCCCTTCCCTAACAAGTCCTGACTTTCATAATTCTTACAATGTAAGTTTACCTTCCTGAGTACACTGTAACTTTGGGGATGAAACCTTAAGTCTTCTACAAGTTTGTTGACTAAGTAAATTAGTAAACCGATAGAGGAATGAATGAATGTCAGTAGAGACCATGTGATGGATGCTAACAAGCCCTTAGAACATCAGTATCTAAAGAAGCCCATGTACAATGAGATGAGTCCTTTGATTCACACAGAGCAATTCCACCTTGCCATGGTGTACCAAGATGTGTTCTGTCACACTGCAGGGACACATTAAAATGCTATGGTGACAAATGAATTTTTATTTGTCAAATTGAAGTTTTCCAATGTCAACTTCATTTACTCAAAATAAATAACTTTATTTAAAAATACATCAAGAGAATGGTTTCAAATGATTTCAAAATTCTAAAGTTCTCTTATCATTTTCTTGACCAGTCTACTTCCTTGTCTATGAGATGAGAATGGCATCATGGGTGCTCTCTCACAGGGGTTGTATGGACTCTCAGTCAGTAATAGGAAAAAGCACTACTGTGTACAGACAGAGAGGGTGACTAGTACACATTAGCCATCCCTGTCACTATTTCCCATGAGCTGCACCTCGTCAGGTGTTTAGTAAACTTGCAACCTCCCACCAAAGCACTTACCCCAGGGCGGACTGGCATCGAGTTTCCAAACACATCTGAGTCCTAAGGGAGACTTGTCCTCCTACTAGCTTCAAGGTCTCATCTTGTGATAGCATGTGGTCACAGGCCAACACCACATTTACCCTTGGACCTAAGAGCAAAATCAATAGTTTTTTATTCCCAAGCACTGTGTTAAAGCACCCTGTACTGTATGGAAACCTCAACTACTCAGACAGCCTACACTTAGCATGTACATCAGAAGCACAACGATGGCTTCGCTTTCACGGGTTCCTGTGTCATCACTTCTAGCCCACCCAGAGAAGAACAGAGGTTCTTCCCACTGCCCATCACCTGGACCCCCAGGCCTCAGCACAGCCTAGAAACTCCCAAGAGATCAGACACTGGCTTTGCAGGGTATCAGCAAGTCCCCCACCCTCCCAGTATCCTGAGACAAAGGGGATCTTTTGGGACAGCAAGGTGACTGTTACACTATCTCTACAAACCACTAACTGAAGACCTTAAATTATTAGGATAAACATATTGAAGTCAACAGGTATGTAACATAATTTATAAATATGATAGGCTATGATAATTCAATCTTATACTACACAAAACTACATAAATGTATTATTGTTATTATGGGGGGGGCAGGGATTCCTGGGAGGCAGCTTTTTGTTTCCATATAGGGTCTTTCTATGTATTCCAGGCTGGCCTCAAATAGCTGCAACCCTAAAATTTGGGATTACAAGTATGTGCTACTACACCTGGCTTGGTTATAAATTCTCTTTAAATGGACAAGATTTTGGCCAGCTATTTCTGTCTCAGACAGGTGCACAAGTGGTTCAGTCTTGGAGGACTTCCTAATTCCCTTCTAGATGCTAACACAGTTGTAAAAAATAACCCACAACTGTCCCATCTCCTGGGAAAGAAGGACAAGAGGCCTGTGCAAGGCCGAGCCTCCCACTACCCTGCCCACTTTGAGCTTCTGGAGAGGTCACCAGTGGCTCCCACTCTGCTCATCGGTCACAGAGCCACCACCTATAAGGGGCTAGGAGGCCACAGAAACACTGTGGTGGAGGAGGAGGCTGTGCCTTACCCTGGGCCCCACTGGCCAGTTCCCAGTCCTGCTGGGCATCGGAGCTCATCTCCCCTGGACCACTCTTACTACCAATGTCCAGGCAGTTGACAAGATCTGGCAGCTGTACAGAACTGTCATATGCGGGGTCCATGGAGTGGTAGAAACCAGGAATCAGGAAAGTGATATTCTAGGAAACAAAGCAGAGATTTCAGAACCTAGGAGGATCCCTTCTGACCCACTGAACTAACTCATCCTCCTAGGAAAAAACAAAAATATCAGCAATGGGAACAGTTCAGCCCTCAGAGTGGGAAAGATCTTGGGTCAATGCTTTTGACTAATCTATAGACTCTCTGGCACTTGACATATAATATACATTTTTTCATATTTTTAATAAAAAAGGCAAAAAACACACTCTAAGGCAAGTTATACCAATAACTACATATCTTCCAAGCAGACAGCTGGCCTGTTACTTCACACTTACATAGAGCAGAGACCCTGTATTTGGCAAGCTAACATCTTACAGCTCTTGGTCCAAGAGCACTGATGTGAACCTATTAAGGGACCATATGAGCACAGTAAGCTGCTGTGCTGAACCTGCATGTGGGCTCCATCCTGGATGGCTGACGGTGGCCACACAATACAATCTAACTTCAATAAGGGCCAAATATCTGTCCCTGTAAGACTCTTAGAGGTCTCACTGCCTGTAACACTCCTCCAGAAAGGTATCACCCAGGGATTCTGCTAGCTGCTTTTTAATCAAGTAAACTCAAGCGAACTAAACCTTAGGTTAGTTACTCATTAAGGTTTTATTGAGAAGCAGAATAACCTCTTTTTAGAGCCCCATAGGAGGATACGATAACCACCTGTCACACAGTCTAGTATCACTCAGTAGAAATGACAAGAGATGGAGGTCCTGCCTTAGAGGCAGTCCCCAAGTAATCAAGGTGCTTAACAAGGGCCACAAGGACCTGCACCCAGGAACCAGCTGAGCCTGGTGGCACTCAATAGGTGTCAAAAGCAGGGGAGGGCTATGCAGATGCCAAAAGCTGGCAGAAGTGGGTAGCTTCCCAAGGGTGCTCCATGATGTCCCTCCAGCATACAGGAGGCATGTACCCTCCCTCCCAGTGGGCTCAGAGCACCACTGGGACCCATCTCCTAAATAAGAAGAGGTTGTGGGACCAGTGAGGCACAACTTGTGAGGCTGAGGTGAGATTCAGAGGCAGGGTGCTCCCATGATTGCTCCAAACAGCATCCAAGCCAAGAATGTGAGCTCTCAAGGACTCCACTCAGCCAGTTGAGTTGCCCCAGCTGGCACTATGTGGAACAAACCCTGGCCTAACAGCTGACTTGTACCTCAGAGTGTGTTAAGCATTGTCTGTGGAGGCTTGTGCAGACCCATGATGAGACAGCACCCTCCAATCTGAGTGAGGATAAAGGGGAAGTTAAGGCTAATGACTGTCCCCTGGTGAGGAAGACATCTACTCAAGCCCAACCTCAGGAAGGGAGGTTACAGAACCCTTTCTCCTCCATTCCCCACCATCAACCATGCTCAGGATGTGAGAAGTAGCAGTACCCACAGTGTGACCAAAACCTGGTTTAATGGGCCAGACCAGAGCCAGCTGGGTGGGAACAGAGATCCCAGGGAGAGGACCTACTTCCTTCTCTGGAATGATCCCAGAGACAGTTCAAGATTGGCCACCAATGTGGGGCCCAGGTGTATGAGATAGTTGGTTGTAAGCTCTACAGCCCATCAGGTACAGGTCCCATGAATGTACAGAACAGTGTCCTCAGAGCACAGAGAGTTGGGAAACCAGGCAAGCCTACCTTGCCCAGGAGCTCCGTCTTCCCATAACCAAACAACATTAGTGCAAAGCTGTGGTTGACACCATAAATTGTGCCGTCAGGCAGGAGGGTGATGAGGCCACTGATGGTGCAGAACACCCACACTGACGCCTGGTAACCTGGTTCAGAGGTAACCTCACTGTCAGCCTCAGCCTTTCCATTCGGCTTGGATTTCAGCTTCAGACTCAGAGGGAAGGTGGTACCATCTCTGGCTCTCCCAACAGACCTTTGAATCTTGAGACACTGAAAGACAGGGCAGCCCTATTTCAGTACCACAGCAGTACTGTGTAGACAGAATCCTGAGCTGTGCTGTTTCAGTCCAAGCTCCACCCACATATCCATGCTAAGAACACCCCCCCATCCATGCTGTCCCACCTTGCCCAAAGAATTCAGAACCCTGGCAACAGCAGCAGCAGCAGACTGGAAGGACTCAGGGTCCACAACAAATGCATAATGAGAGGACCAAGGTACAAACCAATGAGGGGCCTGGACCCAGCCTGCTGGTATCCACACCCTTCTCAGCTCCAAGTTTCTCCAGCATATCTTAGTCTTAGAGAATACATAGTCCATCTATGAGAGTAGCTGTGATGATTATGGTCACCATGACAGATTCTAGAACCACCTTCAAGATAGGCCTCTGGGTATGCCTGTAGGGTGTTATCTTGATTGTACTGATTAAGGTGGGAAGATCCCCCTACTGTGGGCGGCACCATTCCCAGGCTGGGATCCTGCACTGTACATGTGGAGAAGGGGAGCTGAGCAGCAGCCCACAGTCATACCCTCTGCTTCCTGATTGCGGAGGCAAAGTGAGCAGCTACCTCATACTCCCACTGCGTGAAATGGCACCCTTGAGCTGTAAGCTAAAATAAAACATTTCTTTCCCAAGATACTTTTGTCAGAGTATTTCTTTTTCATAGCAACAGGAAAAGCAAATAAGACAGTAGCCATGGTTCCACACCCAGTCTTCTATCCCTCCAACCTAGAAGTATTGCTTTCCTGCTGCCACTATTCACTGAGAGAACCATCTACCTTCCCAGCTCCTCTCCCAACATGCAACCAAATTCTTACATTATACACTGTCTACTTCTACTATTTGGAAGGCATGGGATTTTCCAATTAAGACTTTGAATATAACCATGTATGCTGGTGTATACTGGAATCCTAACACTTGGATGGCAGAGACAGGTAGATGAATCCCTATGAGTGTGAGGCCAGTCTGGTCTACATAGAGAGTACCAGGGCAGTGAGGACTACACAAAGAAACCTTGTCTCAAATAAAATAAAAAAAATGGAAAAAAAAAACTTGATTAGTGCAGTATTTCTAACCAGGATGAATCAGGCTTGAGGTGAGAGCCTAGACATAGGCTTTCTTTTCTGCTGTTTCAGGGTCTACCCTAAAAGACATGAAAAGTCAGGGACTATGTTGGAGGCCTGGTGGCTCATCTACCCTGTCCTGAGCAGAGTGGGCACCCAGTTCATGAGCCCTGAACAATGGTCTACATGAGAACTCAAAACCCACCGACCTCAGAGGTAGGAGCTGACCAGGGCCCACCTCTACCAATCCCACCTGACCCCAAGTCCCACGAACCCAGCAATGAGAAGAGACATAGATTTCCCCTTGTATAGGGTCCATCTACTACAAGAGGAAAGGGTGACGCATTTTGAGCTGAGAATGCACTTACATGTGTCTTCTCCTGCCAGCTCCAGGACACCTGCCTCAGGGAGTTAGAGGTCTGTCTGGGAGCTGGTCAGCAGCACTTACATAGGACTCTACACACAGCACTGCCACCAGCCAAAGCCTTGCCAATCTGTGGCTACTTCCTCAGAGTACAACAGAGAATGCAGAGGACAAGACAACTCTATGAGTTCAAGACCAGCCTGGTCTACAGTGAGAGCAAGTTCCAGGACAGCCAAGGCTAAACAAAGAAACCCTGTCTCAAAAAACAAAATCAAACAAACAAACAAACAAACAAAGCCCTGGTCCACACTGGACTCTTCAGTAGTAATACCCCATGCAGGCCTGCATCTCATGAACTAGAAAATTTGACACACAAAAGTCAGCAAAGGGAAGCCGGTGTTGGTGGTGCATGCCTTTAATTCCAGCACTCGGGAGGCATAGGCAGGTGGATCTCTGTGAGTTCAAGGCTAGCCTGGTCTACAGAGAGAGTTCCAGGACATCCTCCAAAGCGATACAGAGAAACCCTGTCTCAAAAACACCAAAAAAAAAAAAAAAAAAAAAAAAAAAAAAAGCTAGCAAAGGGGACTGAGTTTAGAGTATCATACCTGGGGAATATTCTGAATGACCTCTCCTTAAAAGAGAGGGGGGAGGGGGAGGGAGGGAGAGAGAGGGAAGGAAGGAAGGAAGGAAGGAAGGAAGGAAGGAAGGAAGGAAGGAAAGAGGCTTTTCTCACAAAGTTAGCAAAACTAACTTTGGCCAAAATAACTGTCCAGTCAATTCATTCCTAAAGGCACAAAAATGATAGCAGGTAAAGGCACAGCCATCAGGTCCCCTGTGCAAAGGCCACACACTAGCTGAAAAATGGGGACCCTAAGAATTCAGTATGAATCAGGCTTCTACCATACCTCAATCTCCCTGCCACTCCCTATGAAATATGGCTGTCCACCTCTAGGAGGTGATGGCTGACTAACAAATACCTAATGTCATTCAAACATCATCTAAGTGTGTCTTTGAGCGTGTCTCCAGGTATTGATATGAGTCTGGGTGGTCTGAACAAGGAAGAGTCATGCTCAGTGTGGATGGTACCATCCAGTCAACTCAAGGTCTAAAGAGAAACATGAGGGAAGGACTAACCGGAATCTCTTCTGCAGCGGGGATGCCCCATGTTACAACTCCAGGCTCTCTGCCTTTGAGCTCTGGGACTTCCCCCAGAGGCCCTCAGGGTTCTCAGACCTTCAGTCTTGATGAGTCACACCCAGGGCACACCCTAAGGTCTTTAGCTTACAGGTGGCCTCATAATCACAAGCATCAACTCCCCAACTACTCATGTGTCTCTATATAAAACCCCATCTGTTCTGTGTGAAGAACTCTAACCAGGTCATGAGGTCACCCTACAGATTAGCCCATCCTTCTGAACCCTCAGGAAAGAGAGGCCTTAGGGGACAAGGCTAGTCAGCCAGGAGACCACAAGACTCTAGGTCTTAGATGAGCCTCAAAGCTCAGAGAAGTAGAACTAGAGCTTTGCCCCACCCAAGAATGATCCTGCTGTCATGTTAAGGGTCTAGTCTAAGGACACAAGACCCAGCACCCAGTAAAGATGGTTCAGGCACCTACCTTTGGGACAGGTTGGCCAGGAGGAGGGAGCTGCATAGATGGAATCAAGTCTGTGACACACTGCCCAACTACATCCTTTGGAGATGTGAACCCATGGAGATGAGCAAAGAGACTGTCGCATGATGTGATGGTTCCCTGCGGGGAAAAAGCAATGCTCCTGACAGCAGCTTCTCACACTTGTCTTTAAACCTCACTCCAGTTTACGCTCTAGTGTTTATAAACCAAATGCAAGAACAATGTCACAACTTCTATATCCAAAAGCACAAGAGGCATGCCATGGGCTTTCACAAGAACAATACCATTTCCTCACTGTACCCAAATGACTTTCATGAGTACTCTCCAAAAGCCCTGGTTCAACTGGGTGATGGTGATGCACCCCTTTAATCCCAGGACTCGAGAGGCAGAGGTAGGTGGATTTCTGTGAGTTTAAGGCCAGCCAGGTCTAAAGAGCAAGTCCCAGGACAGTCAAGGCTACACAGAAAAACCCTGTCTCGAAAAACAAAAAAAAAAAAAAAAAAAAGAAAAGAAAAAAACCCACCCAGAAAGAAAAGAAAAAGGCCCTGGTCCATACCACTCTTCAGCAACAACATCCCAGGTCATGTTTAAGCACTATTCTGAAAGAGTGACATCTTTAAGCATAAGAACAATCTTGAGTAGCTGTGATTCTATTCCTATTTTATGGAAAAGGAAACTTGACGCATCAATGACTAGACTTCTTACCCAAACATGCAGTTAGTAAGGGCCAGAGCCAAGGCAAACCCCAGTTAGCTCTGGCACTTCTTAAGTTCTGAAAGGGGAAGAGAGCACTGTGTTAGCAGGAGATAGCTGAGATTTGGAAAATGCACTCACATCACTCTGGAAGGCAACACAGGCTGAGACCCTCTCCACAGGCTCCAGAACCACTACACAGCACAAGCCACGTTCTTGCTGCAACCTCTTTATCCACACAGAGACTGGAATCTTCTCCCCACTTCGGCTGACAATGTCCACCTGTGGACACATATTTCCTGTAGCAGGGTGCACAGTGTGGATTCTGCCACTAACATAGTAAAGTGCTTCTCATCAGGAAAGAGCTTCCCCAGTACTTCAGTGCAGCCAAGCTCGGCCCACCTTTCAGAAACCTACCCAAGTACAAATGAGGCTCCTAGTCCTCAGTGCTACAGTCTGAGTGAACTTTTATCAAGAGGGTTTTCACAGTGTGATGGCTAATTTGGGGTTGCCACCTTTGATTGAGAAACACCTAGAAAACTCCTGAAGCACACACAGGGTGTACCTATGATGGTACTGGAGTGTGTGTGTCAATGGACCAAGAAGGCAAGGCCATTCTTGAATGGGAGGCAGGAGCCTATACAGAAAAGAAAAGCAACAGGTAAGGAGAGCTTGGATGTAACCTTAACTACCGTTTTGCTGCTGGTGTTAGCAGGTTTTGTTGTTACTTGTTTTGAGACAGGATTTCATATGGGCTCAAGCCCCACCCCTCCTCCTACCATGTAGCCCAAGGTGGCTTTCAACTCCTGATCTCCTATGTGGGGGAGTACAGGTACCAATAATCACCCCAGCTTTTCTGATATGAGCGGGTGCTTTTTGCTATGGTTATCACCCACAGAAACTGAACTCCAGTCTTTAGCCTTGAATTCACACTTATAATCAGCAAAGTTTCCAGGAAGCTAACCCTAACCCTAATCCTAACCCTAACCCTCCAGACTGAGTTCCTAGATTCCTAGATTGAGTGGTTATTGGTCCCACTGGATAGCTGTAGAACTCACCCAGCTTCCCACCATGTGACTCAGTAATTTGTTGATACAACTGACACTGTCCAAGTTCTTGAGCCTGAAACTTAGCCCTCAGCATCTAATAATTCAACTGACCTGTCAATGTCCCATATATACCCAGAAGCATAGGAGGATCAAAACTCTCCAGGAAAACACTCCCATCCCACCACAAAACACACAGCACAAAATGGAATGTGTAGTTTTGAAGGTAAGAATCAGGTGTACTGATACAATTGTATCATTTCAGAGGGCTTAAGAGATGGATGGCTCAGCAGTTAAAATACTTGCCATACAAACATGAGAACCTGAGTCAGGATCCCCAGAAACCCACTTAAATGCTGAGTGAGAATGGAGGCCCACCTGTTAGTCCAGTCTCAGAAGACAGAGACTGGAAACCCGGAGCAAGCCAGCTAGCAAGACTAGCCATATTGGAGAGCTCTGGATTTGATTGAGAGTCCCTGCCTCAAAGAATAAAATGGAAGTGATAGAAGATGATTTCTGACATCCCCCTCGGGCAGCCACACGAATGCACACACACATGAAAAAAAAAGGGGGGAAATTATATCACTTTTCAGGAACTCTCATGTGGTACCTGCAGTTTTTTAAAATGTAGTCCAAGCCTCAGCCCTCACCAAAACATGACAACAAAGTGCCACAGCCACTACATCCATCTTAGAATACTTTGGTTTTAAGGGCCCATCCTTCTTCATCTGAAGGAGGGAAATAGTGACAGGACCATGTTTCCGTGAAGATGCTGAAGTTGCAGGTGCTGTCAGCCACATAGCAGAACAAAGCTCAAAGTCAGAAGTGAGGCAGTAAAACGGAGCCCTTCCCTTTACGTGCTACTCTTGCCTTAAAGATAGGCAAAGAATCGCCTGCCTCACCCTCTGACCCCCACCCTACAGACACCCACTCACCACTGTGCCAAACACCACTGCAGCACGGCCATCAGCTTCCACATGCTCCTCGCTGAGGGCTTCCACCACCTCGGAATCAGACTTGAGGAAGAACTGTGCAAGCTTCTGGCCAATCAGGTCATGACTGCTATACTCTAGGAGGCTGCAGGCTTTGTCATTGGCAACCAGAATCTGCAGAGGACACACAGATTACCATCAGTTCCTGGCGCCCTAGAAACAACAAAGGAGAAAACAACACAGGAGGCCACAAGGAGGCCCAAGACCTGCCCTTTCCCAGCACTGCTCTAGCTAGCATCTTCCCATCGGGGGCTCACTGGTGCTCACTCTGCACTTCTGGCAGCTTTACCTCACAGATACATCCAATCAGGGCCAACTATATCCAGGACCCTCCACCAGCCAAAACAAGCACATGTCAGTTAAGACTAGGAAATAGGAAGAGGGCTGGAGAGATGGCTCAGCAGATAAAGTTGCTCACAACCAAGCCTAACAACTTGAGTTCAATCCCTGGGACCCACAAGGTAGGAGAAAACTGACTCCCACAGGTTGTCCTCTAACTTCCACATTCACATGGTGGCACACATATGACAACACCACACACTCACACACGCAACCATAGTATGATCAATTAACTTAAAAGGCTACTATGAAAATATGGAAATTTGAATCACACTCCACTCCTGTCTATAACAGTCTCAGCTCCTGCAGGGATGAATATACAAGGTACAAATACCTTTCATTCAGGCACTGGATTTCATTTACACAACTAAACTAACATGCTAAATGTATAACAGAGAATGCACCTCATCCTTCCCTAGAACCTTTGTCAAAAGGCAAAAATTCCTGTCTCTCTCGTATCATATGACAAGATCATCTATTTTCCTAATTACATTTAAAATACACATTTCTCTGTTGAGAGGATCTAGTTTGACAACTCCAGATGCACACGTATGCCAGGTCTTCAACTGCAGCCAATACCTCTGTGGTCTTGGCATCCACGGTGAAGACAGCCTTGTTAGGGTTGCACACAGGAGTGGAGAGCAGGGGTGCAGAGCACCCTGAAGCCAGGCCACGTAGCAAGGAACAGCAGGAAGTACTACCCAGTAGCCCAGCTGCAGAGTCGGCATGCTCAGGCGCAGCAGAGCAGTGCAGTTTGCTTGTGCAAATATTCTGGGCAGCCAGTGATGAGAGGCAATAAGAGCTCCACATGTCCTCTGTGAGGAAAGGAAGGACAGCAAGTTAAAGACCTCAAACGGCCACCAAAGCAGGCCTCTAAGACAGGCAAAGTATGTGGCCTGCACAGGACTCAAGCCAATGAGTGACTGAATGAGTCTCTCCAAATAACCCTCTGAGGCTCAGTGGCACAGATTAATATTTTCTGAGTACAGACAGCTCAAGAACATTTCTGTCTAGGTGACACTCTAAAGCCTTGCCCTTCACACCCAGAAAGCTCTTGCTTACAATGTCTCCTCTCAAATACCAGTCACCTCTAGCCACTACCTGGTCAAGTGTTCCTGGGAACTGTCAGCCAATTCAAAGGCTTCCTGTTGCCCACTCCTCTACCTGCTTCCTCCATGGACTCTGTCCCCAGCACTCTAAAGGAGCTGCTCGGGGCCACCTCTCCAATGGTTCCAAAATGCTCAGCTCCTCAGTGTGCCCCGGCTCCACCCACTAGGAGCACTGAGCTCTTCAGCCAGACCCCCTACTGAGTGCCTGAGTGCCTTCCTCTTCTCTCCTCTCACCACCAAATAATCAATCCATCCCAGTACCTTTACCACCCTGTTTTCAGTTTACAAGATTGATGCCCACAGCACCACAGGTGATTACCAGAGAGTGCCATCCGGCTCTGGCAGAGTCTAGAAAGCCCATTCTTCCTGCTCAGGTGTCGATGAGCTATGGAGAGTGGCTTGCTGAGCTCAGAGGGGGTCTGGGTAACTGGACCTTCCTGGGCAAGAGGACTCCCAGACAAGCATCTCCAGTCCTCAGCAAAGACAGGTGGACCTTTGTCCTCCATGGAGAGCAGGCCAACTGGTCACCACGCTCCCACCTCCAACAGCCCTCACCTGGAAAACAAAGGGTGTATAAGATCTGCAGTACAGAATACAGAAGCAGTCAAACCGGCCTAAGTCCCGGGTCAGGACCTCCAGAGTGGGGATAGTCAGCCCAAATCTGTGCTATGAGAAGCTTTTCCAGAGAAAAACAACGGAAGTGGAAAAGAAACAAGGAGAGCAGTGGGCAGGGCCTACAAGACAAAGCAGGAAATGCAGGGCCATGTGTGAGGAAAGGTTCCCAGATCAAGGTCTTACTGGACTCCGCAAGAACCAGCCACACAGAGAACCTTGAAGCATGCAACAAAAACAAGACCACATCTAGAGACAGGACCAGTCAGAAGTGTTGTCTTCAACTCTTTATTCTGATTTAAATGTAGACTCGAATACAGATATTAGGGAAAAAAATACAGAAAAATCCCATTGCCCTCACTTGAGTTTTGGAGTGACAACACACTTCAGAGACACACAGTGTCACACTAAGAAACTAGCCTTATAATCACGGTGTTAACCCACCTTGCAGTGTGAATGCTGAGTTCCAGCAGTCTTGTCCCATGTGCTCACTCTCATGACTTCCCATGGTAGACACACCGAGTGCCCCATGCATCTTATTGGCAAGCATGTTGACCGTAAGTATACACCTATTTAACAGTTCCCCATGTTTAAGGCCACTCCCCAGCCAGCCATTAAGAAGAAAAGTATTCCTTGCTAGGAGTGGACAAGGCCCACTTAGTAATCCAGTGATTGAGAGAGATAAGAACACACCATGGGGCCAGCATCAGGACCACCAGTTGGATTCTCTCATGATGTAGGGAGACTACAAGGTCAAGATATGCCCACCTTAAGCATGAGGCCCTTCTAGGCTACCTTCCAAATCTTCACAGTTCATGAACAAAGTCTGGCACACACTTCTTTTCCTATACAGGATCCCATACTAGCACACTTAGCCCTGAGAAACTGCCTCACAAGGCAGAACAAGCTGGGATAAGCAGGGGGTCCCCAGGCCCTGTGACATCTAGGAAGGGACAGGCACCTACTCTTACAAACCAAGAGAATCTGGTAAGGAGCTTCTAGAGCCCAGCCCTCCAATCATGCACTGGCTTTGAAGGTGATCACAAAGTGTTTTTAAGCTAGGTAAAGCGTTGTGATATACCTTTGTAATCCCAACACTTGAGAGATGGAGGCAAGAGCATCAGGAGTACGTACAGTATTTAACAACGTAGGAAGGGAGAAGAGCACCTGTTGTAATGAACAGTTGTGAGTTTCATTATAACTTGGTCACAAGTTGATCACAGTGGAGTGTCTGATATACTCATGAGTCTATGGGTCTTAGCCCCGGAACACAGCAGGGCAGGACCCCTTACACAGAAAGAACAAATGCTGACATTATGACATCCCATGAAGCTACACAAAGTAAATAAACAGACAAAGGACATGGTCAATTTCAGCAGACCAGGAAATATACGCCTGACATACATGGGAAATCCAGGAGGGCTCCCCCAGCACAACTGCACCAAACAGATAACATGGCCTTCAAGTTACCATGTAAAATGAGAATAACAGTAGCTCACACCCCATAGTACTCCTGCAGGATTTCAAGAGCCAAATTAGAACTGAGACCAAATGCTTAATTACTGGGATGTGTTAGTTTTAAATAGTTAAATAATTTAGAGTGAGACTGCATCCTATGTCTTCCTCTAGGTGAATTTAAGAACAGAAGATAAAAATTCAAGACAAGGCCGGGCGTTGGTGGCACACGCTTTTAATCCCAGCACTCAGGAGGCAGAGGCAGGCGGATCTCTGTGAGTTCGAGGCCGGCCTGGTCTCCAGAGCGAGTGCCAGAATAGCTCCAAAGCTACACAGAGAAACCCTGTCTCGGAAAAAAAAAAAAAAAAATTCAAGACAATGTCAGAGCCAGCATGATGGCTCAGCAGATAAACGTGCTTGTCATGGAAGCCTGATAACCTGAGCATAATCCCTGGAATCCACATAAAAATGGAACAAGAAAGCCACCTCCACAAAGTTGTTCTCTAACTTCCCCTTGTGGACCTCCATACACACCTGTGTATGCATACATACATACATACATACATACACACACACCATATACACATATAATAACAAAATTAAAATACAAATAAAGTGAACCTTGATCCAGAAAGAAAGAAAGAAAGAAAGAAAGAAAGAAAGAAAGAAAGAGGAAAAGTCAAGGTTAGGAGCACGGTCTGAGCAACCCATTTATTTTGTAACACCCAGCATTCACCAAGAATGCCATTCCATACATCTCTGAGACATTGGAAGGAAGAACTTCCAAAAGGTAAAAATGAAAAGACCTGAAATCAGAGGAAAGCTATCTTACAACCCCTAAAACAGGACAGAGACTCCAGTAGAGAGCCAATGTGACCCCAACTCCACAAAATATTATGTCCTAATAACCTTCTCAGAAGCAAAGAATGCCAAACACAGGCCGAAAGGTTTTCAGAATTACATGTATCAAATATGTGTCCAGTCCAGCAGACTTACCCCTGTTTGATAGGAGGAGTGTGGATTGAGGAAAGAAATAGATAAGAAACAGAAGACAGAGTCAGGAGGGCATCCAGCAAATACCGTGATCAGCCCCAAGTTTATTGCTCCAAGTTCTTATATACCCCAATCAAAAGAGGGGAAGGCAAAAGACTTCCTTACCAGAATACAAGGAACAAACAAATGTAATTACCTCCTTAACACCCAAAATACCAAGTAACCACACCCTAAACCAAATATTCAGTTGTTTAGGTAAGACATACAATAACTACTCCTTAGGCCAAACATCCTGTGGTATAACCTGAAGGAGCAGTAATAGGCTCAAACTCAATGACCTAAGTCAAGACGGAAGGAAGCCATTTCTATGGGCCTCCACAAATATGCTATCTTCAAACCAACTGAGAAGGAAAACTTCCTGAGAGGGTACATTGCAGGGACCAATTTAGAGAAAGCTATCCACATAAGCAGCAAGATAGACAAGGACTATTCGGGCCAGCATGGTTTGACAAAGGCAAGGGCTGGTAAACCAGTCAGGAAGAAAGGCAGGTACCTAGGCAAAAAGGAGAGAAGGGAAGAAGGGAGAGAGAAGAAAGAACAGCAAAAAGAAAATAAAACTTAAATGCTCATGAAGAAGAAAGCTATGGTATAATCAGCAGTGAAAACAAGGAATTGTACAAGAACCAATCTTAAACCAGGAACACACCTGCTTTTAATCCCAGCACTCAAAATGTAGAGGCAGACAGATCTCTGTGAGTTCAAGGCCAACCTGGTCTACAAAGTGAGTTCTAGAACAGCCAGGACTGTTACACAGAGAAACCCTGTCTTAAAAAAACAAAAACAACAAACAAAAAGAATGAATCTTAGCAATATAAGACATGAGAACCTTCCCACTACAAAAGATTACATATAACAAGATTCCTTTATTTTAATATAAAAAACCTAAACACACTGCTTAAAAAAACAGTTTAACAAGACTGAAAACCCAGACTTCAGAAAGATGGTTCCCTTGAATCTGGAAGAGAACTAAAATTAGGAGGCAAAATGGGACAGCCTTCTACTTCCTAAATTGGGTTTAAATGTGTTTGTTTTAATTTCTTTTAATACTTCTGTGTGTGTGTGTGTGTGTGTGTGTGTGTGTGTGTGTGTGTGTGTGTGTGTGTGTGTGTGTGTGTGTGTGCTGGAGCCTGAAGAACTCAGAAGAGGCATCAGATTCCTAGGAACTGGAGTTACAGACAGATAAGTCACCATGTAGATGCTGGGAACTGAACCCAGGTCTTCTACAAAATAGTAAGTATTCTTTTTTGTTTGTTTCCGTAACAGAGTTTCTCTACAGCTTTGGAACCTGTTCTGGAACTTGATCTGTAGACCAGGCTGGCCTCGAACTCAAAGATCTGTCTGCCTCTGCTTCTGCCTCCTGAGTGCTGGGATTAAAGACGTGAGCCGACACAACCCAGCCCAGTAAGTGTTCTTTACTGCTGAGCCATCTCTCCAGTCCTCAATTTATTTCATAATGATGCAATGTATTTTTATTAAATGTGAGTGTGTGAGTGTGTGAGAGACAGAGAGAGAGAGAGACAGAGACAGAGAGAGACAGAGACAGAGAGAGAGACAGAGAGAAAGACAGAGACAGAGAGAGTGCCTATGTGTGGAGGCCAGAAAACAACTTTCAGAAAGTCAGTTCTCTTTCTACCATGTGGGTCCCAGGTATCAAACCCTGTCAGCCTTTGGCGGCAAGTGCCTTTACCCCCTGAGCCAAATTGCTGAGTCCAAACTGTTGGGCTTTATTTACTTTTGTTTTTTGAGGCAAGGTCTCCAGAAGCACTGCAAGTGCTGGGAAGACAGGAAGGCACCATCAGCCTGGCAATTGTTATTTTTGTATGGAGGTGAGTGAGTATTAAACTCAGAGCTATCCACATGTTATGCAAACCCTCTACCACTGACTGATAATGTGTAATTACTATTTACTTCATTATTTTACATGTTACATACACAGGCACATACACTCAGTGTGCAATTCTAAAAAGCAACAGTGCAATATGAAATAAAAGTAGCAGCCGGGCAGTGGTGACACATGCCTTTAGTCCTACCACTCAGGAGGCAGAGAAGGCATATCTCTGAGCTCGAGGCCAGCCTGATCTACAAAATGAGTTCCAGGACAGCCAGGGCTACATAGTGAAACCCTGTCCCAAAAAAACAAAAAAAGAAAAAGAAAAAGAAAAAGTAGCTACATAGAGCATTCAAAGCTATATAACCCCACCTTGTCTCAAACAAAATAAAGATATGTATGAGATAGGAATTTTTAGAAAGCATGACTTTCCTTCAAGTAGCAGTTTTAATGTCAAAGGTGTACTTCTCTAGGTATCTAAATGCACTAATTCCTGCTATAGCAAATAAGGATTGGATCACACTGTGGTTTTCTGCTTTTAGAACCAACCTATAAACAAAACTCAGGACACCTAATTATGTCTCCCTAATACACTGCCAGTGTCACCAAACCTTGCTTTGTTTTTTCGAAGTTGTATCACTTCAGCATACAATGCTATGAAACCTTAATTTATAGAAAAAAAATACCATTCCTCAAGCTAAACTGTCAATGCTACAAACTTCTATTTTAAAAGTCATACAGGAACTGTGGAGATGGTCCCTGTGTGACAAGTTCTTGCTATGCAAACATGAAGACCTGCGTTTTCATCTTTAATCACATAAACAGCCAGGCATGGATGCACGTACCTGCAATCCCAGCATAGGGGGTGAAGATCAGTGAATCCCCAGAGCTCACTGGCCCGCTAGCCTGACCTAAAAAGGGAAGCTTGCAGTTCAGCCGGGGCACTCCGGAGCTGGCGGCTCCCTGTGCGCGGGTCAAACGGCCGGAACCCGCCAGCACCCGGGGCCGGGGCCGGGCGGAGGGAGTGCGGCGCGCGAGGGAAGGGCCAGAACCGCTCCACGACAGCGTGAGACCTCGCCTGGCCGGCCGCCACCCGCAAAAGCTCTTCCGAACACTGGCGTCTCACCTGAGCCCGGCGATCGTCCCCCGACGGATTCACAACGTGAAGATCCCGCGCGCTGCCAGCCCACCGCCCAATCGCAGAACGACTCGCGCAGAGTGACAGGGGACAAGAACCAATCAGACACGCTATGGGCGGGCCTCGGTGAATGCGCGCTGCAGAGCGCGCGCAACGGTTGCTAGGGACTCGCCGGACGCTCGCCCTACCGCGCCTCCGAGGAGCCAAAAGAGACCGACGTCTCTGCCCCACGCCACGGGGCTGCCGTTTACGCCCACGGCGGACCGCGAACGGTGAGCGACGCGCGGCCCGCCTTTTCTGTGGAGGGTGAGCGGAAGCGGACGACACGGGGGTTCATCGTGGGCTGCAGGCGGCGAACGTGCCCTCCCCGGCCGGACCGCGGCCCCTCCCTCCTGCTCCGAGCATCCGTGACAAAAAAGCGGCCCGTGGCGCCAGTAAACCAACGCGCAGGCGCGGAACACAGCGGTCTCCCAGGGCCGCCGGCCCCCGGTGCTGACACACATCGGCGAGGCTCCCGAGGTCGGGGATACGAGGCTAACCTGCCTCACCTGTGGCCTGTAGCGCTCTCCTGGCCGCAGTACCTCCTCCGCGCCTCCGAAGTCGGCACGGTAACGTGGGCGAACCCGCAAGCTTGAGATGTCTGCCATGCTGCCTGATGCTTTGCCGGGAAGTCGGCTTTCGCCCCGCTCGCCTAGACTCCACGCAAGCCTCAAACGCCTAGCTCAGGTGGAGCCGGGGCTTGCGGGAACTACAACTCCCATGAAGCACCGCTTCCACGCAAGCGTGTCAGCTCGCGCTTCTATGCTCGCTTCTATTGGCTGGCTGACAGGGCGGGGAGTTCTGATTGGCCCTTAGCCTGAGGCGACAGATTCCGGAAAGGGGAAGAGCAGCCAATATGGCGGCGGAGCGCGACGGCGGGCCGCAACAGTCGCAGGAGATGATGGAGGGTGAGCGGCCCCTGCGGGCGACCAGGAGGCGGCGAGCTGGGGGCTGGGCGGGCACGGCCTCTTGCCGGATCGGAGCTCGGCCTCCAGCCTCCGGCCGCAGCCACGGCTCTCTGACAGCTGCCTGCTGGACTGGAAGGGGCGGGCGGGGGGGGGGGGGCTCGGAGCCCGGGAGCCCCGGCCCGAGGGCGGCTGCGGTCAGGAAGGACCAGAGCCCCGGGAACAACGTGGCGCGAGCTCGGCCAGCAAAGGGGGGCGGGCGAGGAAGCCGCGGCCGTGGGAACCTAATCTAGAAGCTCCGAGATTGACAGGCGAGGGGGCAGGGGGACTGTCCTCTGTCAGCTCCTTGGGAAACCGAGGTTTCGGGCGTGTGGACCTGCCAAGTCCATAGTTTGTTCGCGCGGCATGCATGGAAAGAGGCTGCTCTGGAAGCGAATAGCCTGTGGCAGAGCGATGGGTAACAAGGAGGTCCGCTGATTGCGTTTACCAGGCGGTGCCTTGTTTTCTACATATTCAGAGTCTTGAAAGGACTAAATTCAACTTTCTTCCTTTTTTTCACTGTTGGATTGTGTCATTATATACATATATAAGTACATATATATATATATATATGTATATATATATATATATATATATATATCACATGTGCTTGTTTTGTACACAGTTGTGTAGATACATAATCGTGTGTATTTATGTGTACATATAGGTGTGTGTGTGCGTATATGTGCATATATAGAGACACACTCCTATACCCATTGTAGCATCAGGCAGATCTGAACCCTTGAATGCCTTTTAAAGACTGCTCTGTATTTCGGTGAGGGTTACTTCTGGAAGAGCAGTCACGCAGTCACTAGTGAAGAGGGTTGCAGAGCAAGGGGCATGGGCGTGGAAGAAAAGTCCAGTGTGTTTGGGAGTGGCCATGCTGCCCTGAGTTGGGCCGTGAAGGATCACTAGAAGTCATCCAGACTGGGGACAGGTGGGGAGGACCAATACCATTCCAGAATGGAAACCCAGTCAGAAGCAAAGGAGTATGGAAGAATTTGACCTAAATAAACTGTCATATGAGGTGGGGGTTGGGAAGAGACGGTGAGACTTTCTAGAAAAGGTCTTGGAGAGTCTTAAAGGGAGTCATACTGGTTTGTTTTGTGTTTTGGGGTTTTTTTTTTTAGTTTTATTTTGCCTTTGAATCTTTTCTAAGCAAGAAAATGCTTCTTCCTCTCCCCTTCCCTCCTACAGTACCCTCCTCCCCTTCTTCCTCTGTTTTTCAGTAAAGGGCAAATACAAAAGCCAGGCTTTCCTCTCTGCCACTCCCACACATGTCACTGCCAGCTGACACCTAGTTTCCAGAGCCCCATGTCTTTTGTGGGTGTATTTTGTGGGTTTGGATGTTTTTTTGTTTTTTTCTTTTTTTCTTTTTGGTTTGGCTTGGCTTTGGCTTTTTGTTTGTTTGTTTAAGATAGGGTCTCACTATGTAGCTTTGGCTGGCCTGGAGCTTGCTATAGACCAGGCTGACCTAGAACTCATAGAGATTCACCCACATCAGTTTGCTAGAGTGCTGGGATTAAAGGAATGTGCCACCATGCTCAGTGAGCTACCTGTTTTGTCACCTTCTCTATCACAGCCAATACCATAACTCAAACCTTCCTCCTCTTGATTTTATGGCCTTTTTGCTAGCCTGTCATACCTAGGCCACACAGTCACCTTCTTGCACACTGCCCCATGCTCTAGAACCTTTCTGCTGTCCTGAGGATAGATGCACAGGTTGCACCAACTGTCCCTTCTGTCTTCTGGGTCCTCCTGGGGGCCATGCAAATACCAAACAGAACCTAGTTTCCCTAATCCTGGATCACAGCTGGTCCTGTGTCTCTTGGGAATGCATACATTCTACATGTCATGCACCCGAGCCACTCTTGTGCCCTTTCTCTTTTGGTCCTGACGGCGGGGAGGTACTCCACAAACTCTTCTACAGATATGAATACTGAGGTTTAGGAAGATCATTTGCCAAAGCCACCTTTCATTGTTGCTTTCTTCGTAACTCAAAACCTGTTTGTTTACTCTAAAAAGCTTTGCATTGCTAACACTCTGTCCTGTGATCCTTTAACATCAGCAGTTTACCTAGGGCATTTGGCACTTTTGATACATCCTCATTTTCATTGGAGCTCCTCCCTGCCCACAGTCTGATTTTAGCTAGTCTTGATTGCTTTCAGAATGTGGGCCTATAATTTGAACCAGTTTTGGTCTTTTTGTTGTTGTTGTTGATGTAGGTATATGGCAGAAGGTTCACAGTGGTTCCCTCTTGTTCTTGTGGTGGATATCAGGTCAAATGTGAGAGCCACCTGGAAGGTACTTCACTATGTGGTGCCATTAGTGTTCCTGATCCCAGATCAGGTCCAGGGGCTTTTAGAACACTTGGCAGTTCTTTACAAGCTCTTGGAGGGAAAGGACAGCATGTCAATTGTGCCCACGTGGCCTCCTGGTTCCTGTCTCTATATCTTAAGTAATGTTGGGACATAGAAGACATTCAAATGTTCATGTCAACTGAATTTAACTATTTCAGAAAGAAGTCTTGCTGACTTACAACTTGTGTTAATCTGTTCTATATTCCTCAAATTGTCGAATGAAGTGGATGTGAATTCTCACTGACGTGTATGGGTTCAGTCGACAGGCGGGTTGAATCTGAAGAATCAGGTGATGAGGAAGGGAAGAGGCACATCGGTGGCATCGTGACAGACCTCAGTGAGCAGAGTCTGAAGGATGGAGTGGAACAGGAGACGGAGGACCCAGAAGGTACTGGGCATAGTTAACCTTGAACTCCCCATATAGTGGGAAGTGTGCTATTAAGATTGCTGCTGCTTTGACATGATTTCTCCTTGTAGGAGTAGTTGTGTTCTTCAAAGGTCCCAGTAGATTGGGCAGCTGGGCATGCTGGCAGAGGGCAGCCGGCTCTCTGGGGTACTGCCTCATCAACTGGCTGATTTACATTTATGGGTGCAGCAGATCCATTTCTGCTGAAGGGACAATACTACAGCTGATGACATTGGCACTAGGTGATGATTAGCACCAAAGCGGAAACAGAAAATGATTTTTAAATCCTTTACTCAGAAAACAAAATCTGAAGAGAATAATGTGGTGGTTAACTGCTATACTTATGTATCCTGCCACAAAGATAAGAAATCATTTCTGATCCAACCTCAACATTGCTTTTTTGAGACAGGATCTCACTATATAGCCCAGGCTGGCCTCAAGCTCAGAGATCTGCCTGCCTCTTGAATGTTCAGATTACGGGTGTATGCTTGTTATGCCCACAACCACCTTGATGTTAATATAGGCCTGAGACTCACTGGAAAATCACTCCATTGGGAACTAAACAGCTTCCTGTGATGGTTTTATACCCTCCTCAGTAATGGCCTGTGCTAATGTGCTTGCTCAGTAAATCAGTTTACATGGAAAGGAACGACAGAAAACATATAACCACCGAGAAATGTCCCAGCTGAATTGTTGGGGCGGGGGATTTCTATGTAGTGTGTATCTTGCAATATGATTTTTAGTTGAAAGCATGAGTATTTAGTTGTACCTGCTTAAAGAGAAAACACAGTAGCATTGCTGAGGATCTCTTTCAACAGCAGGCTTGAGGGGAAGCTGCCTCTTACACTTTCCAGATTTGTATGGATTTTTCAGGTATTCATAATTATGCATTACCTTTATAAAAATAAATTTGTAAAAACATAGCTACTTTTTAAAATAGCACTGTGCACTGTGTGCCAGCAAAGATGATTGGTAACTATGGTAACCAAATTTTAAGGCAAAAGGAGATTACCACAAAAAGTACCCACCACAAGTTTGGAACTTCAGAGCTGGTATTCTGGGGGTGATGTGGGTGCATAGAGCAAGGGCTCTGCCGTCATCATTTGACTCAGTCACAGAAAGGCTGAGGTGTGCGCCACTGAAGAGTTAGGCTACCTGGAAGTCTTGGAAACCAGAGTGCCGTGGTCCTGAGCGTCCTTTCCTGGCTGGCTATGTTACTGTGCTAGGTAACTGCTGTAAGAGGTCTGACTCTAATGTGTGATAGGTGAGGAGAGGGAAAGGCCCATGTCAGCCAGAGATCCCTACTGCAAGGCAGGCCACTTGGGCTAGAGCCCAGCTTGCTTGAAGTCCATGTTCTTGCTAGATATATAGTAATTCTCTGGGAACATGTATTTCTCCTCCTTAAGGAAACTGGAACTGCTCACTCACACTTACGTTTACTTAAGTTGCAGTGTAAAATATTCAAACATGTCCATCATTACCTTCCTATTTTTCCTAACGTGTGTGTGTGTGTGTGTGTGTGTGTGTGTGTGTGTGTGTGTGTGTGTGTGTGTGTGTTTGTGTGTGTGTGTGTGTGCGCGTGTGTGTGTGCACATGTTCACATTTGTGAAATGTATGTGTGCATATAGATTCCAGAAAACAGGTCAGGTGTTGTTCCTGTGCTTGCAGAAACCCTTCACTAACTAACCTGTCTCCCAGAACCACCCCCCTTTTTTTCCTTTCGGTACTAAGGATTGAACCCAGGGCCTCCTCACACCTGCTATGTAAGACTTTACAGCTGAGCTATGTCCCTAGATCCCTAATTTAGAAATTACAACTATGATACACTCAGAAATTTGTTCCAGTTGGTAACTCTATTCCAGATTAAGCTGGTGTTTCAAGTAGGACAGTAACAACCCATGCTGGATGCTATATTAGACAGAAAACTTTGTACTGTGCATCACATATCCTAAGAAGCCTAGGATGGGCTTAGTTCCACCTGCTGGTCCAGTGCTACTGCCAGTAGTGCTTGCTTTCAGTCTCACGGTATCTGGTTTGGACACCAGAGGCCGGCCGGCCTGCTTGCCTTAATTATAGTGCCTTCCTGTCACAACTTCCTGAGCTCATGGACAGTGAATTACTGCTATCTTTGGAGGATAAGGCGACTCTTGTAATGTCTTCTTATTTGTCTAGTTCCTTTTATTTAACACCAGATTAATTCATATCCTATAAATTATGAGTAAACAACATATTTTAGTTGGATACTGTTGATTGTTATAGAAAAGGCATCATGGAAAGTCAGTCATATAGGGCCAGTTGGCCATATAGGGCCAGTTCTTCTGTGTTAAGCTGGTCCCCTACCACACACATGCTTCTCTCTAAGGCCTCCAATGAAGAAACAGTCTGACCAGCACATAGTCTGCTAATATTTGGAGGAGGCAGACATGTGCTGAGGTCAAGATGTATAAGCTGGTTCCACTGTAGATGCTAGTACATGTTTGCCCTAAGGAAAAGAAACAGGAAAAGGGGACTAGGAAAAATAGTAGTAAGTGATAAGAAGTTAAAGGAAATTGAGGAGAAAGAGAGTATTCTGGGACAGAACAAAGAGTTTAGACTCAAAGAAGCACTCAAAAAAAAGAAGCAGCAGCAGCAATGTTTCCTTCTTACAGAAAGTTTCAAGATAAAGTCTTAAGAGAATCACCAGCTATGAAGCTGTGAACCTAGGTGTCATCCCAGCATCGGGGGATCTGAAGCAGTAGGATTAAGAACTCAAGGTTGGACTCAGTGGTTAAGAGCACTGGCTGCTCTTCCAGAGGACATGAATTCAGTTCCCAGCACCCACATGTCAGCTCACAACCTACCTTGTAACTATTTCCAGGGGACTCTCTACTGGCCTTTCAAGTTGTGGTCAGGCATACATGCAGACAAAGCACCATACACGTAAGATAAACATTTTAAAAAGCTGAAGGCCAGTCTGAGCTACAGAATGAAACCCTGTCTAAAAGAAAGGCAGTAGGGCAGGAATCCAGCCAAAATAGATAACTATTTGGATACCAATTGCTACAAACGAAGGAAAAGATTATAAGACCACTGGGGAAAGTGGGTGACCCTTTTGTGGCAGGGGAAATGCTGTTAATCTCAAGTGTTTGGGGATGTGTGCATATGTATTTGCATGTCTGTGTGTCTTTCAGTGTCATATTTAATCAGGTTCTCATTTTCTTATGAGGCTCTCCACTGCAGCAAGAAGCAGTTTATATCTGGCTCTCCAGGGTGGATGGATAGTCTCATGACATCCAAATGGGTTTCTCTGCTGGAATTAGTTCACCAGGCTTCCATTTGAGAAGTGCGCTTAAATTATTCACAGAAGCTCTTTGATCCTGTCTGTTGAGCTCTGCTTCATTTTGTTTCCCTCTGTCAGGAAAGCATCTGTAGATGCTGGGCTACTTTCCAAAGCAGTAAAAGGCACATCCCAGAATATGTAATATGCCCAGCATGAGCTGTATTCAAGTGGCCTGATTTATTGCCACAAACAGAAGGGAAAGAATACATGAGTGAATAGGCTTCTGGCAGCACAAACTCCAGGGATTCCAAGGTGACAGCCATGGTGGGGCCATGCTTCCCAGCAGTACCTAGGCTTCACTAGGTTCACCAAGACTCAGGCAGCTGCCTTCCTCCTCCTCCCAAGAGCCTCAAGCTGCCTTTGGCTTCTTGGGAGCTTCAGAGGCACAGATAGACTTTAGGAGGCTTTGCTATCACTGTCTCATCTTTGGTGTCCCCTGCATCAAACTTCTGTAGCCCTGGGGCAGAGTGGCAACTCTTTATACTAAACCTGTGGCCACTGATTCTTATTAACAAAATTGTCCCCTTTTTTTTTTCTTTTCTTTTCATTTTCTTTTTAGAGGAACATGATGAGCTGGCAGTGGATATGGAAACCATCAACCTGGACCGAGATGCAGAGGTAATGCTGCCTGCTTGACTCAGCCTCAGGGAACATGGTTACAGATGACCCTAACCATCAGCTTACCTTTTTTAAGGTGACAGATTAGTGAATAGAGAGATCACCCAAGCCTCTTTTGATTGGTTTCCTGTATTTTTACTTTTTTTTTTTTTTTTAAGACAGGCCTTTTCTCTGTGGTTTTGGAGGCTGTCTGGAACTAGGTATTGTAGACCAGGCTGGTCTCGAACTCACAGAGATCCACTTGCCTCTGCCTCCCAACTGCAGAGCTTAAAGGCGTGCACCACCACCGCCTGGCTATTTTTACTATTTTTATAATACCAGCAGTTGAAATCTATTTCTCTTTAGCCACTAAGTACTGTGTGTCAAATGAAATGCTATTGATTCATGTTACATGAGTCCAGTGGTCACACCCCCAAT
This sequence comes from Cricetulus griseus, assembly GCF_003668045.3. Taxonomy (NCBI): domain Eukaryota; kingdom Metazoa; phylum Chordata; class Mammalia; order Rodentia; family Cricetidae; genus Cricetulus; species Cricetulus griseus. Next base: position 444,819,972 of record NC_048595.1, read on the forward strand.
TTTGGAAAAAGTGTAGGTGTGTGTGGGTGTCCAGTTGCTAGGGAACTGAATTCAGACTGGCCACTGGGTCGGTTTTACATAAAACTAACCAACATAAATCATAACTAGACTGAAGAGTGTCGACCTGCCAATCACAAGTTGGGTGTGCTCAGCATTGCAGCCTCTCCCTTTCCTCCCCATCCAGCAGTCTCCTAAGCAGCTCCTGGCCAGGTCTCCAGGAACACTAATGGACTAAGCAAGATTCCTCTGTGTTTCAGGATGTTGATCTGAATCACTATCGCATTGGAAAGATTGAAGGCTTTGAGGTGCTGAAGAAAGTGAAGGTGAGGGGGATCTGTCCTTGCACACAAGGTGACTTGGTAACATTTACTTAGAGAATATGCACAATCCTTATTCCCATCCTGTGGGTGGCACTGGCCTATATTCTCATATCTCCATTGTGAGTGGGACAGGTGTCTTCCTGTAGTGGGGGAGCTCAAGCCTGTCTGCTCTCAAGCCTCGGTGAGCACTTGCAGTCTCCTGTCCTAACTCACTGCAGTTAAGTTTGCTTCTCAAAATGGAACCCAGGAAAGGTCCCTCCAACTGCAAGAACTTGACTTACTTACACTTTAACCCTAGTCAGTGCCTCCTTCCCCAATCAGGTGTGCTCCCTATGGGGTCTTCCTGACTTTCCTTTGGGCCTGTGCTTGTCCTTGAGTAGAGGAGGATAATTCCAGCTTCCAACCCCCCCTCACCTGCCCCTTGAAGATCAGCCTAAAATAGCCCCTGGAGGGTGGCCCTGTGTTATCCTTTGCCAATGTCATCCTCTTCCTACCCTCCAGTCACTCTGCCTCCGTCAAAACTTAATTAAATGCATTGAGAACCTGGAGGAACTGCAGAGTCTCCGAGAACTGGATCTCTATGATAATCAGATCAAGAAGATTGAGAATCTGGAGGCGCTGACAGAATTGGAGTGAGTAGGAAGACCCAGAGGAGATGGGATGGGATAGGTGGGGTGGCCAGGTTCCCTAGAACCTACCTCCCCACTGCCTGGCTGTAGTCCTGGAGGGCTGCCCTGTGCTAGAGCTCTAATACGAACAACAGCTTCATAGATGCCTTTAGCATCGAGGCTGGAGCTAGGCTTCTAGCTGGGTTCTGTTGAGTAATGATGTCAGAACTGGGAAGATAGGAGCTTTTAATCCATAATCCCCTTTTTTAAAAATAAAAGTGTGGCCAGGCAGTGGTGGCGCACACCTTTAATCCCAGCACTGGGGAGGCAGAGGCAGGCAGATCTCTGTGAGTTTGAGGCCAGCCTGGTCTACAGAGTGAGTTCCAGGACAGCCTCCAAAGCCACAGAGAAACCCTGTCTCGAAAAACCACAAAATAAATAAATAAACAAATAAACTGTCAGCCACATTTCTGACTAAAGGGATTAGCCTTACCAGGTTTTAGCCTTTAGTTCGTGCTGGCTTTTGTTTTGGAGGTTTGTTTTGTTTTGTTTTGTTTTGAAAACATGTCTGGTGTAGCCCAGGCTAAGCTGAATTCTCTGTAGTCCTGGATGATCTTGAGTCTTGAGCCTCATGCTTCTGCCTCTCCAGTACTGACCTTACAGACATGTGACACCATGCCCAGCTGTTTTGATTTCTATTTGTTTCAGTTTTAGTCTAACACCACTGAGGTTGAACATGGTACTAGGTTCTGCCATGGACATAGGCATAAATGAAACCTGGTTTCTGCTCTAAGTAGGGTCCTTAGGAGACAGTGTTCATCATAGCCTGCAGGTTGTCTTTACTGCTTTCCAAGCACCAGACAGCTTCATGGACCCATAGGACAGCTCCAGTGTGAGCCAGTCAGTGGGCAATGGGCAATGGTCATATCCCACCTCCTAGTGACTGCAGATACCCCTGTAAATGAAATTCTGACTCCTATGCAGTGTGTGTTCCTTCAAGGAATATTTTGTTTCTTTCCAGGATTTTAGATATTTCTTTTAATCTGCTGAGGAACATTGAAGGGATTGACAAACTGACACGGCTGAAAAAACTCTTCTTGGTTAACAATAAGATCAATAAAATTGAGAACATAGGTACCTTACGTCAACTGCAGATGCTGGAGCTGGGTTCAAACCGCATCCGGGTAGGTAAAGGTGGATCTGCAATGGTATTCATAGGGTATGTGCTCAACCGAGGCTTTCTTTGGTTTTTGTTGTAGTTGTTTTGTTTTGTTTGTTTGTTTTGGTTTTTCTAGACAGGTTTTCTCTGTGGCTTTAGAGGCTGTCCTGGAACTAGCTCTTGTAGACCATGCTGGTCTCGAACTCAGAGAGATCCGCCTGCCTCTGCCTCCCCAGTGCTGGGATTAAAGGCGAGCACCACCACCACCCAGCCAACTGAGGCTTTCTTATGTTCATATTGTTTAGCGGGCACTGGGAAATAGTTAAGGAAAACTGCTAACTGGAAGCCAGTTTTTTGTTGTTGTTTGTTATTCATCTATTTTACATCCCAGCCACAGCCTCCCCACCCTATCCTCCTCTCCCAGTCTCTCTCCCCCATTCCCCATCCCCACCCCCCATCCCCTCCTCTTCCATCTCTATCCAGGAAAGGGCAGGTCTCCTATGAGTATCAATAAAACATAGTTTAACAAGCTACAGTAAGACTAAGTACCTCCCCATGTGTTAAGGCTGGGCAAGACAACCCGTTATGAGGAATAGGGTCCCAAAAGCCAATAAAAGAGTCAGAGACAGCCCCTGTTCCTGCTATTAGGCCTTCCATAAGAGGACCAAGCTACACAATCGTACATATATGCAAAGTGCCTAGGTCATTCTCTTGCAGGCTGCCTGGTTGTTGTCGGTTCAGTCTAGTCTCCAAAAGCCCCTGTGAGCCCAGGTTAATTGATTATGTGAGCTTTGGAAGCTGATATTAATAAATAAGAGCTGAGACCCCCGGAGGCTCAGTCTCCCAGGATCTCGGCCCAGGACTGCAGCAACCCCAATCACTAGGCAGAAGTGAAAGCTTGATGCAAACAGCAAGAAGCTTTATTGCAGTTGTTTAACGAGCTCTGGCCTTTCATCCATTCTCCATGGCCGATGGCTGGGAAAAGACCCTGAGAAGCCACAGGACAGAGATCTTATAAGGCAACGTAAGGGGAGTGTCTAGGGGTATGCACAGGCTCAGGATTGGTGTGGCTCCAGGCTTGGAGGGCTTGCCCTGTGTTGATTGGTCAGCTGGTTGTTATGGCCGATAGGCCCTCCCAGGGCAGTTGCTGTGTTCTGCACGTCATTGCTGTGCACTTGTCCATAAAGCACACCCAGAGCCATAAAGCGTAGCACCACCAGCTAACTTCTGATTGGTTCCTTGCCACAGGGTAGGCATCTGACCTAGTGACCAAGGCAAGGTCAGGCAAGCACGTGTTAGGCTGTTATGGCTGCCAAAACGGGGAGCTGGTCCCTTCATGTTCACACCGACTGGTCTCGTCTGGTAGTTAGCTTTCATTGGCTCTTCATCTATAGCATGGTCCTGTACCAAGTTAGTCCCAGCTGTGCTCCATAAGGTAAGCCAACTAAGGTTTCCCTTAAATCTGTTCGTAGTGGTTTTCTTCCATCTGCATCTGAGATGTTTTGCAAGCCTAGGGGGGTGATTACTTTCAGTGGTCTGCCGTGTGAAAAGCAAGTATCCTACTGCTGAAATGCCCCCAGAACACTGGGCTGGCCCTCATCCCCTAAACATGTCCTCTGGAGGATTTGGTTTGCTGTTCTAGGTCCATCTGACCTTGAAAACATGAGTAAGAATGAAAAGGAAAAGTGATACAATGTTCCACAGAAACAAAACTAAGTCTTCAATCCTCCATCATTTTCCTCTTTTCCATACTGTATATTCAAGAGAGGGTTTGTTGGAAAATTCCCAGACTCCAAACATCACAGAGCTGAAGTCACAGATTGCCTTGTCTTGTGGTCTAGATTCTTGACTTGATGTTTCATCTGTTTGACAGGCAATTGAAAATATCGACACGTTAACCAACCTGGAGAGTTTATTTCTGGGTAAAAACAAAATTACAAAACTTCAGAACCTGGATGCACTTACCAACCTGACAGTCCTCAGTATGCAGGTACTGGACCTCACCATCTCCCCGCTTCTCATTCCCACAGCGCCAGACCCACCGTACCCAGTCTCTTCTTAGTCCCTTAGTATGGCCATGATCAGCACTGGTTTATAATCAGTAGGTGGTGGAAGCATTGGAATCCAGAATCCACAGAATGTCCATACACATATATTCTAAACTAAAATTCTGTTCTTTTTATACAATTTATTTTTACTTTTAAGGATTTCAGTTTTGGGAGCTGGGAAGATGCCCAATTTGGCAGGCCCCACATGGCAGCTCCAACACCCTCTTGTGGCCTCAGCTTGTGGCATGAGCATGGTGCACAGACACACATGCAGATAGAACACCATACACAAAAACTGGAAATTATTTTCACTGATACTCTTGACCTGTTTTGTTTTTCGAGACAGGATTTCTCTGTGTAACAGCTCTGGCTGTCCTGGAACTAGCTCTGTAGACCAGTCTGGCCTTGAACTCAAATCCGCCTGCCTCTAATTCAGCAGTTCAGCAACATGACGAAGCAGCTTAAGACTCCTGCCACCAAAACTGACCACCTGAGCTGAGTCCCTAGCGTCCACATGACAGAAGGGGCAAACTGACCACTGAGCTGAGTCCCTAGCACCCACATGACAGAAGGGGCAAACTGACTCCTACAAGTTGTCCCTGACCTCCATGTACCCTCCATTGCATAGGTGTGTGCACACACTCACACAGGACATATCTGACTTTCAACTACTTCACGTAAACCTTCAGAAACATCTAAAAACCCCAAACTTCCATGTGTGATATTCAACCTAATACAACAGACCCAAAACATTAGACCTCGTCTCTCAAGTTCCATTCATTCAAGAACATTTTAAATTCTTTATTGTGTTTGTTGGTTGGTTAGTTGGTTTTGGTTTTTCGAGACAGAGTTTCTCTGTATGGCCCTGGCTATCCTGGAACTCACTCTGTAGACCAGGCTGGCCTTGAACTCGCAGAGATCCACCTGCCTCTGCCTCCTGAGTGCTGGAATTAAAGGCATGCATTACTACCCGTTGCCTTTATTGTTTTTTATTTTATGTGTGTGGATGTTTTGCCTGCACGTATATTGGTGTACTGCATGTATACCTGCTGTTCTTGGATGCCAGAAAAAGACATCAGATACCCCAGGACTAGAGTTACAGATTGTGAGCCACCATGTGGGTTCTGGGAATGGAACCTAGATCTTCTGGAAGACTAGCCAATACTCTTTACCACTGAACTATTTTATCTATCCATCCAGCTCCACCTCCCAACACTTTTAAATAAAATACCTGTTCTTGAGATTCTTCAGGATAAATGGGAAACTTCATTTCTAAAGCCATTATATTTCTCACCTGTGTAGCTAACTGCCCTTTTCCTTTTAATATTTTCCAGTATGTGATATGAATATGTGTGTATTCATGCATGTGTGTATACTTATGGAGACCCCAGATTAGATTAAAGTTGGGAATCACCCTTGATCACCCTTCCACCTTCCTCATAGAGTGAGTCTCTTAGTCAAACTCAGAGCTAACTGATACGGCTGGTTTTGCTGGCCAGCTTGCTCTGGGGATCACCTATCTCTGGTCTTCCAAGGCTCAATCACCTGGCATTTATGTGGGCTCTGGAAGTCTAAACTCAGGTCCTCGAACTTGAGTGGAAGATGTTTTAACCACTGGACCATTTCCTCAGCCCCAAGACTGATACTTTTTGATTCTCCTCTACAGAGCAACCGGCTAACAAAGATTGAGGGTCTGCAGAGCTTGGTGAACCTGCGTGAACTGTACCTCAGCCACAATGGTATCGAGGTTATCGAGGGCCTGGAGAACAATGTAAGAGCCCATTGGTCTGTCGGAGGGAGATAAAGGGGGGTGGAGAGGAAGGGGCTGGTGCTGGCATCCACTGCCCTCCAGACCTGGCCTAGGGTGAGCATACTGCCTACAGGATGTGAACTAAGGGGCCTCTACCCCAGTGAGTCAAAGAGCCAGTATGTCACATGACTGCTTATGGGTTTTCAACACAGGTGTCACAGACAGACACCCTCCTAGGGCAGCTCACTGCACATCTGCCATGTACTCTAGGCCTTTGGGTGATTTGAAAAATTCTTACCTGCCCCCTGTATCACACAGATAGCTTACACAAGTATCATCAGCTCTGTCCTTCCCATTTCTCTCTCTGGCCACTGACTTCCTGCCCTGCCTCAGCCCACAAAGGCTACAGGGTGAGCCAGCTCTCCTGGCCCCTCTCCTGTAGTCCAGAGAGGTAGTCTCCTCCCACCCACCTCCAGCTTCCCATTCAAGAAGAGCCTCTCATACTTACAGTTGCCTTTAGCCTTACCTGTTTTTCCTCCACGCATGATTCAAAACAAATAAAATATTTTTTCTTGTTCAATTTTACTGGGGTTGTTTTGTTTTGAGGGATTTTTTGTTTGTTTATTTATTTGGTTGGTTGGTTGGTTTTGTTAAATTCCACCAAATGTAGCAAGATTAGGTCAGGTTTTTATTCTTGGAAACATTTCTTAAATCTTATCACAGGTTCTTTTGCCCTTTGTGCCTCAGGCCAGGACCTGGTTACCATCAGTGAAATTCTGGAGAAAACCAGTATTCTGAGTTTTAGTTCATCACTTGTATAAGAATTTTCAGGAAAGCTAAAATTTGCCTGTTCAAAGTTTGGTAGCTTTCCTCTAACATTGCAGTCAAATTAAGGATTTAGCTAGCATGTGAAACCAGGTGTCGGGGCACACACCTGTAATCACAGCACTGAGTGGGGACAGCAGGAGAATCAGGAGTTCAAGACCAGCCTAGGCTGTGTGAGACCCTGTCTCAAACATGCATATACAATTAAAACCAGGATGTGATCTTCTGTAGTACAGAATGATAGCTAATAGGAGAGATAGAGGCAGCCAGAGCAAGGGGCCTTCAGAAAGCCTTGGGGGACTGGGTGGGGTATACACACTGACAGCACCAGTACCCCTGCTCCTCTGGGTAGCAGTCCCCACTGGGAGGCCAGCACATCTGTCTGCTTTGTATTTCCCCGGTGGTACAAACAGGAAAGAAGTGTGAGTGTGGAATTCTACCTAAGGTATATTATACCTAAGTCTTGGTTAAATGTCATGTCATTCCTGGGCCTCTAAAACAAAACAAAAATATTGTGTTAACAGTAACTGTGTCATAATGTTTACCGTGGTCAAATATGACAGTCTTTCATATTTTATTTCAATAATGATAAAATATTTACCTAATGTTCTCCCAAGTTTTATCTCTTAAATCAGAAATTTATTTTCATGGTGGGGAAAAAAAGAAGAGCCTCTTCCCAATGACACATGCACTGTCACTTCCCACTTACCAGATGCTCTTTCTTCAGCATCCCAAGGCACCTGTCTGATGGATTTGGCTCTTCTTTTCTGTGCCCTGAGCTTTTCCCTTCATTAACCTAAAATGTTTGTTCTGTCTTGACCTGGGTCTTACTTTATTATAGAAAGCCATGACCTGTGATGTCTGTAAGCTGCCCACCCCACCCTGTTGTTTTGTTTTTAATTAAAGAATTCTTGCTTGCTTTTGCGTGAGCACTCAAACCCTTCTCACACACTTGAGTGTAGCTGGTCTCAGGTCAGGAAGATTAGGGAGCAGTCCTAGTAGCCAGGGTCTACCATCAGCACTCTTCCTGCTGAGCCTTGGTACCTGGACTTCCCAAGACTCAGATCTGTAGTGGGTTTCAGACTACTACTGCTTTGCAAGTTTACCGTCTTGCATGCAGTGTAAACACCACAGGGACGTCACAAAGTGCTGGGGAAGGTTTCCATGGTGGGCTTGTTCTGTCCCAGCCTGCTGTGTCCTCAGGTTAGCACTCTAGTCCCTTCCCTTGTACAGTTGTCTTATGGTCCTTTTGACTCGGAAGTCCCATGATTTGTTACTTGGTGCTCTCATAGCTGTGCACATCTGGACTCTCTTCTGGCAGGTGTGCCGATGCTTGTATGATGCTTGTGTTGGGTGGAGACGGGTAGGGTGGTACTGTGGGACCTTCAAGGGCCTGGGAAGCCACAGCTGTGATGTTTTTTAATCAATAACTACTGACTATGAATTTTTTTCTTTTTTTAATTTCCATTAAAACTTGGAAAGATTTGGGATCAAGACACCAGGAATTCAGTGGAAAACGGGGACCCTGAGTCTAAAGTACTGAGAGGTCTTTGGGGCAGAGGAGGGAAGGACTGTTACCAGACTTCTAGTCAGCTGCAAGAAGTCTAGGAAAACTTCCCAGTGGCTTATTAAAACATTGGCATGCACTATAAACTATGGTAGACTTAATTTCCACCATAAAATTGTTCTCCTTTTTTTAAGATTTTATTTATTATGTATACAACATTCTGCTTCCATATATATCTGCACATCAGAAGAGGGCACCAGATCTCATAATGGATGGTTGTGAGCCACCATGTGGTTGCTGGGAATTGAACTCAGGACCTCTGGAAGAGCAGTCAATGCTCTTAACCTCTGAGCCATCTCTCCAGCCCCATGAAATTGTTCTTCTATTGAATCTTGAACTATAAACTTCAAAACAGTTACCCAAGCTGAGCTGATGTGTTTCAGGAAGCGTCTGACATGCACTTTTAGGGCACATCATAAAACAATACTGTGAGTGGTGGTGATGCACACCTTTAATCCCAGCAGAGGCAGGTGGATCTCTCTGAGTTTGAGGCCAGCCTAGTTTACAGACCTAGACACCTAGGGCTACACAAAGAAACCCTGTCTTGGGGGAAGGGAGGCCCCACAATGCTTTAACCTGCAGGATACTTGCTGCTACCCACAGACACTATCCTCAGCTGCTAAGGTTCTACCTGGCCTTGTTGCCATTATTCCTAAGTCCTTGCAGGCCCCAATATTAGCCCTTCAGTATTTGCCCTGGGTAGCTTTGTCCAAGACAGGAAGGCCTCTCTGTTACTCCTCCCACCTCCACTGTGTGCCTGGAGTGTCTTATCCTCACCCAGCCTCAAACTCCTCAGCCTCACTGAAGAGAGGAATCCCACTGTAGAGAAATTTGGCACAGTATTTCCTCATGGTATGCACTAAAGACATGATGCAACAATTGTCATTCCTTCTAAGCTCAGGGTCACTGCTCTTCCCATAAGAACTAGGATCAAGGGCTTCACTGGGCCCCTCTAGTTATGGGGCCTTCAGACTGACACAAATTTCAGGAAGAGTGAGAGCTTCATGAGGTTTTGAGCAAAAACTCGGAATCAGGCCCAGCTGGGGAAGCCACAGGAAGTAGGTAGGTGGTGTCAGCCTTGGCTCCATCAAAGCAGATCAAAGGCAGAGAGTATGGCTCACCTGAAGCCTTCAGCTCAGCTTCACACTAGTGCACGTGGTTGCAAATTGCTATTGAACTTCAGTAATCCAGAAAAAAATATTTTCTTATTTTAGAACAAACTCACCATGTTGGACATTGCATCAAATAGGATAAAAAAGATTGAAAATATCAGCCATCTAACAGAACTGCAAGAATTCTGGGTAAGTTTTAAACTTAGTGGGATTGGTATCTATCTGTTAGGCTCAGTGGGTCCTGTTGAGTAAAACATGTGAATGAATGCAAGTCTGCTAGTCCTGGAAGCCTTGATGCTCAGTGAGCCGTGCATATGTTCTGGAGATCAAATTCAAGCTGTTAGCATGTGTTTTTACCCACAGAGCATCTCATCATCCTGACCTTCATTTTTGTTTTTTTTTTTTTTTTTAGTACACTATTATATACAATCTTATTTTTTTATTTATTTTGAGACAAGGTCTCTCTGTAGCCCTGACTGTTCTGGAACTCTCTGTTCGGATCAAGAGATCCACCTGGCAAGTGTTCTGATTAAAGGCATGAGCCACTGTGCCCAGCTGAGCTCTTTAAATATGTAAATTTATAGTTTTTGTGAAACACAGAAACAAAATTTCTTTCCCTCCAAAGTTTTTCCAGTCCCTCCCAACACTACTTTCTTCTGAGACTATGTGTGTGTGTCCTTTGGTAATTAGATCATAGCACATAGACAGGGAGGTCTATCCCTCCTGTCTTCAGGCTTTGCTCTGGCTGAGCCTCAATTTATGTGACTTCTATTGCTCTGTTTTCCCTTCCGTAATACCCAGTCTGCTGTTAAGCTCATTGATCAGCTACCTCCATTTTTAGAGATTTGTGTATTTGCTTGTGTTTATGTGTCTTTCTAGTACATATGTGTATGGATGGATGCCTGTCCCTGTGTGTGGCACAGAAGGTGTCTGTGTCTTCCTCTGTCTTTTTTCCTATGCCTGTTTATTTGAGGCAGAGTTTCTCACTCAGCTAAGCTAGAAGCTAGCAAGCCCTAGTGACCTGTCCCCACCTCCTTTGGAGCTGGGGTTTCATACACTTGCAGGATGCCTGGCTTGTGACACAGGATCCAAACTGTGGCGCTCACTATGCAGCACATGAGCTGAGCCACCTCTCCAGCCCTAGGTATTTCTTTTGACAAGGCGACTGACAAAGGAAACATACGAGAAAAGGGATTTATTTTTGTCTCACAGTTTAAAAGGGCACCATCTGTCATGGCAGAGTTGATGGCAGCAGGAGGTACAGCTAGACTCTGGACCCTTCACATCAGGAAAGGCTGGGAAACAAAAGGCAGGGTCTGATGATACTACTTTTCACCCTATTATTCAGCACAGGGTCCCAGCCCAAGGATGAGGCCACCCACATTCAGGGTATGGCTTCCTTCCTTGGTTAAACTTCTTTGGAAGTCCCCTCAGACAGCCCCAAACATCTGGGTGAGTCCAAACCCAGTCATGCTGTCAGTGAAGTTGATCTACCTATTCAGTGAATTTTTGTTCTAGTTGTGTTTTCAACTCTTGGAGAACATATTGTTAAGGGTTTGTTTGTTGGGGGTTGTGTGTGTGTGTGTGTGTGTGTGTGTGTGTGTGTGTGTGTGTGTGTGTGTGTGTGTCTGGGTATGAATTGTGCACACATGAAGACCTGTGCCCATGGAGGACACAAAATGGAGCTGGAGTTACGGGGTGTGAGCCACCTGATATGGCTGCTAGGGCCCAAGCTCAGACCTTCTACAAGAACAGCACCTGATCTTAACCTCTGAACTGTCTCTGTAGCCTGTATTGTTCTTTTCTTATTTCTCACAGATTTGATTTCTCTTAGATTTTTATATTTGTCATTCCTTCTTTACATGGCTAGTAACTTCTTATATGTTGGGTATTGTGAAACTAAACAGTTGTATCTCTAGATTTGTGTTGTTTTTCTTCAAAATATATTGGACTTTGTATCTAGCAGGAAGTGAAGCCACTGTTTGACCTTTAAGGCTTATTGTTGGGGTGAACCTACATGTTCTGTCCTCTTAGCCTAACCAGCTCTGTCCCTGTGTGTTGTCCCTTTATGGTCATGGCTGCCACAGACATGTCCCTGCTCCATGTGGGCCCTGGTAAATTTCAGCCCATACTCCCAACTTTTTGTCTGTGTATGCTTTAGTGTTTAGTCCAAGACACAAGGAGGGAGACACGACAGGGTTTCTGGGTTTTGTTTTCCTATACAGCTCACTCTCCCCACATAAACATAATTCACTTCACTTCAGTGAGGCTGCCAGAGCTTGTCTGGCTCCCCTTCCTCACCTCATGAAGCTCCTCCTAACAGGCCAACCAGGGTGACCCTGCCCTTTATACACTGCTTTGAATTCCACTGTAGCGGTGGACACATTCCAGATTCAGCATCCTTTCCATTCCTCATCTTGCTCCCGTCTCTCAGCAGCTATATTTGATTCCTGTACATTTCTCAAAATAGACAGCCACCAGCCTCCGTTCTCCTGTCTCCCTAAGTCTTTCTTGGTTGTCTCTGTTTCTTCCTCTTCTGTTCTGCACACCAGGAGTGCTCCAGAACCCACAGGAGTGCTCCAGTGTTCTATCTTCATCTTTCTCTCTCCTTGGCAGCCCCATCCAGTCTCACAGATTTAAATGCCACCACTCTGCTCCTGGCAGCAAAGTTTCTCTTTCTAGCTCCAGTGTCTTTCCTGGATCCAGCTGTCTGCTCTTGTGTGGAGCCATCACCCAAATAAGACAAGTGCAAGTCTGAGCTCATGTGTTGTCCTCACAGTCCTTCCATTTGGCTCAACCTCAGTGGACAGTGACTATCCTTCCAGATCCTCAGGCCAGAAGTCTAGGCACCCTCCTAAACCTCCCCTTTTCTGTGTACCAGATCCACTCCAACATCTAAATACTTGCCTCTGCCTTCACAGTGCATCCAAACCCCCTTCTCCTAGCTCTGCTGCTGCCACCTGGCCCAGCATCCTTTCCCTATGCTGTTCTTGTGGCCTCCTGATCTGGAGCCCTGCGTCTGCCCTCCAGTAAGATTTTTGTGCTTGCTTTGGCTGCACAAATACTAAATTTTGAACAATACAGAGATTAGCATGGCTCCTGTGCAAGGATGACACAGAATTTTATAAAGCATTCCATATTTTTATTGTGTATGAATTTATAAAAAGACAGGAACTAGGAGAAAACATAGACCCTTCTATAACAAATCCTGTTTGGACTCCCATCCCATTTAGGAATAAAAGTGTAATTCCTACAAAGCTCCATGATCCCCTCAATGGCTCTCACTGTTGTATTGCCCATCCCCTCCCTATCTTTCCCCACAGTCATCACCAATCTGTCAAATCCCAGCATTCTTCAGGGTTTCACACAGGAGAGGGCCTCATGAATCATCAGTGAGGAGAAGCAACACCCCCAGGACCTATACTGACCGAGTGCTTCAGACCCAACAGAATGGTACCAGGCCAAGGCCTGTGGACAGTGGAGTCTTAGGACAAGTGCCTTAGAAGCTCTTACATGGAAATGAATCTAGTTCTTGAGATGTCCCCTACACTGCATTCTCTTCCAGTGACCCTTCACCCTGCCTCCCCTACACTGCATTCTCTTCCAGTGACCCTTCACCCTGCCTTCCCCGCACTGCATTCTCTTCCAGTGACCCTTCACCCTGCCTTCCCCGCACTGCATTCTCTTCCAGTGACCCTTCATCCTGCCCCCCTGCACTGCATCCTCATCCAGTGCCGAGGCCTGTTTTCACATGTAGCCTGTCTGTCCCATGGTAGGTTCTCAGACTACAGAGGTCACTTCTCCAGGAGTGGTGCACTGCTTCTTCCTACAACTGCTTGCTGTAGACCCTGCACCTAGAGTGTCTGCAGACATGACTTCTGACGTCTACATGGGCAGAACAGGAGCTGTAATAAGAGTCCTGAAGCTTGACAGTAGACTTGGCTCCTCTATTCAGGCTGTTGACATAGCAGCTTGCCCTGCCATTTAGTTTCTCTGTCTTCAAAGCCGTAAGTGCAGTAGATCACATCTGGCCTTAGTGATATGAGTGGCCAATTGTGCACACCCCTAACAGGTATAGTTAGTGGTGGCATATTGGTGCTAAGTCAGCCACGGTACTTACACCATAGAAAGTAGCACATTCAACTGATCATGGTTTTTCTGTCTTGTAGAACAAGCTGTTGGTTAAACATTTGCTAGCATAACATGGCCCATATCTAGGTGGCTATTTTGCTAAAGGTGCCCTTCCCAAGCTTCTGCCTCAGCACATAGACTAGAAAATGGGTTTGGACAGTTTAATCTGGTACTGTAGATTCTTACCCAAGGTAGCTTTGTCTCAAAAAATTGATCCCAATCTGAAGCCACATGCATCTGTTGGACAACATCAACCATTTCGGTCTCATCTTGATGGCACATTTGAGAAGGGAGGGCACTCTCCTACCAGGCTCAGACCCCAGCCCACTGTGGGGTTCAGTGTTCCTCATCTGGTGTTGGCAGTGTTGGTCAGCCATTGGTGGCCTTTGCATCCAGGAGTTAGCAGTGGAGACTCCTCAGAAATGAACCACCAAGGTGATCTAAGGGTCATGCTTGGAGTAGAGCAACCTCTGGCCAGTGGCATTACAGTTGGGGCAGTCTCAGTCTTGGCAGCAATTGGTGAGAGCAAGTATGTAGAAAGAGTAGCCAAGCCAGCTGCAGACCTGCCTATGGCCAGGAGGTATGCAGCCAGCATGCCTCATCTCTTGTTGTTAATGAACATAGTCTGTGCATGAGCAGGTAGAACTTTTCACAGTGCTGCTGAAAGGTGGCCAGGAAGTGCCAAGTGCTAATGGAAGGATCTATGAGGAATTGGGATAAGGAGGGCTATAGAGTAGTGGTTGTTAACCTGTGGCTCGAGATCCCTTTGGCAAGCCTGTCTCAAATTATTTACATTGTGATTTATAACAGAAAAATTTCAGTTATAGAGCAGCAACAAAAATAATTTCATGGCTGGGGGTCACCACAACATGAAGAACTGTACTAAAGGAGTGAAGCTTTAGGAAGTTGAGAACCAGCTCTTGTAGAGTGTATTAATGACCGCCGTCTCATATTTAGGGTTCCCGGCACGTAGGGGCAGGGCTGACCTCTAAAGACTTTTTTCTCATGTCTTCCTTCAGATGAATGACAATCTCCTGGAGAGCTGGAGTGACCTTGATGAGCTCAAGGGTGCCAGGAACCTGGAGACTGTGTACCTGGAGCGCAACCCCCTGCAGAAGGACCCACAGTACCGGCGGAAGGTCATGCTGGCTCTACCCTCCGTGCGGCAGATCGATGCCACATTCGTCAGGTTCTGAGTCCTCCTTGCTCCTCACCTGGTCCCTCTTCCCAGCCACGGTTTTTTAATCTACCTATTGCTCCTGAAGTCGTCACTATACCAACAGTCACAACCCAATGGCAATAATAAGGCACTGGTGGTAGCTGGCCTGAGACACCACACACCATTTGGAGATGCCAACACTATTAAATCTTGCCACGTGGTCTTCCTGGTGAATTGGTGACGGTTATTGTAGCCATGGAGAGAATGCAGGACATGTTACAGTCATTTGTTCTTCCTGTCTGTCTATGTCCTTAGCCTGGCCTGCCCCAGCAGGCCCTCAAATCAGTTTGCAGGGTTTAAGCAGTCATGACCGATAGCAACACATTTGATAGTCTTTCAGACTATCAGTTTTGAGAAGAAAAAAATTATATTTTAAAAACAATTGCATAAAGGGGCTCTGATCTCAGATGCTGTAACCCTCAGAGCCTTCCCATCATGAGTGGTGGCTGAGCACACTGGGCTGTAAGACCTGTTTCTAGGTGAGAGCTGAGACATGGAGACCTTCACTCCATACCCCTCAACTGTTGACCTCGGTGATTCTCAGAAGCGTACCTAACTAAAGCTCTGGCCACTCCCGTTCTCGACCATGATCCTCTGGCCTTATTTAGATGACATTTCTCTGAGCAAACCTCTAGGGCATGACTTGTGCTGCAAGAGCATTGTCATCCTTGGGAGCCTCAGATCTCCTCTTTCACACTGTAAGGACTGAATGTGGTCACCAAAGGCCCCTCTGCTTCCAGGACTCTTCGTTCTACACTAAGATGGGCCCCTAACTGCCATGTGCTGCAGTTACTGTTCATACCTAAGTCCAATGAATTTATTTTATCTCTTAATTGTGCTCACACTTTATCTGTTCAGGGGCCACATCTAGTGGGAGGCATCCCATTTCCAGCATCGCAGAAGGTTCTAGACAGCACTGCTCTAGACTTCTCTCAGTATCAGGGGATAGCCTGCCTTGAGCCGTGCAGCATGTGCCCACATGTCCACACTATCCAGTTAACTGCAGGAGTTTGTAATGTAAGAACGCTAACATGGGGTTTAACACCCATTTCCTGATTCTAATTCTCACCAAATAAACTGTATGATCTGAATCTGTGCGGCATCTCCCTGTCAAGAAGCAAGCTCTTAGCAAGGAAGGGTGGGTGGAGTAGCAGGCAGCCCAGAGAACACTGCCATAGCCCTAGGAGTGTGGGAAACATTTTGGACACAGAAGGACTGAAATGTAGGTGTCCCTACTGCAGTCACTCACAGGAGCCTCACACATCCAGTGATTCCATAGTGTATAAAGAAAGCTAATGGGGGGTGGGGTGGCAGTCACCAAAGCAGCACAACCATCTCAAGGATGCAGCTGCAGGAGAATCTTAGCTAAGTGGAGCAGACGGGAACATGTCTCCAAGGGAATTTAAATTCTAGAAAGCTATTCCTTAAGCAAGCAGTGGTGGCACACACCTTTAATCCCAGCAGTCCAGAGGCAGAGGCAGGTTGATCTCTGTGAGTTCAAGGCCAGCCTGGTGTACAGAGCTAGTTACAGGACAGCCAGGGCTACGCAGAGAAATCCTGTCTGAAAACTCAAAAAACAAACCCAAAAAACAATCAAATAGAAAAACGTATTCCTTAAAACAGTTCTAGGTCCCAGAAAGAATCTCCACACTGGGACTGGCTGGAAGTTCAATTCATGTTGAGAATGCCCCTGCTAAAAATATGGACAAATATAACATGAAAAAGAAACCACTACTTTTACATAGGTATATAAATGCAAAAGTCTTAAATAAAAGATCAGCAATTCAAAAAATACTGTTTCTTGATCAGAGTTTTATCTCAGGAGTGCAAGGATGGTTTAAGAGTAGAGAGGACTGAGCCTGGAGTACAGGCCTGTAATCCCAGCTACTCAGGAGGCTGAGGGGGGGAGGATTAAAAATTTAAGGCATGCCTTGGCTACAGAATGAAATCAAGACCAGCCTAGGCAACCTAATGAGACCCTATCTCAAAATAAAAAGTAACAAGGAGCCTGGGAGTATAGCTCAAGAATAGAATACCTGCCTAGCATATAAGAGACCCTGTTGAAAAGGAAGCAGAAGCAGAGTTTCTATAAATCACCATTTAGTGCAGTTAAAACAAACCACCAATTAATGTTATAAAGACTCAGCTGTATATATTCCTGGGTGTTTTTTTCAAGGAAAAGTGTTATTATTTTATATGCATGATGCCAATGTGTGGTTGTGGGCACATATGTGCCATGGTGCACCATGTGAACCTCAAAGGACAGATTTGTAGAATTGGTTCTCTCCTCCCTCCTTTATGTGAGTTCTGGGAATTGAACTCAGGTTGTCAGACTTGTGCAGTAAGAATTTACCTCTTGAACCATTTCATTGGCTCTGTGTTCCTAAATGTAACATGTTTATTCCTTTATAAATAAAAAGATGTCTTAAAATTGTAGAATCTGATAGACTTGAGCTGTGGAGAAAGGCCAATGGGTAGAAAGCTTGCTCTGCAAACCTGAGAACCTGAGTTCAAATCCCGATCCCCATGTAAAAAACTGAGCATGGCTTTTGACCAAGATTGCAATACTGTAATGTTGGAAGTTAACTCTGTGATAGAGTGTGCTTAGAATATGCAAGGCCCTGGTTCCATTGCCAAGAGTTGGGGAACTGGGGTGAGGATACTTTCCCCCATTGGGTGACACACTTATTTCTTTATTGTCACTGTGATGGAATATCTTGAAACAGCATAAAGAAGAAAGGTCTGGCTTGTAGCTCAGTGGACACAGTGTCAGTGGAAGGAGCTTCCCACAGCAGCAGTGGGAACTGACAGCTGCAGTCAGGAGGCAAAGACCCATCCAACCAGGGGTCACCACTCAGTGGCCCACTTCCAGCTAGGTTCTGGTCCCAAGGTTCCACCACCTTCCCTGATAGCGCCACCATCTGGGGACCAAATATTCAAATGTGTAAACCTCTGGTGACATTTCACTTTCCACTAGTAGCCACATTCAAAACAGTAAGGTAGAAAGAATGTCACTGGCCAGGTGTTGGTGGCGCACTCCTTTAATCCCAGCACTCAGTAGACAGAGGCAAGTGGATCTCTGTGAGTTCGAGGCCAGCCTGATCTACAAAGGGAGTGCCAGGATAGGCTCCAAAGCTACACAGAGAAACCCTGTCTTGAAAAAGAAAAAAAGGTACTATGATTTAGTACATAGAGAACCTACAGGACAATACAAAAGTCAGGCCTTCTAGACGGTTCAGCAGGTAAAGGCACTGGCCACCAATCCTGATGACCTGAGTTCTGTCTTTAACACGTACATGATGGGAGGAGAGAACCAACTCCTGTAAGTTGTCCTCTGACTGCCTCATGTCCTCTGGCTTGCACACACAAGAGTGTAGGGTTTTTTTGTTTTCGTTTTTTAAAAAAGGGGAAAAAACGAAAGTCAGAAAGCTGTGAATTTCCATCAGATGCATAGCAAACATGCTGCTCCTCATAATCAATGGAGGGCAATTAAGCCATTCATTAGCTGGGGTTGCAGCTCGGTGATGCAGTTAAAGCCATTCATTCATTAGCTGGGGTTGCAGCTCCGTGATGAAGTGCTTGCCTAGCATGTGGGAGGCCTCGGGTTTGATCACCAGCACCACAAAATAATAATACAACAAACCCCACAATAGTAAAGCCATTGACTACAGCTCAGAATACTTGGGAGTGGGGACTAGGTAACTCAAAGGTAGAGTTTAAGGAATAAACTGTTGTCTTGATGAGATCATGGCGCTCACAGCATCCTGGGGCTGCCGTGATCCTACAGTATCTAAGTTTTTCCTTCACTCAGCTCCACTCTTAGAAGCTTTTCCTTGGCAAAATAATCAGATGTGCATACAAAGACTCAAGGCCCTGGCCAGTGCTGCCCACAAAAGTGAAGCCAGGCTCTAATCTCCAAGACCTGATACAGCAGGAGAGGAGGATGCAGTTTGGATTAAGTGTAAAACTCAAAGACACTATGGGAAAATGTGACTGGAAGATGGATTGTAAGATGCAAGGATGGCTGTGAAGATGAAGGAGAAGCCATAAACCAGCCTTTCCCTCGGAACTGGAAAGGGCTGCTCCCAGACACCAGCATAGAATGAGGCCTGGTAACACACGTAGACTGCACACCTCCAGGACTGGGGTATGTGATGTGTCCTTTGTGGGGTTTTTGTTTTGTTTTGTTTTGTTTTTTCAAGACAGGGTTTCTTTGTGTAGCCCTGGCTATCCTGAAACTCACTCTGTAGACCAGGCTGACTTTGAACTCACAAAGGTCTGCCTGCCTCTGCTTCCTGAGTGCTGGGATTAAAGGCGTGTGCCATCACTGCCTGGCCCTTTGTGTGTTTTAAGATAGCAGCTAGGCAGTAGCCATAGGAAACACGCTGTATAAAAGTGAACCCTTTTATTTCCTAACATCTGCCTCTGGGCTCTGGCTCCATTGATGACTAGCTATTAAACAAGATTTACTTCTGTCTGTGGCTAGACTGAGCACTATGTCCCTTCAAGGTTGTTCTCCCAAGAACCCAGCACATCAGGAGGCCTCTGCTAGGAGGGCTGGGCCCACTGGTAAGTTCTCTCCTCACCAGGCCCTCCAGAAATGACCTCTTCAAGTCCCTCTTCTGCATCACTCCCCAACCAGAGGGTGGGAGGTCTTGACCCTGTTCCTGTGAGAGTCTGTTAACCCCTGCTGCACCCTCCTATTCAGAGCCCATAGGACCTGTTCCCCTCTGCTTTTCTGTCCTGGTCATCCCAGGCCCACTTGCCAGCTCTCTCTAGCCTTGTCTTGTTCAGCTCTGCCAGCTGGGATCAGGGATATGGGATGGGACAAGGCAATGTCTCAACACTCCCAACCCTGCTGCAACTCCATCTCTACCACCATGGGGCCTGGGACTGCAAAGGGGCAGCCAGGGACCCACCTCCTGCCAGGTGGGGGAGCTTTAGTTAAGACTGATCTATGGCCTCTACCCTGTTTCCCTCTCCCTGCCTCTAGGCACCAAGCCTGGAAAGGGTGTTTTAGTGAGTGAAGAGGTAGGGCCCCCTAGGCAGGTACCAGACCAAGTATGGTCATCAAGCCTCTCACCTGTGTGAGATGTGGCCCGAGAGACATCAAAACAGTCTGGGGACAGCAGGTTGGGGAGGTACAGGGAACCTCCAGGGTTAGGTGTGGGAGGCAGTTGACCCAATTTGCTAGGACTCCAGCCCAGTAAGAAAGGAATCATACCAGGGCCCTGTGGCCAACCTTCCCAGACATAGCAATCGCCTCTCCCACCCTCCGTGGTTACCTAGCTTTTTGGGCAGGGTTGGGTGAGAACTCACTCTCTAGTTATGGAATAAATTTTTTTTTAATGTGTATGAATGTTTTTCCTTCATCTAAGTGTACTGCATTGCCCTTGGAAGCCAGAACATTGGATCCTCTGGAACTGAGTGATAGATGGTTGTGAGCTGTCTTGTGGGTGCTAGGAATTGAACACTGACCCTCTCTGTAAGAGCAGCAAGGCCATCTCTCCAGCCCCTGTTATGGACTTAGAAAACTCACATAAGCCAATAGAAAAAGTTAGAGCCAAGTAAAGATGGTGTCAATGATTAGGGGCTTAGCTTTCCCTAGCATCTGGGATCTACAAGGCATCTGTACTGACTGGTTCTTTCCCTTCCTCCTGCAAAAAGTAATGCAGTTTGAGAAAACAACTGAAATGGCTTAGTGGGTTAAGCCTGGCAACCTGAGTTCAATCCCTGGAAACCCACGTGGTGGGAGGAGAAGAGTGACTCTTACAAGTTGCCCTTCACATATGTGATGATACGAGTGCATGGGTGTGCATACACACACACATTCCTGCATAAATAAATATGATTTTTAAATTAAAACTCTAAGCCCAGGGATGAGAATCCTTTTGGGTGTTTTACATACAGACATCCCTGAAGGCTTTCCTGCCCTCCCGCTGCTGTCGTGTGAAGTGACTTCAGTGGCAGGCTCTGATTGCTACCAAAAGCAAGAGACTGGACCCAGTACTGTGGTGGGTGCCTCTGGTCCCATCACTCCACAGGCTGAAGCAGGATGGTTGCCCATAGTCTAAAAAACACCCTGGGCTACATGACAAGATCCTGTCTCAAAAGCAAAAATAGCTGGGCATAGTGGTGCATGCCTTTAATCCCAATATTCATGGGGCAGAGACAGGTGGATCTCTGAGTTTGAAGCTGACCTGGGTTACAGAGTGAGTTCCAGGACAGCCAGGGCTACACAGGGGAACCCTGTCTCAAAGAAACGAAAAGAAACAACACAAGAGCAGAGACTTGGCATTAGAGAGTCCTTGGAGATTGTTTTCCTGTGATGGTTCTCTGCTATTGACCAACCAGAGAAAGAGTAGGTTTGCAGCAGGCTGGGGGCGGGGGCGGGGGGGGGGTGAGTAGTGGTATGATCGTGTGGTACTTACAGCTTACCCCAATGGATCAAGCTGCAGGTGCCTTCTGGGACTTACTGAGTGCCAGTCACATCCTCACCCCCACTTTTATGGTCCTCCTTCCCTTTGTCCTGCCCATGTGCTCTCCTGTTTTCTATGAAGCCCAATTGTAGTTATGTCCAGAGTCCATCTTTGGGCCTGGGCAGTCTGGTCTCCCTGGGGTAGCCAGGGCCTGCTGGCCACCAGGATCTGCTGCTGCCTGCTGGAGCTTTATCTGCTGTTCAAGGGCACATCACAGGACCCAGAATGGAGGCTTCCTGGGAGGTGCCAAGCTAAGAGGGTTTGGAGACCCGAGTCTGAGGTCCATAGAGGGATCTCAGATGGGAGCAGAGGACTCTCCCTGTTTGCACAGGGAAGCAAGGAGGCAGGAGTAGCTCACTGACAGGCCAGAACCAAGAAGGAGAAAAGTTGGATCAACTCCATTTAGCAAGGCCTTTCACAGGAGGCCCGGAGAAAGCCTGTTGAAGTCAGGCTGCACCTTGCCCTAAGTTACTCCGTATTGTGTAAAACAGTGGCTTCTCACAGTGCCTACTCCTGAGAGACTCCATTCACAAGCAACTTTGTACTGCAGACAGGATGGAAGGTGACTGTACACCATCTGTCCAACACTGTCCACAAGGCACAGACTAATGATTACTTCTGGGAGTAGAAAGGCTACTACTCTACAATTTACCATGGTGGATTGGAACTGTAGGGGCATGAGGGCATATTAAAATTGTATAAGGATGGTGGGCCGGAGAGATGGCTCAGCAGTTAAGAGCACTGACTGCTCTTCCAGAGGTCCTGAGTTCAATTCCCAGCAACCACATGGTGGCTCACAACCATCTGTAATGAGATCTGGTGCCCTCTTCTGGCCTGCAGGGATACATGGAGGCAGAACACTGTATACATAATAAATTTTTTAAAAAATCGGGTCCAAGAGTTTGCTGAGCACACCAGGCCAAGGAAAGTATGAAAGGCTTTCACCTGAACCCCATACAGAAGTGGACATCTAGCCACAGTCCCCATGGACCTGTGTCCTGATCCTGACTTCCCAGCATGTATCAAGGACTAAGAGGCAAAGAACTCCTGCTGTCCCAGAGGCTTCAGGTTGTCTGTCTCCACTGCTGATACAGTCTTCTCAAATTTAGTCTTCCCATTGTCCTGTTCTCCCATCTGGTGCTGCCTCCATCCTTCAGCCTGTTCCTTTGCCTGGACCAGTCTTGCCCTTTTGCCTCTGCAGCCTGACTCAGCTCTCCCACTCCACCCTCAAACCTGTGGCCCACAGTGTCCTGACTCATAGCCACCACTTCTCCAGTTCCCTTTAGTTCATTTCCTGAGGCTCCTGTGCCTGACATTTTTTCAGCTTTGGCTTCTCAGGCCTGTTGGAAACTCTGAAACTCCTTATGTCTTTTAACCCTTTGCAGCCACTCCACAATCTACATGTATGCATATGTAGAGATATATTTACTGTGTGATATGTAGTGTATCATTTGAGAGTAAGATTAGAATAAAAGAGCCCGGGTTTGCCTCAGCCAGGACTATCAAGGAAAGCAGGAGTATCTGGCAAATTGTTGCCATTGAAGATGCTGTACCTTGAGAATTTGTTGTCGGTAAAATGTGACACTGGAAAAACACAAACTGTTGTCTGTGTTCCTAACAGCATGTGCACAGCAGGGCCTAAGCTCACACACCAAGGGTTAGTAAAGCCCTTACCCTTTTCTCAGTGTTATTGAGCCCAGTGAAGCTTCACTTCGCCCCCACATTAACAGGGCTGCCTGATGAGGGGGAGAGGGGGATACCTGTGGCTGGTCCTGTAGCTACCATCTCTGAACTTTCCTTATGGCACACAGGCCTGCTGCTGCTGGAATCTCTAAGCAAATAAGGTGCCAGAGGCCCATCGGATTTGCATGTAGGGTGTGTGAAGGCACTAGAAAAATGGGCTGACTGTGTTTGCAGGCTCAGAGCCCACACCCTCTTTTTAAACAAAGGCAGATCCTGCCCAGAGCTACGATAGACCTCCCGGTGGCTGGCTGCACCGAGAACCTCTCTCCAGCCATTTTACCCTGTGAGGCAAGGGCAGGTGAGTGACTGCCACAGCTCAGGCGGGCCCTAGGAACACTGCTGGCCCTATTTTTGCTCCTGCTGAGGCCAGGCTTGTGCTGATGGGCAGGTTGTCTCCTCTGGAAGCCACTGTGACAGGTAGGCTGGGTGACCTCCTCCTGGATGCTTGGGCCACGGGGATGGCAGAAGGGAGATGGAATCCAGAAAACTAAGCCAGCACTGAGGTTCCACACTCTGAACTGTGAGGCAGTGTTGAGGCTTACCCTTGTGCCCCAGAGGCCTGGCACAGTGTCTGCTCCAAGCCCTAGAGACTAGCAGGGACAAGTGTTTGATGTGAATTTGAATAGGACACCCTGCTATAAGGCATTAGCATTCCACCTGCTCATAACAGTTCCTGTCTGGAGTCTTTGGCTGGGACTCCTTTGTCCTTGTTCCCTGTCCCACCCATCAGGTGATATAAGCTCTGAAGCCTTTGCTCCATGAGCACCCTGTGGTTCTCACTCCTGGGGACCCCACATTATAATAGAGTCCTAGTGGCAGCGGAAGGTTTGGGCTTATGTCTGCCATTCTAGGCAGTTTTTCTAAAATAGGGAATTGGAAAGAGAGCAATCTGCTCCCCTTCCTGAAGTCCCTTGACTCTGCCCACCTGAACAACAGCCCTGCTCCTACCTGCCTCTTTCCTGGGCCCCAGGTCACAGGCTGGCATGGAGACCCATTGGACTCCCTGAGGGGTTGTGCTCTGTCTTGCTAGGGGAGCCTGGGGTCCTAGCAGCAAGTTCTCCAGAATTACTGCAAAGGCAGATGTCCTTAAAGGACACTGGGCATTGTCTACCCTTCGCCATCCAGGTGGTCTCTATAAGTGAAGGAAGTGGGGGAGGGGAGGGTCTGCATGGCAACCTCATGCTGTGACCCTGCTTTTTATTACTGGATGAACGGATGGATGGGTGGGTGGGTGGATGCTACACTAGGCTTCTAGACACTACCTTCAGGGTTGGCTCTCTGCTGCAGCTAGTGACCCAGGGTGTGGGGACCTCACCTGCCCACAACGGGACAATGCTGTCTGGCCCTGGCAGGGCCCTTGCCCACTTCTATGAGCCCAGTAAAACAGGTTTGCTGCAGGCTCTACCACAGTGCCGGGGCTGGCTCTCGCTGGTGTCTACTAACCACTCCATCCTCTGTGGCTACCCTGGCCATGATGTGGTGCAGGAGTGAGATGCTGCGGAGGCGGGCCCGGGAAGAAGACGATGCGGTGCTGATTGACATGGCCTCCCTGGAATCAGGGAATGGATCCTCTTATGGCAGCACAACCCATGCCTCGGAGGTACCTTCAACTCAAGGGGTAGGGGCGAGCTTGATGAAAGTGCCCTTCTCCCCCTCCCTAGACTCTGGGCCAAGAGGCTCCTGTGTGCTGTCTGATTTGGGAGGTCTCCAGTCCCAGTCAGGACCTGCACTCTCGCCCTTGTCCTAGAGCCCTTGAAAAGTGGGTGCAGCATCCAGATGCTCCCCTCACCCTGGATGACAAGGGGACAGATGCCTCCTTGACACACAATCAGGTCACCACTCACCTCTCTCAAACTTGGAGGGACAAGCAGAGATCCTATTAGATAGGAGGCTCAGGGGAAGGGAGAGGAGGCAGATAGGACCAAGGTCTGGGGTCTGGGGTCTGATCCCTCTCAGCCAGAACCACTGCAAAAGGGAGGAAACCAGAGCCACATAGCATGTTTTTTTATGGATGTGAGGGATGGGGAGTATGGAAAGTCACCCATGAACTCAGATGCACACAGGGCCTGCAGCACAGTGACCACACCCTGCTGTTTTACTGCTGCCGTACTTTCTCTTCTGGAAATGAAAAGGTGTTTGAGACCTAAGCAACCCATGAACAGAGTCCACTCCTGCTAGGAGGAAGAGCATTGCAGTGAGGGTCACGTGAGAGCATTGCAGTGAGGGTCACGTGAGAGCATTGCAGTGAGGGTCACGTGAGAACGTTGCAGTGAGGGTCACGTGAGAGCGTTGCAGTGAGGGTCACGTGAGAGCGTTGCAGTGAGGGTCACGTGAGAGCGTTGCAGTGAGGGTCACGTGAGGGCATTGCAGTGAGGGTCACGGGAGAGCATTGCAGTGAGGGTCACGGGAGAGCATTGCAGTGAGGGTCACGGGAGAGCATTGCAGTGAGGATCACATGAGAGCATTGCAGTGAGGATCACGTGAGAGCATTGCAGTGAGGGTCACGTGAGAGCATTGCAGTGAGGGTCACAGGAGAGCATTGCAGTGAGGGTCACGGGAGAGCATTGCAGTGAGGGTCACGTGAGAGCATTGCAGTGAGGATCACGTGAGAGCGTTGCAGTGAGGATCACGTGAGAGCGTTGCAGTGAGGGTCACGTGAGAGCGTTGCAGTGAGGGTCACGTGAGAGCGTTGCAGTCAGTGTCATGTGAGGGCATTGCAGTCAGTGTCACGTGAGGGCATTGCAGTGAGGATCACGTGAGAGCATTGCAGTGAGGGTCACGTGAGAGCGTTGCAGTCAGTGTCACATGAGGGCATTGCAGTGAGGGTCACGGGAGAGCATTGCAGTGAGGGTCACGTGAGTGCGTTGCAGTCAGTGTCACGTGAGGGCATTGCAGTCAGGGCCAGTGAAGAGCGTTGCAGTCAGGGACACATAAAGAGTGTTGCAGTAAAGGTTGCGTCCCAGATGGGTGGGCAGCGGGTTCGTGGAAGGGAAGGAGGTCAAGGTGAAGAGTGGGCCTGGGCTACCTTAAGGTTAGAGTTAGAGTAGGAAACAGAAGTAAGGCTTGGGATAAGTGTTAGTCCCCAAGGGACAGGAAGAGGCCTTCTACAAAGGTGAGTAGCCCCAGAGGGAAAGCATCTTGGTCTACACAGTTTCCTTTGGCCTCAGCTGAGCTACTTCTTTGCAACTAAGGCATAGACATTGGTCTCCTCAACAAAACCTAGAAGGCAGCCCTCAGTTCCTATGGAAGGACAGAGGCCCTCTAGGTGCCATTTTCTGGCCTTCTTACCCTAGTCTGTCTTTAGGTCTCTTTCTATTGGAAAGGCCACTGACATTCCAAGAAGGCTGGGAACACTGTGGGTCCCAGTCTTTGACGCCACACAGGAGGCCCTGGTCCTTCCCTTTTCTGTTATCCCTCTGTGCCATGAACTGAGGCAGGCCCCCAGAGAGGAGAACACAGAGCCTTGCTCTCCAGAGGGAAAAAATTGTAAGGAAAACGAGATGGATTCTTTCCTCTGGTTGCTCTGATTTGCCCTCAAGGCCACACTGGGGGTGGTGTGGCTTCCCTTCCAGTTGTGGAGACGAGGAAGGGCATGCAGCACAGGCCTGACCATGGCTTTTGCCAACGTGATCCTTGCCACAGGCCTGAGGGAGGCTGGCTGGGAGACGGGGAGGAGCGGGAAGGCTGAGGAAAGGAGACGGGAGGAAGAATTAGGGGAAGATGAAGAGGCTGCAAGGGGGAGACAGGAGGGACGGAGAGGGACACAGGAGGAGGTAGAGCGTGCTTCTCAACCTAGGGGTCAAGACCCCTTCGGCTCTCCTATCACTGGGGCTGCTTGTCAGAATTGGCATATCAGATGTTTACATTACAGTTCGTAACAGCAGGAAAATTACAGTTATGAAGTAACACCGAAAATAAGTTTATGCAGCATTAGGAAGGTTGAGAACCACTGAGGTAGAAGAAGGGGCAAGGAGCAGCTGCGGGTGAGTCATCCTGATGCTGGGGTGTTGAAGGTGTTCTTCCTTCCTTCAGGCAGGTAAACAGCAGGTGGCCCCCAGCAGAGTCGGGAGCTCTGCCAAACCCCGGATTGGTAAGCCATCTGTACTTGGTCCTGGGGTGGGGTCACAAGTGGGGTGCCTCGAGTGGTGGCAGGAAGCCAGCAGGCTTGGATCACTCAATGACCAGGCCTCCCGGGACATCTCCTGTCTTCTGGGGAGAACTGTAGTCCTGAGGGTGAGGTGAAAGCTGCCTGCTGAGCAAGCCATAGCCAGGGCAGAAACAGGAAAGGAAGGTCCCAAGGGACAGGAGGGCTCAGAGAGGCAAACCCACACAGCCCAGCCCGCCTGCTCCAGCCTTAGGGCAGACTGTCCCCTCCTCCTCATTTTCAGCCACAAAGTCTCATCATCTCAGACTCTTCTCTCTTGCACCCATGTCTTTCCGCCTTTAAATGGTCTCAGGTCCACTTCTCCCATCCCCCTAGCCCATGGCTCCCACCTGAGCAAGGCCGCCTTTATTATGTGGTGGGAGCCACACAGGTTCCATCTGGGGTCAAGGGTCCACACTCCCCATCAGCTGCAAAGGGACAGTGGGCAGCTCTCACACTCCTGTGCATGACTCTTATGGAAAAGCAAAGCAGAAAGAAGCGTGTTCAGACAAAGGTCTGTGGCAATGCAAACACACACCCTGCTGGAGGGGATGAGAGACAGCACAGAAAACACTGAAGATTCCACAGAAAATGAGCACATGTTTGCATGGGGCCCAGCAATTCTCTCTGCACATGGTCAAGGGAGGTAAATGTTTACATTGCTGGGTTTTTTGTTTGTTTGTGGGTTTTTGTTTTTTGGGTTTTTTGGTTTGGTTTGGTTTGGTTTGGTTTTGGTTTTTCGAGACGGGGTTCCTCTGTAGCTTTGGAGGCTGTCCTGAAACTTGCTCAGTAGACCAGGCTGGCCTCAAACTCACAGAGATCCACCTGTCTCTGCCTCCCTGAGTGCTGGGATTAAAGGCGTGCGCCACCACTGCCCGGCCTTGTTGGGGTTTTTGAAGGCAGTTGTTTTGAAGCAGCTTTGTTGATAAACAATTTACACACCACACGTTCACCCATTCTTTCCTTTTTCTGTTGTGAATGGGGGGAAGATGAACACATGCAAGCTTTTGTGTGGACATATTTTGATAGTTTTGGGTGGCATTGCTAGGTAACTTAATGGTTCTTTTTTTTTAGAAGCAAGCTTCTTTTACATGCCAATACCAGTTTCCTCTCCCTCCCTGTAACTCAATGTTTAACTGTTTGTGTAAATGCCAAACTCTTTTCCAAAGAGAGTTGTACCGAGTACCTCAGCGTGTAGCGTCACACTCTCGGCACAGCACAGCCCCTACTATTGCCTCTATTTGGCACTGTGAGTGTGAAAAGTTATTGATACAGAAGAAACTCAGAGTGATAGAATTGGTATTGTAAAGGACTTATTCATAGGTTTGCTGCGGGGACATGAAGCCACACAGCTGGAATTTCGATAGAGTGCTGCCTCCAAACTACCCCAAAAGATATGTAGCCCGCAAACTGGGCCTACTAGTTTAGTATGTAAATGCTTACATAGGAGGATTGAGCCACCATTGGGCTCCAATTCCCATACCAGACACACGACTCTACAGGGCAGCTCTAGGGAGTCAGTGCAGGGTCACAGCTATGGTTAAGTTCTGGTCTGCCGTTATGTCCCGTGTTCTTATCAGGGAAAGCATAATTCTGTCAGGTGAACAAGACAACCCTGGGGAACAATTAGTAATTGTGGCAATATCTTTGGGTGTAAATCTCCCATCTGCATAAGTGGCCACACTTGCAGTCCCCTGTGTTGGTTTAAATTGTCTGAAGTGAAACCTGGGGCCAGGACCTGAAAGAGATTTAAGGGTGACAGTATATGTAAAATGCATAAGCCAGAGCCGGGCGGTGGTGGCGCAGGCCTTTAATCCCAGCACTTGGGAGGCAGAGGCAGGTGGATCTCTGTGAGTTCGAGACCAGCTTGGTCTACAAGAGCTAGTTCCAGGACAGTCTCCAAAGCCACAGAGAAACCCTGTCTCAAAAAAACAACAAACAAAAAAAATGCATAAGCCAGATGAGTATGCCATCCAACAAAACCTCCTGTTGGGGGTACACAACTCTTAATTTGACCTCAGCCCGTCAGCCAGGGGTTCCAGTAAAGAGCTGCCCTTCATCTCTGTGTGCTGGCGATTGCTCACTGAGAAGATAACATTATCTCACTATGGATCGGGTGTGTATTTTCCTAATGACTAATGATATTGACTGTCTTCTTGTGTCAACTGGACATTTCATATCTCCTTTAGACAAATATTTCTTCAAAACCTTTCCCATTTTTAAGTTGGTTGTTCTTGTGTGTGTGTGTGTGTGTGTGTGTGTGTGTGTGTGTGTATGTCTCTCAGTCTGTGTGTATGTGTGTGTGTGAGTATGTGTGTATGTGAGTATGTCTCTCAGTCTGTGTGTGTGTATGTGTGTGTGTCTGTGTATTTGTGTGTGTGTCTATGTGTGTCTCAGTCTGTGTGTGTGTGTGTGTGTGTGTGTGTGTGTGTCTATGTGTATCTCAGTCTGTGTGTGTGTGTGTGTATGTCTCTCAGTCTCTCTGTGTGTGTCTGTCTGTCTTTCTGTCAGTCTGTATCTGTATCTAGATTATAAAAGTCCTCTAAATTCTGGAGACAAGTCCCTTACCAGAAATAAATCTTGCAAATATTTTCTCCTAGTCTCTGTGTTGCCTTCACCTTTTTGATGGTGCCCTCTGATGAAATTTGTCTTATCAATTTTGATCTATTGTTGTGCTTTTGTTTGATGCAAGAAATCACACCTAACAGGTTCCTTTAGGAGTTTGGGACCTCGACTGTGGGAACCAAGCTACAGAAGGGATCCCAAGACACGCCCAGTCCCTCCCCAGCCTGTGTCCCTGATCTGCATTGCACACTCTCCTGCCCTCCAGTCCTAACTACGACTAAGGATAGGGATGGGCAAGAGCCTCAGAAAAACCAATGGTTCTCGCTTCCCATCCCAACCCCTGTGCCCCAGCTGAGACCCCAGCAATCTGCCCTGAGCCTGCATCCCATTAGCCCATGCTCACTGCCTTTGTTCCCAGTGATCCCTGCAGATTTTGTTCTTGTTTGGGAAGAAGACCTGAGGAACAAAGAGAGCCCTAACCACGACAAGACAGACACACATGAGTTCTGGAGGGATACCTTTCTGGAAAGTCTTCGTCTGGCTGGCCTGGATGTAGATCAGGTACGTGGTGGTAGGAGAAAGGCTCTGTAAATTCTGCATGACTTTGCTCCGCAAGCCTGAGGCCTTACTATTCAAAAACAGAAAGCAAACAAGGCCCCAGGGTCCTGCTGGATACATACCCTTCGCCTGGCTGGGGAGCCACAGACCCGAGGCCGGCAAGAACATGGATCCATCCTGATGCACTAGGCTCTCTCACAGAGGCTGACACCGTCAGGGAAGTCAGTAGAATTGTCCCATGGCCTACCTCCAGATTTTGTCAGCATGTGCCATTTGCAATCACTGTTGGTGTTTATAGGATTCGGCAGATTCAGAGGTCCCTTTGTGTGTTTTATGTAATAGTACCAATTAGAATGACTTAAACAAAGTTTCCAGGGAGCAAGCGAAAATGGAATCAGTCATGTAAGCCCTGGGTGCTGGGGTAGGCAGGCAATGGGGGAATCTCAGGGCGAGGGGTGTACAGAGCCCTGTTTTACCTTTCATTGCCAGGTCTTATATACATATTCTTCATCCTCTGCAATCCCAGCCACCTTCCTCTATCCCCAGAAGAGCTCTGGTCATCATAGTCCCTGCCATAAGACTCAGCTGTGACATTTCTGTTAACCACATCACTCGGTACCTCAGCTGGGCTTTGCTTGTTGACTTTCACCAGTAGTCTTGCTTCTTCTATTTTATGTGGTCTGTGAGGCTCTCCTGAACAGTGGGTGCTGTCTAGCCTTGCTTGGGCTGGTGGGTGTCTGATTTATTCCCACACGAGGAACCCAGCAACAGATATCTGTTGTCAGTCATCTCAGAGTGACTGTTAGATTGTATTGCTCCTAGGAACAGAGTTGATGACCAGCTGAAGTCTGTGGTGGTGACTACACCCTTTCCTCAATCTGTGGCCCAACTTACACTGCCATCTGGGGGTGAGCCAGCACTCCTTTGCTCTGACTATTCTCAGCATGTGACATTGTCAGACTTTCCCATCTTCACCAGCCAGCTGATAGACAGCGGTACCTCATCCTGGCTTTCTTTCTCATTTCTAAAGAGGTTGTGCGGTTTTACACATTTATGAGCCATTTGTATTTCCATTAAGCTGCTTTTTGACTTATGGTAGGGGCACCTTCTCCCAACTATAACACAATTGAACCAGGTAAAATTAAAAATGTATTAAATGCGACCATCGTACCAAACTTCCCAGCTTAGCCATGCAGTACACTGTACAAGGAAGATGTTTCCTTTGGGAGCACAGAGTAGATCAGGAGCTGTGCTCCCAGCAGCTTCCCAGCATCATCAGAGAGGGTGGGACCAAAATCCAAAGTCTGTGCACATATGTATCTTATTGCTAGCAGCCTGACCTAAAATACGAATAGAACAGAACCATCCAAATCCGGAGCAGCTGTGAAGCCAGCTGCCTTTTTGTGTCATTTGTTCATTCCTGTTGGATTTTTTTTTAATTTATTTATGTGCATTGGTATTTTGCCATGGGTGTTGGGTCCCCTGGAACTGGAGTTACAGACAGTTGTGAGCTGCCATGTGGGTGCTGGGAAATGAACCCAAGTCCTCTGGAAAAGCAGTCAGTGCTCTTAACCACTGAGTCATCTCTCCAGCCCCCTGTTGGATCTTTTGGGTCAGTTGTGTAGGAACTCATTTATTCTGGACTTGTAAATTGCTGGTCACATGTGTTGCTTTTTTTTTTTTTTTTTTTTTTTTTTTTGATTTTTCGAGACAGGGTTTCTCTGTAGCTTTGGAGACTGTCCTGGAACTCGCTCTGTATACCAGGCTGGCCTCTAACTCACAGAGATCCACCTGCCTTTGCCTCCTGAGTGCTGAGATTAAAGGCATGCACCACCACCGCCGGGCTATGTGTGTCACTATTGATATGAGTTTTGTTTGTTTTAACTGACTGAAAGAGCTACTTTTGTCTGTGTCTTAGTCACTGTCCTGTTGCTGTGAAGAGACACAAGGACCAAGTTTAACTGGGGGCTTGTTTACAGCTTCAGAGGGTTAGTCCATCATCATGATGGCAGGGAGCATGGTGATGGGCATGTGTGGTGCCAGAGAAGTAGCTAAGAGCTACATCCTTATCTGTAGTCAGACAGACAGACAGACAGACAGACAGACAGACAGACTGGGCGGGCCTGGCATGCAAAGCTGCATTTGCTGCCCCTTTACCAAAAGATGATCTAGGTCAGCATGGCAGAAGCCATGCATGGGTCCCCAGACCTTGAAGAAGGATCACGTTGGTTGTCATTACCACAGAAGAGAATGCAGGTGGCATGGGCCCCAGGTGCGAGGTCTCTGTGGAAGAGACGCTGTCACCGCAAGCTTTCTGAGATAGGCCTTGGAAGTGAGCATTCCCACTGAGAGGGTGCCCAGCCATTGGCTGTCCATCAGCACCAGGGCTATGTCACTGTTAGTCCTCTCCCAAGTGTGAATAGACACAGAGCACATAGCAACACCTTCAGACCCTCACAGAAGCCCCTGGTGCCTGCAGCGTGATGTCCAGGACGAGGCCACTGCAGTTCACTACGTCCTCCTCAGAGCACCCTGGGCTGTACTGTGCTACTATGCAGAAGACCTGCGGCTGAAGCTGCCCCTGCAGGTATGGGGGTGTGGGGGCCAAGGGAGAAGATGGGGTCCCCACCCAGCTCTGCATTTGATTGATGCCTATGTACTGGGCTCAGCTGCCAAAACCACCACTCCTTGGATGTGTCCCATTTGGGGGTCTCTAGTTTCCCTCCTATCCGCTGTCACATGGAACCTCAAAACACCCACTGCGTGAACAGGGGATAATACCCTGCATGACAAACGCATGAATTTAAAAGCCTGGCAGTATGGAGGAGAGCAGAGGCTGTAAGATGCTGAGTTCCCTGCAGGACTATGTGTTGAGACAGCGCCAGCCTTGGGTGCTCAGGACGGCAGCCTCTCTGTGCCCCGGGATGATATGCCTGAACTGCTCATAGTGGGTTTCACCAGCATGGTGCTGGGATGGACAGAGACACAGTGTTCTCGTCTTTCATTCTCTAGTGGCACAAACAGCTCTGGTCCTCACTTTAACAAGTCAAGCAACTCTCAGAGCCCAAGACCCCGAGAGGGTCTGCAGTAGGGCCAAGAATAAGAGATGCTATTTTTCTCAGATGAGGCCTTTTGACTGGAGTCCCATTTGCACATTTGGCCAGGTTCCCTCCTCCCCAGCTGTGGAGACTGCCCTCTGAACAATTTTCTTTCCAGGAATTACCCAACCAGGCCTCCAACTGGTCAGCCACCCTTCTGGAGTGGCTGGGCATCCCCAATATCATGCTGGAGCACGTGCCGGACACGCCTCCCGAGTACTACTCCTGCCAGTTCAGAGCAAGCAAGCTGCAGTGGTATGGCATGGAAGCCCCTTGAACTCAGTAGGACAGCCTCCTGTGGGAGCAGCTGCAATAAGAACTCGGAGGGATGCGTGAACGAGACTGAATGAATAGAGTGGATGCAGAAATAAGACTATGTATGAATAGGATGGATGCGTGAACGAGGCTGTGAGTGTCAGGATGACACGGGAACAAGGCTGTGAGTGTCAGGATGACACGGGAACAAGGCTGTGAGTGTCAGGATGACACGGGAACGAGGCTGTGAGTGAACTAACTCAACACCATGCTTTCTCTCAAATGCTCTCCTCACCTGGGATTTTCAGAGAACACCATCTGAATCCCATGTGAACAAGCCTGGCGAACAGCTGTGTGTTGGTAAGCCACCTGCATTAGTCAGGACAGGGTGAGACAAGCATGCCCCGCCCGAGTCCTAGGAATGGATGCACAAGGCCCAGGTCACAATCCATTTCTGTTACTAGAACAAAATGCCCAAAGATGGGTACTCTGTTGAGAGAAGTTAGAGGCAGTGAAATGGCTTCACAAGTCAAAATACTTGTCATGCAAGCCTGACGACCTGAGTTCAACCCCTGGAATCCACCCAAAAGCCAGAAATGATGACGGACATCTGTAATCCCAGAACTCCTATGGTGAGCATTGCCCTGAAGCTCACAGGCCAGGTAGCCTGGAGTGTACAGTGCAGCAGAAACTAGGGACACCCTGCCTCAACGAGTCCCTGGGTCCTGGGACCTTATACACGCACTGTGGGATGTGCACACATGTCATATATACAAGGTATGTATATATATGTACATACACACACAGAGAGAGAGAGAGAGAGAGAGAGAGAGAGAGAGGAAAAACAGGAAATGGGGCTTGAGATGCAGTGATTATTGCCGGCCTATTTTTCACTGCACATTAGCTTCATTTAGCTTGCACATTTGGCCGCTGAAAGTTCAGTATTGGCGGCTCCAGCTGGTCAGCCTCTGGCTAGACATAGCAGCTACAGCACAGCACAGGTGAGATGGGATGGGAGCTAGAATGAGAGTTGTCTGGCTTCCTCTAACCACTGAATCTCTCCTGAGACAAACCAGAATTAGTCCCTTCTAAGAGTGAAACCCACGTGGCCTCATGCCTTTGCCCTGCCCCCAGTTTTTTGTTTTTTGTTTTTTTGTTTTTTAATTCAGAGTCTCACTATGTAACTCTGGCTTTCCTGGAACTGGCTCTATAGACCAGGTTGGCCTTGAACTCACAGAGATCCACTTGCTTCTGACTCCCAAGGGCTGGGGTTAAAGGCGTACGCCACCACCATGCCTAGCTTGACCCCACTCTTAAAGGTTCCATTGCACAGTCCATGAACTTTAGTGAGACACACTCAGACCACAGTCGTCCATTTCTTGCTCTGTTCCAGTGTCCTGGGTTAGGGGACTCCTCGTTACACCTTCCCTGCCTGGTGAGGGAAACAACACGGATGTGGACAGCCGTCCTTGCGCACTCCAGGAGTCTCCTCACATTCATTACTGGACAGAGCAATTGTGTGACCACACAAAGATTAGACCTATCCTCAGTCATTGTTGCCTCCACTAAGGAAGCATCCAGGATTTTTTTGACCCCTGACCCCCTCCTCCTGTGCTCACAGCCAAGGTACCAGGCCTGGGTGATGTGATCCTCTTAGCTGGCCAGAACAGACAAGGAAGCAGTCTCAGTATACCCTAAGCTAATCTGTCAAAAATAGGCTACAGGGACTGATCTGAGGCACTAGGTGTTTCTCAACCTATGTGACTCGACCCCTTTGAGAGTGAACACAACTATTTACATTTAGTCCTTGTTTACAAAGACTAAAGGCAGGCAAGCTAAAGGCTTCTTAGTGGGTCTAACATTTTGCTCGGGACCTTGTCTTCTATATGAACTGTCTACTTTTCCCCTGCCTTATGTGTGTGGTGTATAGCATCTGTTGTGGCCTCCTGTCTGAAGAAAAGAAAAGGCAAAAATGAGAACTGAGTTTATCTGGCATAGCGGTTGTCCTCCTTGGCCTCTGTGTGCAGACAGTCTTCTCCGCCATGTCTGCCCTGCCTTTACTTATGCATGTGTGGCAAAAACCCCCATACTCTCAAATCTCTAAACTTTTGTCACTTCTGCAGGTTCCTTGGGAGTGACAACCAGGACACCTTCTTCACCAGTACCAAGAGGCACCAAATTGTGAGTGGAGCGTGTCTGCTGCAGACCCTAATCTGACTAGATCCCAACCCTGAGGTCTTCATGGCCACCATAAACTCCCTATGGCCAGAGGGCGGAAGCCTTAGGGACTGTCCCTGATCTTGCTGTATAGAGGGTGGATATGGTCTGCAGGCAGGACAGTGGGATGGAGCATGTCCAGATAGCACTGAGTCAAGTGAAAGCCAGCTCTCTATCCAGTACCCCTCCACAATCTGGGGCCCAGGACCTCTGGGACAGACAGCCAAGGTACCAGGCCTGGGTGAGGTGATCCTCTTAGCTGGCCAGAACAGACAAGGAAGCAGTCTCAGTATACCCTAAGCTAATCTGTCAAAAATAGGCTACAGGGGCTGATCTGAGGCACTAGGTGTTTCTCAACCTATGTGACTCGACCCCTTTGAGAGTGAACACAACTATTTACATTATAATTCATAGCAGTAGTAAAATTACAATTAGGAAGTAGCAATGAAAGTAATTTTATGGTTGGGGGTCACCACAACAGAGGGAACTGTATTAAAGGGTCGCAACATTAGGAAGGTTGAGAACCACTGCATTAGGAGGTATATTCCAACAGCATGTAGCCAGGAGGACCTAGATAGGCCTGAATCACACACTTATGATGACCAAAGGACACTGCTACAGTGGCCACCAAGGCAGAGGTTTCCCACCCCAGACAGGTATCCTAACAGAGCTGATTCTACTGGAACAGGGATTCAGGCAAGTCATGCATGACTAGGCCCAGGTTCCAACCCAGGCTGGACTCTAAAGAGCCATGTGACTAAAGGCTTCTGAATTTATAAGATGGAAGAATGACTATTGTCCCTACCAGTGTGGTCATGAATATGTGACTGTAACATAGGACCGGGTTTCAAGGCCTTGAGGACACTCCATCAGTATCACTATCTGTCACTGAGACCTTAAGAGCTCATACAAGATTTCAGCACAAAGAATGGTCTCCCTACTATGCTGTTGTCACGTGACCAGTGATAGGCGCTATCCTCCACCCATCCCACAGCTATTTGAGATCCTGGCCAAGACTCGATATGGCCACAAGAAGAAAGGCTTGTTTGGGATTGACCAGCTGCTGGCAGAAGGTGTCTTCAGTGCAGCCTTCCCCCTGCATGACGTGAGTCTGGGGGCTGGGGGTTGAACCAGGGTGGACTGTGAGTTCCCCCAGTGCTTTTTCCTGCCTTGCCCACAGGAAGCAAAGGAGCCTTGCCCTCTGTGACAGTCACCCTGGGGTCAGGAATACTACATGCATAGCCTTCTAATGTGAAGTAGTCAGGTTGAGGCCGAAGGTTCAGCTTGGTTTCCTGCCCTTGCTCGGGGTCCCTGGCAAATATACCAGGCTCAGATACTAAGACTGGGTTTCTCAGGCAGTGAAAAACCTTAGCATCTCTCACTAAGAAAGACAGGAAGGTCTCCGGCACGCTTCACCCTACCTAGAAGCTGGGCAGCCTGGGGCAGAGTCACTATAATAGCTGCCTGGAGCTGCTCTGACCCCCATACTACCGTTCTTATGCAGCCCATGTGTAGGTCAGGCAGATATTCACATCCCAGCTTTTCTGCAGCCTTCTACCATACAGGGAATGCCTAAAGAGCAATTTCAAAAGGTCTTGAGTCATGCATGCCCATGAAGCCATGGGGACCTTCCTGTTGATATCATGAAGATCACAAAGTGGGCGTAGAAATGTCAGGCAGCCCCCCCACACACACACACATACACATTTATATATACACACACACACACACACACACAAACACACATACACACACACACACACACACACACACACACACACACACACACACATCTTGCAGTGGCATTACTCTTCATGCTGGCTGTTAGCTGAGCTGGGGTGTATGAGGAGTAGCTCAT
Organism: Cricetulus griseus; assembly: GCF_003668045.3. Lineage (NCBI taxonomy): Eukaryota > Metazoa > Chordata > Mammalia > Rodentia > Cricetidae > Cricetulus > Cricetulus griseus. Next base: position 444,857,628 of record NC_048595.1, read on the forward strand.
AGCTCGGGTACCACACAGTATATGTGTCAGACCTGGACAATCCCACAGCACTGTTGGTCAACCTGCACCCCAGTTACTGGCCTGGCCAACTCTTTCAGATTCATCCTCTGCCCTGGACACTCAGCAGTCCAAGGAGTCAAGGGGAGTCAACCTGTATTTCTTTTCAGACCCTTCTTGACATCCCCCAGTGTGATTGTGTTGCCTGCACTGGAGGGTGGAATTGTGGGTCTGGGCCAGCACTGAAGTCCCCATTCCTAGAAGTGCCCTGGGGCGTGTAGGGCGGGGACAATTAGCGAGCAGAAGCCCAGCTCAATGGCCTCTTATTCCCAGGGCCCACTCTCTGCAGTCCCAGAGAACTCCCAGGTCCTGGGGCTCACCCAGCGCCAAGTCTTACTCCAGCACTGGGCTCGCTGGGGCAAATGGAACAAGTACCAGCCACTGGATCACGTGCGTCAGTACTTCGGGGAGAAGGTGGCGCTCTACTTCGCCTGGCTTGGTGAGTCTTGTCTTTCTGTTTGGTCTTTGTGTTGTGACAGTCTACCCTCTGGGATAATTCTACTGCCAGACCCTATTCCCCAATAATAAAACAGACACTGTGTAGACGGATATTTTTCTACACAGTGTCACAAATAATGACATGGAGACTTAATTATTATTATGAAAGCTCAGCCTTGGGCTGGAGAGATGGCTCAGAGGTTAAGAGCACTGACTGCTCTTCCAGAGGTCCTGAGTTCAATTCCCAGCAACCACATAGTGGCTCACAATCATCTGTAATGAGCTCTGGTGTGCAGGGATACATGGAAGCAGAATTTGTATACATAATAAATAAATAAATAAATAAATAAATACTTAAAAAAAAGAAAGTTCAGCCTTAGCTTGGGCTTATCCCACTAGCTCTTATAACTTTAAAAAAATAATTGATGTGTATTTTATGTACAGTTGTGTTTTGCCCACATGCATGTCTGTGTGAGGGTGTTGGATCCCCTGGAACAGGAGTTACAGACAGTTGTGAGCTGTCATGGGGGTGCTGGGAATTGAACCCCGGTCCTCTGGAAGAGAAGCCAGTGTTCTTAACCACTGAGCCATCTCTCCAGCCCCTAGCTCTTATAACTTAACCCATTTATTTCCATCTACGTCCTGTCACGTGGCTTGTTACCTTACCTATCTGTACTATCCACTTTGCTTCCTCTGGGTCTGGCTGGTGACTTTGCCTTCTTCTTCCCAGAGTTACACCTCCTGCCTAGTTATTGGCCATTCAGCTTTTTATTACACCAACCACAGCAATACATCTTCACACAGTGTACAGATATCCCAGAACAACACTAGGCATTGCACTCGAGTCCCTTAGTTTGTGGGGTTTTTTTGACCCCAACTAGCATCCATTCCTTTTTGGGAAGCTTCCTCAGGAATGTCTACCCTGAGAGAAAAGACATCACTATGGGAGAGTCTACTCCAAGCCATTCTCTGCTGGCCTCAGTCAGGCTGGCACCTTAGAGACAAGTCGCCCTCCCTGGGGTCTGCCTTCAGACCCTGCTTCCCCATCCTGGGATTTGCCTTTCCAGCTGCCCAGTATGGCTCTGCTGGAGGACTTCCGGGGGCAGGGAAGGACTCTTCATCTAGGCTCCAGACAGAGGACATTTTGTAGGTGTCTTCCCGGCCTTACAGGGTCAGCAGAGATCAGGCTAACCCCACAGGAAGCAAGTAGATGAGCATTTGATGGATGTGGGGCACCCCGGGGGACTGGTTGTGGTCCATTGAGATGATACCCTTGTGGGGGGTCGGGGTAGAGGTGGGTCCAGAATGAACCACACCTCCACTGGGGTTCAAGCTGCAATGCATCCCGTGTCTCTCAGAAAGACACCAGGGGAGCAGTGGGGGTGGGAACAAAATCAGGAGATAAAGCACCCAGTGGGGCCGGGCAGTGGTGGCACACACCTTTAATCCCAGCACTTGGGAGGCAGAGGCAGGTGGATCCCTGCGAGTTCAAGGCCAGCCTGGTCTACAAAGCGAGTTTCAGGAAAGCCAAGGCTACAGAGAGAAACCCTGTCTCAAAAAATAAAAACAAACAAAAAGCACCCAGTGGGATGGAGTCAAGGGGACACTGCTACTAAGCCAACATGGTGAGAGTCTTGAGTTGAGGGGAGATGCTCAGAGTCAAGGGCAGTGGCCAGAGGAGCCTCCCATGCCTCTCAATATCCTTCCAGAGGGTCTAGTTCCCTCTGAGCTAAGCCTGCGTCCCATAAAGCAAATTCACCCCTAGGGCACACCCAATTTCTAACCACTGGACTCTGGGTTTCCCGTCCACAGGGTTTTACACCGGCTGGCTCCTGCCTGCAGCCGTGGTGGGCACAGTGGTGTTCCTGGTGGGATGTTTCCTAGTGTTCTCAGACATACCAACGTAAGTGTCCCTTGCCTTAGCTCCCAAGGCTTCCTGTGACTCATGACACCGGATGACAGGTTGTTAGGGGTGTCCCCAGGCTGGTATGGACACTCAACCTTTTGTCCTTAGAATAGTTTGAGCTTTCCCTATAATAAATGACTGGCTTTGTGTTTTACTTTATTGTGTAGCTGGAAGTCCAAAAAGTTACCTTTATTATTATTGTGTATTTTCAAAAACAACTGCTTTTGAAAGAAATTCTGGGGTTGGGGATGTGGCTAAATTGATACAGTGCCCACCTAGCATGCATGAGGCCACCTAGCATGCATGAGGCCACCTAGCATGCATGAGGCCACCTAGCATGCATGAGGCCACCTAGCATGCATGAGGCCTTGGCTTTGGTCTCTTCATAAACGAGATGTGCTGCAGCACACCTGCAGTCCTGGGACTCAGGAGATGGAGATGTGAGCCTCAAGGAACCCTCAGCTGCATAGCAAGTTCAAGACCAGCCTGGGATACATGAGACTGTGTCCCCCAAAATAAAACAACTACTGAGAATTCCAGGGCTGGGAGAGCAGTGATGGGGTCAAGGCGAGGAATGGGGCTGACTTGCAGGCGCTGCTGCCTTCGGTGCCTGGAACCACATCTATACCCCACAGGCAGGAGCTGTGCCACAGTTCGGATGGCTTTGACATGTGTCCACTCTGCTCTGACTGCTCTTTTTGGCTGCTTTCCAGTGCCTGCACCCTGGCCCAGGTACGGAGTGAGAGCTGGGGTCAGGGTGTTGAGGACTGGCAGCTCCTGTAGGTCCTGGCTCGCTCTATCTGTGCAGTCAGAACCCTCAGCGAGCTCTGTCAACTCTGTTGCCCCTGACCTGGCATTCAGGTTAGGTCTGGTATGTCTCACCAATGACTCTCAAGAGTGTCACAAAGTCGCTTTTACTGCTATACATGTTAGATATGGCTGTCTTAGTTTGCTCTCTATTGCTGTCATAAAACACCACAAACAAATCGGCTTGGGGAGGAAAGGGTTTATTTGGGTTGTGCGTTCTGATCACAGCCCATCATGAAGGGAAGTCAGGACAGGAGCTCAGGGCAGGAACCTGGAGGCAGGAACTGAGGTAGAGGCCATGGAGGAGTGCTGCTCACTGGCTTGTTCATCAGATGGACGCTCAGTCTGCTTTCTTATACTTCCCGGGGCCTTTCTTACACCAGCCCAGGGGTGGCGCTGCTCACTGGCCTCTCTCATTTAACTGTTAATCAAGAAAGCATGCCACATACTTCCCTACAGGCCAATCTGATGGCAGTATTTTCTCATTTGAAGCTCTCTCTTCCCAGATAACCCTAGCTTGTGTCAAGGTGACAAAAGCAAACACACAGAAACTAACCAGCACAAAAGGCTAACCAAGTAATCACCTGGGAACCTGCCCCCAGGTCTTCTGGCTAAGGCAGTTCCAGAAGCTCTTAGGCACTGGCAGAACCAAGCCAGAACCATGCATAGTCTACAGAGTGAGTTCCAGGACAGCTAGGGCTATTACACAGAGAAATTCTATCTTGAAAACCGCCCCCCCCTCAAAAAAAAAAAAAAAAAGAAGAAAATGTTCACGAGACTGGGTGAAACCACGTACATTTGACTCAGAACCTTCTCTTTGTGGGTCTGGGGCACCATGGTGGGCCTGTGTGGGGAGATGCTCAGGTCCAGCAGAACTGGGCCTGTGAAAGCACCGCCTGTCCTTGGGAAGACTTGGAGTCCCCTTCTCCCCTCCAGGCTGGGCGGCTCTTTGACCACGGTGGCACTGTTTTCTTCAGTTTGTTCATGGCGCTGTGGGCGGTGCTGCTTCTGGAGTACTGGAAGCGGAAAAATGCCACCTTGGCCTACCGCTGGGACTGCTCTGACTATGAGGACATTGAGGTAAGTGAGCTGGGATGGGTGGCTTCTGGCAGGAGTTACTCACACCCTACTGAGCATGGTTCCCTTTCAGGAGAGGCCTCGGCCCCAGTTTGCAGCAATGGCTCCTATGACAGCCCTGAACCCCATCACTGGGGAAGATGAGCCCTACTTTCCTGAGAAGCGCCGTGTACACCGCATTCTGGCTGGCTCTGTGGTTCTCATGATGATGGTGAGGGGGTGGGGGTGGGAGGGATCCTGCCACCCTGCCTTTCTCTTCTGTGTCTGTCTTCCTGAGCCACAGGGGCCATTCCACTCTTGCTATCTCCTCCAGACATAAGACCCTCACTGCCCTCCAGAAAGGCCCTGTGCTTTGTGCCTCAGGGAAGGAAGGACCTTAGCCCAGGGCCAAGTGATAGGTTTTCATACGGGGTGTGTATGTGTATGTGCCATGAGGGGCTCTGGAAGAGCTTCTCCCTATGTGACCTGGGGCCCCCATTAAACAAGGGAGGCACACTAATCCCTTTGGTACCTTCTAGCCAAAGACTGCTGAAAAGGACCCCCACCCTTTCCAGGTACTATGGACCCCAATTTAGGGCTGTAAAGAGGTGGGTGAGTGGGGCACAGTTCTCCAGCACTAGGTGTAAGGACAGCATACAGTAGCTATCTGGCATCCTGACCTCCCAGTCCTAGCCTGCCCCACCTCTGCAGAACCCAGGGGACACAGGCAGGTTGCAGATGGGAGCCCCTGGAAAAGGAACCTGTGGAGCTGCTATGGACCCAGAAGCCTGTGCTAGCCTACGGCCTGAAGGTGTGGGTGCTGGGCCCATGGCAGGGGACTCAGGACTTCTCTGGTCCTGTAGGTGGCGGTGGTGATTATGTGCCTTGTGTCTATCATCCTGTACCGAGCCATCATGGCTGTAATTGTGTCCAAGTCCGACAATGCCTTCCTCTCGGCCTGGGTGAGTCTCTGCTGCCGGTTCTCCTTGCGGCTTCCGGCCCTGCTCCTGTGCCTGCTCTGATCAGCTGTTCCCTATCAGGCTCCACGGATTGCCAGCCTCTCAGGGTCAGTGGTGAACCTTGTCTTCATCATCATCCTCTCCAAGGTCTATGTGGTCCTGGCCCAGGTCCTAACAAGATGGGGTGAGTACTGACCAAACAGATACAAGCATGGGTCGGCTGTCATGGACCCATATCCCCAGAGAGGTGTCTCCTTAAAATGCATGAGCAGGGAGGGCCTCAGGGAGAGGAGAGGAAGAGCACTCAGCCCTGTCCCTGCTTCTCCTGCCTTCCTCACAAGATCCCTCAAGCTTGTGGAGTTCTCTAGAACAAGGATAGGGACCTCCATTAGACGGACTAGGGGTGGGGGCTTAGCTCTCACCAGCTCGACCACTCCAAATGGTTACCAAGTCTCCACACATCCTCTGTCCCTGTCCCAGGAGCAAGATGCCTCTCCCTCTGCTCCTCTTCTCCACTTCTATTTCTGTTTCTGCCTTCAACTTTCCCTAGGAGCAAATGCTAAGAAGCCTAACCACTCATCCACAAGGCCTTGTCTATACCAGCTCTGGCCAAGGCCCCGAGGGGAGGGGACAGAGCAAACTCAGGGCACAAAGGTCAGGACGGAAAGGGGTTGCAGTGTAAGGGAGGTCTCTAGGCAGGTGCCAGGGGAGTTTTTACCTGGAAGGGGACACAGGTAGCGGTGTTCCAAGAAGAATGAGCAGGAGCTGGTGTGGGTGTTCCCATAATTGTGTGACACTGGGTCCCCTTGTCCTCCAACTGACCTTTTAGGTTCCCACATTGGCCTTGGCAAATTTTTGCACTATGGTTCAGCCCTCATTCAGCCTTGAGCAGAAACTATTTTGTCCTTGGGCATCCCCCAACCTTATCGATACACACTTTTAAATATTCTTACGTTTATTTAATGTATGTGTATGTGTGCTCACGTGTCATGGCTTGTGTGTGCTTACAGCACAATAGTGCTCTCCTTCCAGGGGAGCTACGGGGACAGAACTCGGGTCGTCAGGCTTGGCAGCAAGCACCTTTAGTCACTGAACCACCTCACTGATCCTGTAACACTCTTTTAATGAGGGTGCAAATGTTTAATTTCAGTGGGTTTTTTGGGGGGAGGTTGGTCAGTGATTCCTAATACTCCTAATTGTATTAGTTATCTTTGTTGCCACTGTGACCAAAATACCAGACAGAATGACTTAACGGAGGAATTATGTATTCCTGAACAGTTTCAGAGGTGACAGTCCACCAATGACAGCAGGGAGGGTGTGGTACCCAAGAAGCAAGGAGGGGGATACAGGACAGGATCAGGTGGAACACAGACCCAAGGACACCTGCTTTTCCACACAGGTCCCAACTTCCACCAATTCACAATAACACTATCAGCATATTATTGATCCATCTGATTAATAATATTGATCTACTGATAAGGTTAGAGCCCTCATGAGCTAATACTCTGGAAACAACCTCAGGGACAGACAATCTTTTTTTTTTTTTTTTTTTTTTTTTTTTTTGGTTTTTCGGGACAGGGTTTCTCTGTGGCTTTGGAGACTGTCCTGGCACTTGCTCTGTAGACCAGGCTGGTCTCGAACTCACAGAGATCTGCCTGCCTCTGCCTCCCAAGTTCTGGGATTAAAAGCATGCACCACCAACACCTGGCGACCAGACAATCTAATTTAACCTAGTCAAGTAGACAATCAAGGTTTACTACCGCCTTAATCAACATGTTTGAGAGAAATTTAGAAATTAGACATTTAGGACTGCTATATGTTGACCCCCCTCCTTTAATGAATTTCTTAAAAATACCTGGGCAATATGGCTTCTTCTTCACCCTGGATGGTGGTGTGGTCTCATGGGAAGGGGCAGTGCACTGGAGACTGGCCAGCATACCTGGGGACTGAGTGAAAGCCCCATATGCACAGAGATGCACCGGACACAGACTGAATTCGAGGATGCCTTCACCTTCAAGGTGTTCATCTTTCAGTTTGTCAACTTCTACGCCTCGCCTGTGTACATTGCCTTCTTCAAGGGCAGGTAGGTGGTCACCCTCTTGACTTGTCACCTTTCCCTGTCTGGTGTGCTCAGTAGTAGGTGGAGATAGGTAGCCAGGGAAAAGGACTGAGCAAGAGTGATTTCATGGGCTCAGAGGGTACAAGGGGTCAAGTCTGTGCTTCCCCCAGGCCAGGCCTCAGGGTGGGAGGACAGAGATGACACTCAGAATCTAGTCTCTCACAGCCTCACAACTTGGATCCTGCCAGGTTTGTGGGATACCCAGGCAACTACCACACCTTGTTTGGAGTCCGAAATGAAGAGGTGAGTGTGTTGGACACACCCAGCCAGGGAGCGGAGGCTAGACTCCCTCTGTACCCACTGAGGCCTTAATTTGATGCCATGCTTGGTGCCCACCTTCCACCATTGTAAAGCAGAGGCCAGGCTTTACAGCTGCTTCCAGGACTCCAGGACTCTTGACCACATCAGCCTCAGGTCCCGATTTACAGCTACTGTGTCCTTAGGGTGCCCATCCCCTGTGAGCCACAGCACTGCCAAGGTCCTGCTGGCTAGGAGCACACTGAGCCAGTGCCCCACAGCCTCATTGTCTGGGCTTCTCCCATGGCTGTCCTCTTCCACTAGCACCTGTGTGCTCTGCTTGCCTTTGGGACCTGGGGACTCTGGGAATCAGGAGAGCCTGGCTTCTCAGATGAGCAGTGGTCTTTGCACCAGTGTGCTCTGCTTGCCTTTGGGACCTGGGGACTCTGGGAATCAGGAGAGCCTGGCTTCTCAGATGAGCAGTGGTCTTTGCACCAGTGTGCTCTGCTTGCCTTTGGGACCTGGGGACTCTGGGAATCAGGAGAGCGTGGCTTCTCAGATGAGCAGTGGTCTTTGCACCAGTGTGCTCTGCTTGTCTTTGGGACCTGGGGACTCTGGGAATCAGGAGAGCCTGGCTTCTCAGATGAGCAGTGGTCTTTGCAGAGGCTGGCATGTAGCTCATCTCTGGAGGTGACAAGAGCTTCAAGACACCAAAGCATAAATACCAAGGAGGAGTAAGGAGTGGACCCTATGTTGCCCAGACACCCAAATAATGTCTCTCTCCTCTTCCAGCCTTGTTAGCTGAGGGCCAAGCAGGATTAATCAGAGGTACAGGCAGTGTGGTGGGGACATCTGGACCTGTCCACTGGTGGCTGTGGAGTGGACTCGGAGGACATAGGGTTCTGCAGCCATTTCTGAGCACTGGATGCAAAAGACCCTTCTCTTTTTGGAGGAGGAAGAACAGGCATCTTCCCAGGGCCTGGGCCTTCTTACTGCAAGGTGGCTCACCTCCCTAAGGGAAACTGTCCACCTTTACATTAAGGGGAAGGAATTGTGTGGGGAGAGGCAGAGCAGAGCATCTGGGTCCCTACCTCAGGGGCATGGCTGTGGCTGCTGTGCCATATTACATAGCTCTCAACCCTTAGTGCCCAGTACAGACTGGCTTAAGTGAGAAAAGGGCTACCACTTGCCCTTGTGCTGAAGTCACTGGAGACTCTGTGGTTCAAGAGCAGCTGGATCCAGATGCTGCCCTCAGCACTGGCTGAGTTCTCAAGGTTTTCCCAGCCCGTGAGGATGGCATCCCACAGTGTGACTGAACTTCCCGGGCATGGCACACATTCCTAGAAACTCCTTGGGTCTGATTCTTTACTGACCACATCTTGGGTCTTCCCTGGAGCCTGAGGCTACTGTTGGCTGAGGAACCATAGGGCACAAACTACAGCTGCTTAGTGGTTGTCCCCGTACACAACAGAAGTGAGGTGGAAAGGGAAGACAGATCTCTGCAATTTTCAAGGTGCTCCAGGCACGTCCTATGGGAGGTGGGGGTAGAGAAGCCACCTTTGAGGCAAAAAGAAAGCTAGGCATGTGTGTGCCTGGTCCCTCCCTGCAGCTAACCTGAAGCTGTACTGCTGCAGTGTGCTGCTGGAGGCTGCCTCATTGAGCTGGCACAGGAGCTCCTGGTCATCATGGTGGGCAAGCAGGTTATCAACAACGTGCAGGAGATCCTCATTCCGTAAGTCACCTCCACCCTGCCCTGGAAGCTTCTAGGGACCAGGGCTTCCTCAGAGAGCCAGGGGAATAAAGAGGAGGCAGGGCCTGCCATACCTCTGGACCTCCCTGTCACATTGTGAGCTTCACAACAGCCTCTTCCATCTGTTGTTATGGTTGGGGTGTTGAAGAGCCTGTCACCAACGCTGCCTCTTGAAAGCTCTGTCAGGGGAAGCCTGGGTTCCTCAGCAGGAGGCCACATAGGCCAGCACGTTATTTCCTTCCACTGGCAACCAACATGAGAAGGAGAAGCAAAGGGGAGGCCTTGGGCCTCAGGCTTGATTCCTAGATTCATGCCTGTTTCAGGTTCCCTTGTTAGGGACCAGCTCCCTATCCCTATCCCTAGGGACTAGCTGCAACTGTGGCCTCCTGCACAGGCTGGAGTCCTCCAAAGATTCTGCTCAGGGATAATCTCCTGCCTGAGGCCATACCAACCTCCAAAAGGCAGTGTTTGCCCTGATGCTACAACCATAGCAGCTCCTCTCTGGAAGCACCCTGACGTCCCTGGCATTCAGTGGGACGAGGAAGTACAGGGTGAAGAGTGCTAGAGCCCGTGCAGGTCGTGTGAGGAAGCCAAGAGACACCTGTGCCCCCATGTAATCTGATAAGCAACACATGTGCTCTACGCACGATCCCTCACAGCCTCCGACAAAGCCACACCCACACGGGACTGATGCAGCCACATGCAGGTGGCCCCAGTATGATGAAGTCAACATACCTGGCCCCGTGGCCTCTGCTCTCATGGGACTCAGCTCGTACCCTCACTAGCTCCTTCCTAGCCTTGCTATGGTCCCACCCTCCAAAGGCTCCAGGGAGCCAGGTTGACTTTCTTGAGGACACAACAGGGAACCAGAAGGGCAAATTGCATCATGTCCCATAGAGGGGGCCCAGGGCCTTGGATGAGTCTGACCTGCAAGAACTACACCCCCTATCCTGCCCAACCTCGCCTGAGAGCAACAGCCCGTCCGGGGTGCATGTCCTCTCAGAACAGCTCAGCCATCATGCCATCTCCCACTTTCTGCCTGCAGAAAGCTGAAGGGTTGCTGGCAGAAGTTGTACTCCAGGAGAAGGAAGGCTGGCAAGGGGGCCCACCCAGCACCTTGGGAGGCTGACTATGATTTGCTGCCTTGTGAGGGGTTGTTCGATGAGTACCTTGAAATGGGTAAGACCCACACTGCCTCTGGCCTACCTTGAAATGCAGTGTGTCACTGGGAGGTGACTGGGGCAAGCGAGGGGCCCTGGGAGTCAGGCCTATGGGTACCTGGAGAAGAGATGCAGTGACAACAGGGCGAGGGTGGGGGGGGAGACTTGGGGGATGCCTGGGAACTGAGGCTGTGTATTAGGGAAAGAACATCCTGAGGCAGAACCAAGATTCTCTATCATGTGAAGTGAGGCACACCTGGGCCATGTCAGCCTAGAGGACTGATTTCCTCCAACAGTTTCCGAAGTTGTGAAACTGTCAAGTGGTGGCTCATGAGGGGTGCGATGGCTTGGACGGCCGGGTTTTGCCTTTTACAAGGGAGATCTGGCGCAGTCAGAACTCAGAACAGTGTCTCAGTAGAACACATGACTGAGTTGCCTGGTTTGCCTTTTACAAGGGAGATCTGGCGCAGTCAGAACTCAGAACAGTGTCTCAGTAGAACACATGACTGAGTTGCCTGGCAACCAAAGCATAGCCAGTTACAGTTGCAGGATCCTTCTGCGGATAAACATCAGGGTGGGTTACAGGAAGCTGGCTGATTTTAAGTGCCCTCTGGAGATAAATGGGGGCCCGTAGCTCTAAAGCCAGAGGCAGGTTTTGCTTTCCTTCCTGACATTAAGAGTCCTTGACTTCAGGTGTACTGGGTGGTCAAGGCCATCCAAGGAGGACCAAGATCAGAGCAGTGTAGATCCGGGCTCCAGCCAAGCCCGGGAGCCAGTCAGGAAGGTGGGCAGTGATCCTCGGACTGAATACAACAGGAGGGGAGGAAACAGGGTGAAACCAACGACCTGGTGCTTTGGTGGGCGAGCTGGGCGTCCCTACCCCATTCCCGCCACGGGCGGCCCCGGGAGGTTTACCAGCTCCACCAGCAGCCACTCCTGCCCGGCAGTGCTGCAGTTCGGATTCGTCACCATCTTCGTGGCCGCCTGCCCGCTGGCGCCGCTTTTTGCCCTGCTCAACAACTGGGTGGAGATCCGTCTGGACGCGCGCAAGTTCGTGTGCGAGTACCGGCGCCCGGTGGCCGAGCGCGCCCAGGACATCGGCATCTGGTTCCACATCCTAGCGGGGCTCACACACCTCGCCGTCATCAGCAATGTGAGCTCCCGGGCCGCCCGCTGGGTGGGGCGGGGAGGGGCGGTGGCGGGATGGGGGAGGGGTGCTGCTGACCCCGCGATGACCCCGCGCCCGCAGGCCTTCCTGCTGGCCTTCTCCTCCGACTTCCTGCCCCGTGCCTACTACCGCTGGACGCGCGCCCCCGACCTGCGCGGCTTCCTCAACTTCACGCTGGCACGCGCGCCGCCCGCCTTCGCCACCGCCCACAACCGCACCTGCAGGTGAGCCCACCCCATGCCCCAACTCACCCCCGCCCCGAGATAGAGGGCTTTCTGATGGTCTTCGAGACCATCTCTCATGTATCTAAGGGTGGCCTCGAACTCTTAATAAAAGAAATGTAGGATTTAATGTATGAGTTTGCCTCCATGCATGGACGCGATCAGGAAGGCCATAACAGGGCACTGATGGGATCCCCTGCAACTGGAATTACAGACGATTGTGAGCGACCATGTGGGTGCTGGAAACCGAACCTAAATTCTCTCCAAGAGCAAGGGGTCTAAAACTACTGAGCCATCTCTCCAGCCCCTGGCCTTGAGTTCTTATGTAGCTGAGGTTGACCTTGAACTTCTGGTACCCTCTTGCCTCTATAGTTTCCCAGTGTTTCTGGAACCTGGCGTCCATATGTACTTTATGGTTTTTGTTTGTTTGTTTTAACCCCTGTCTGGAGTTGAAAATGAACACACCTTTCTTACTGAAGTATCAGTAAACAAATTTTTGTCAAAATTTACTTCAACACATTGGGTAGTAGCCTCAAGTCTTACTAGGGTCAGTGTCTCCTTTAGTAGTTCAACAGTGACTGACAGGAGTTATTTAGGAGTAGGCTCCCTAACTCTTGAGGGAGGGTCCTTTTTCATTCATTCTTTCTTTTCTTTCTTTTTTTTTGGGGGGGGGCGGGTTTCAAGATAGGGTTTCTCTGTGGCTTTGGCTTTTTTTTTTTTAAGATTTCTTTGTTTAAATTGTGTGTGTGTGTGTGTGTGTGTGTGTGTGTGTGTGTGTGTGTGTGTGTGTGTTCTACATGCACGTCTGCAGGCCAGAAGAGGGCACCAGATCTCATAAAGGATGGTTGTGAGCCACCATGTGGTTGCTGGAAATTGAACTCAGGACCTCTGGAAGAGCAGACAGTGCTCTTAACCTCTGAGCCATCTCTCCAGTCCCCTCCCTCCCTCCCTCCCTCCCCCACCCAGCTGTGAGTTACTGTGTGTCTGTATTGCTTGATGTCTAATATGAATTTATGAGTGAGTACATATTTGTCTTTCTGGGTCTAGGTTACCTCACTCAGGATGTTTTTTCTAGTTCTGTCCATTTGCCTGCAAATTTCAAGATTTCATTGTTTTTTTTTCCCCCACTGAGTAGTACTCCATTGTGTAAATGTACTACATTTTCTTTATCCATTCTTCAGTTGAGGGGCATCTAGGTTGCTTCCAGGTTCTGGTTATTACAAATAAGGAAGTAGTCAGTGCTTTTTAACTGCTGAACCATCTCTCCAGCTCCTGGGTTTTCTTATTGGGAAAATGAAAAACCAAACAAACCCAGCCAACCCAAACATTGATTCTAGCTTGGAAAACTTGAGTTGGTGTATGTATTTCATTTTTTGAGTCTTCTATTAATGATCTGATCACAGTGGGGTCTTGCACTTGCTAGGTAAGCACTCTACCACTGAGCTAAAGCCCCAACCCAAAAGATACTTTTATGTGTGTGAGTGTTTTGCCTGTGTTTATGTATGTGTATAACATGTGTACATTGCCCACAGAGAAAAATTAGAACATGGCATCAGGCTGGACATAGTAGCAAATGCCTTAATCCTAACACTTAGGAGGTAGAGACTGGTGGGTCTCTATACAGCCAGAGCTACATAGTGAGACCCTGTCTCAAAAAACAACACACACACACACACACACACACACACACACACACACACACACACACACAGAGAGAGAGAGAGAGAGAGAGAGAGAGAGAGAGAGAGAGAGAGAGAGCATCAAGTTCCATAGAACTGGAGTTATAGACAGTTGTGAGCTACCATGCGGGTGCTGGGAACCAAACCAAGAACTCTTAAATGCTAAGCCATTCCAGTCCCTCAGTTCTTCCATATATGAAAATACTTCTCTGTGTCCTTGTCCTCCAAATAACAGATACAAATTACAGGTGAAGTCATTTTGCTTGTATTTTGGGAAATATTATTCATTTATGACTTGCTATGCCGCCCTTGCAAAGAAAAGTATAATTGACAGAAACAATTAGAAAGAAGGAAGGGTTTTATTTTGGCTGATGGTTTCTGAGGCTTCAGTCCAGGGGTGCTGGCATCTGTTTGGGGACCATGGGTAAGGCAGAGAAGGTGTGCAGACAGAGCAGAGGTGCTCATGTGATGACAGCCAGGAAGCAGGAGGCTAAGCATACTCTTCAAAGGCATGGTCCCAGGCAGCCACTCCCCCTAACCAGGCACCACCTACCTCCTCAGTTTCTACCACCCCCAGTAGTGCTACCAGTTGGGGAATAAGTTTTCAATACATGAACCTTCAGGAATGTTCCAGATCCAAACTATAACAAGGATTTTGCTTTCAATGATAACTTTTTTTTAATGTTCAAGATTCCACCCCTGCCCCACCCCACACGGTTCCCTTGTGATGCTTTTCCTGGAGTATGCAATGTCCGTCTTTACCATGTCACAAACATAGGAAGAGTCTGAGATAGTGCAGGAGGTGAAGGCAGCATGTCTGGTAAAGCGCCTCTCCTCAGCCTCCCTACCGCTGCGACCCCTTCTATAGTTCCTCATGTTGTGGTGACCCCAATCATAAAATTATTTTTGTTGCTCCTTCACAACTGTAATTTTGCTACTGTTATGAATTGTAATGTAAATATCTATGTCTCCTTCCTTCCTTCCTTCCTTCCTTATGTATATAGTGTTCTGTGTGCAAGTATCCTTGCAGGCCAGAAGAGGGCACCAGATCTCATTACTGATGGTTATGAGCCACCATGTGTTTGCTGGGAATTGAACTCAGGACCCCCGGAAGAGCAGCCAGTGCTCTTAACCTCTGAGCCATGTCTTCATCCCAATATCTGTGCTTTCTGATGGTCTTAGGCAACCCCTGTGAAAGGATCATTTGACCCCCAGAGGGGTCACAACCCACAGGTTAAGAACCACTGTGGTGTCAGACGGTGGTGACACACACCTTTAATCTCAGCACTCAGAGGAAGGTAGAGATCTCTGAGTTCGAGGCCAGCCTGGTTTACAGAGTGAGTTCCAGGACAGCTAGGGTTATTATACAGTGAAACACTGTCCCGGAAACCCCAAAGAACCGTTGTGGTAAGGGAATAGAACAGCTGCTATCTTCTGGGTGTTAAGTAGATGGACATCATTTGAAGAAGTCTTATTGGGCTGTTACATCTATTAAAGACATTTGCAGCTCACTCCATTGGGGTAAAAAGACGTTCTGCATCCACCAGTTAAAGATACTGAGTCCCTGTTTAGGGGTAATTCCTATTTCAGGGACCAATGGTAGAAAGGTGGTCTGTGGGCAGCACCAAAGTGGCAGAGAAGAGGAAACGGAAAGGCTGATTCTAGATGGACCACTTGTCAGATAGAGCTCAACCCAAGAGCACTACCCTGAGTCTTGAGTCTCTCGCAGGTACCGGGCTTTCAGGGATGATGACGGACACTATTCCCAGACTTACTGGACTCTCCTGGCCATCCGCCTGGCCTTTGTCATCGTCTTTGAGGTATCTGAGACATCTGAAAGTTCTTTCAATGACTCCCATCCCCTTGCTGGCCCCAGTACTTAATATTATGCCCTGACTTGCTTTGCCTAATCTAAGCTACTCCTATGGCGTGGGAAGGGACAGTAAAACCAAATGGACTCCCCTTCTGTTTTCTTGGCCCATCAAAATTCTGTGCATCTTACTTTCCCTTGCTGACCTCTGTCCCTGGCTCATGGGCTAGCAGCCATTGAGTGCTTTGCCGATTGCAAGGTGCTATGGGGAACTCTGAAGGGCCACACACCCTGGTCTGAGGTCTAGGCCTCTGCTCCTCCAGCAGTTCCACTCACCTGGGGAGCCTGCCTCGTCCCCTGAAGGCCAGTGTGGGCGTTTGTTTTACCAAAGGCCGGGGTTGGGGTGGGGCTTCTACCACCAGCACGTGGTGTTCTCTATCGGCCGTCTTCTGGACCTCCTGGTTCCTGATATCCCGGAATCTGTGGAGATCAAGGTGAAGCGGGAATACTACTTAGCTAAGCAGGCCCTGGCTGAGAATGAGGTGAGCATCCAAGCCCTGTCCCCCATGCTCTCTCAGGTCCTATGACTAACCTTAGTTTCCACCTAGTCAGTCCTGACAGCACATCTACAGAGTGGGTGAAGGACCAAGGGGCTTTATTGTCACTTCTATCCTGTAGTCAATCTGACAATTCACTTTCTTCAAAACAGGCTCTCCTTGGAGCAACAGGAGCGAAGGATGACCAGCTTCCAAGCTCAGAGTCTGGGCCTTCCAGCCCAGGGTCTTAGAACTGGTGACCTCTGGGTGGTGGTGGCATGCGCCTTAAATCCTAGCACTTGGGAGGCAAGTGGATGTCTGTGAGTTTGAGACCAGCCTGGAATACAGAGCTAGTTCCAGGGCAGCCAGGGCTGTTACACAGAGAAACCCTGTCTCAGGATGGGGGTAAGGGAAGAACTGGTGACCTCCATCTTTGAGGTCACAGTAGGGGTGACTGGAAGCTGACACACTTGCCTGGAAGACTGCTGAAGATGCGCTAGGGGACAGTTGACGGTGCATGTCCTTGGAGGCCGTGGCCATGCTCCTGTTCCCAGCTCAGCATACCCCCTACCCTTGTTTTACAATAGCCATGACCCATGGCTGCCAGTCTTTGGCTCACACATACGGCTTGATCACCACCCCTACTAGATACTGCTTAAGGCTATCCAAATGGAGCAACAGTGCTCAGAGACATCTGTTGGCCTTCAGGGGGCTATTCCATGAACCAATGGTTTGTCCCCCTGTATCTCGAGGCAGAGGGGTTGTGTGAAACGCTGGCTTCTGTGGCTCTCATTTTTACAATGCTGGCCAATGTACTCAGAGAATCTCTCCTTCTCTTGCCTCATCCATGACTTTCTCTTGTCTCCAACAGGGAGGTCCCCGATTCCTGTCCCCAAACCAAAGGCTAAGGATCCTCTGTGTGCATTCCTGAAACTTAGTGACCAGGAGGTTGCTTTACTGTTGACACATCCTCCTGCTCCACCCCACCCCCAGGCAGAACTCTTCTGTCAACTGAGCAGGTTAGACCCTGGGGTCCCTGCCTCCTCAGGGATCTACTCAGTTCTTTTGCAGCATTCCTTGTGATAGCGTAGGGTCAGATCACCCCTCCAGACCCACCCCTTGCCTCTCCTCACATGGTCAGTACATGTCTGCTCATCTGGCTCTTAGACCTGATACCACATCCCAGGCCGCGGTAGGAAGCCCACCTCTGCCCCTCCTTTCATACCTAATCCCCAGGGTCTCTGGGTTCTCTCTGTATCTTGGCCTCTCTATCCCGATAGATCAAGGGCCTCCACAGCATCCCCGCTGTGTCCTGTACCTTCCAGTGCTAGGCCAGGGACTCAGCACACAGCCAGCCCAGAAAGGGGAAGGCTGTGGAATGAAGCCTAACCCCTTATAGTGGAAACAAAACCAAACCAAAAACCAGAAAGCAGATTTCTGACAACTAGTGGGCCTTTCCCATTACCCTCCATTCTGTTCACATACAATTACTTTTCAAATTGGGTGCCACTTGAGCCTTTTCCTGATGCTTGCCTTCTGTTAGCTGGGTTAACTGGTAGTTAATTGCCACTGATTTCCTACTGCTGCCCACTCATGATGGGATATGGGCCTTTGCTCCTCTTCTGACATTCATCCATGCTGGAATAAAGGTCTGAAAGTCACTACTGATCTGGGCTTATTTCTGTAGGGTTGTTAGGACTGGTGACAAGAAGGATGTGCAGTTTTGGAAGGGTTGTGAAGCATTCATGTTTCCTTTGAAAGCCTTTTTCCAAACCATGCTCTCACTCACCCACCCATTGCCTAACTTTGGCAACTCCCGGCCTCAGATGTGGCTCTGTGCTTACTCTGGCATCAGGCATGGGATGAGGCTGCCCACTGAAGCTTGCATGGCTGCTGGACAACCTAGCCAGTTCAATGAACACACTTGCTAGGTAAAGCCTTACTACACAAACCACAAATACTTTCTTCAGGCTGTTTTAGCTGTTACAATCTTTAAAATCTACTACTGTGCAGATGGGTTACGTGGGTAAATGAGGGATGTGAGCCACGGCTGGTACGCACAAGTCAGGAACAACGTTGTGGAGCCAGTTCTTCCACTGTGGGCTCCAGGGAATGAAGGACGGTCAGGCTCGTGCAGGGGGGTGGTGTGAATGAGAAATGCCACCCCCTGTACCAGGCTTTGGCAGTTAATACTCCATCCCCATCTGGTGATACTATTCGGGGATGTTTAGGTGACAGCCTTGCTGCAGGGAATTTTAAGGAGAGGGCTATGAGAAAAAGCGTGCCATTCCAGTTGGTGCTCTCTGCTTCATATTTATGGGCCGAGATGTGAGCTTTTGTCTCCTGCTATTATGCTGTCTCCACTGTACAGACTTGAACACTCTGGAATCATAAGCCGAAATAACTTTCTTCTGAAAGTTGCCTTGTTTTATGTGACAGAAAAGTAATGCATGCAGCAAGCACTTTTTACCTGCTAGGCCATTTCACTGGCTCTATGTTGACCTTAACAGAAGAGAATGCTTGCTTTTACCTAAGGAATTTCATGTAAACACAATGCTGAAACCAATGCAGGGTGGCCCACACTTAGACATGCCTTACCCATCCATGACAGCTAAGCCAGGAGTGAGCCATGGATTCTCAGTGATTTCCACTGCACACCAGGGTCTTATACTATAGGAGGCACATATTGGCTGCTGGGACATGAGTTCTGCAGGTGTGCTCACTCAGGATGCATATCCTGGGAAGGAGACGCTGGGTTACCAGTCTCCTCAGCAAGATGCGCTCTGCTAGTCCTAGCTCCTTTAGCCAGTTTAATGGGATCTCATGGGGACTGAAGTAGCTTTTGCTACTTCTACCCTTGCTCTGCCTCCACACCCTGCCCCCTCTTCTCAGCTCCCACTGCCCACAGGCAGTGAAATCCCCAGACCCAACCTCCTCAGCCTGGGAGCCTGTCAGGAACATCAACAGAAAACCGGAGATGTTGTTGCTTTTGTAAAGACCATGCCACTATCCAAGCAGAGCTGTCTCTGTTAACAGCTCTGGGGCAGCCGCTGACTGGGATGAGAGGCCAGGTCAAGGCGCAGGAGCAGGAGCAGGAGCAGGCGAGACTTCCTCATGGAGACGCCACTCCACAGCCCACTGGAAGGGACAGGAGGAACAGTGCTAAGAATTGCTAGAGAGCCACAACATGGATTAGGGAAGTATTCAGGGCCACTGTTACCACTTAGTCACAAGGAGAGAATATATACTTCATAAAATGAGTCTCATCACACTCATCTGGTTTCGGGTTTTATTTTAGAATTTATAAAATTCCAGTGTCATCCATATTCATGAGCCTTTACACATGTTTGCATATAATCTCCAAATTCCAAAGTTAAGGCCAAGGGATGGATGTAGCTATGGAAACATAGGACATGGAAGACATTCAACAAGGAGGAAAGGACACTCCCCATCCCTGCCTAGACCCCTCAACAGTGTGGAGGCTGCAGGGAGGTGACTTGGGCACAGTCAATTTCATAGTCCTTATTAACAATCAGAGAAAAGGAGTGAGGCCCTCAACAGTATAGGGTAGGGTTTACAGCTACAGCACTTAGCAATAAATGGGGATGTGCAAATCCTGTGGTGATAATTTAAACTTTACCTTCCGGGGAAGGAAGAGACTGGATGTTGTAGGATGACCATGAAGAAAGATGAGGAGGGCAGGAGGAAGCAAGGGGTCCCCAGTCTCATGCAGACGGGAGAAGAGAAGCCTTCTCCCTGGCTCAAGCTGCCAGCCTACTGAGCAAAGTAGATGTTCTCTCCCACCTCAGTACCATTCCTCTAAATGGGTACACGTGGGACTGCTTCATCTACAGGGAACTGAAGTTAGACTTGAGAAGCAATTCTGGATCCACTTAGGAGTTAGAGTCTACAGGGAGCCAAGCCTGAGTTATTAACTGGAGAGTGAAGACTTGGGGGAAGGTGTCACTGTAGAAGTGACAGTTCCCAGGGAAGGCCATGAGATGGGCACAGGTTGGCTTTTCTAGGAACCCAAGTATCTGGGACAGGACATGTTACTAGTTGATCAGATGACCTGGAAATAAAAGACCTGTTCCCAGTCTCCACAACACAAGAGGGACACTTCTGCTCAGATCACTTTTCCTGGTGAGGGCTGGCCTGAAGCCCTGCTAGCTGGGGCCAGTGGTCCAAGTTACTTCCCTGCACCCGAGAGAAGGCCTCCCTCAGCTGGCAGTGCTCCCTGCACTGAGTCCCTTGCTTTCACTCTGCCTTCCCTTCTAATGCATGCTAATCGATACCCTCTAGTGATGACACCTCAGGAAGCTGCCCGGTCAGGCTGGCTGGGAATAAATGAGCAGCCTGCTCTGGACCAGCCCCTGGACCACGTGGCCTGTGGAGAAGCACTAGCTTTCACCCTCCTCAACTCAATGGCAAGCCCAGAATCACCACAAACGTCTAAATCAAGAGAAGAGCTCGAGGGGCGGCACTAACCCACGCATGAGAGTACTACCACACTGGCTGAGGTAGAAAGAAGGCAACTGAACACGAGGTGTCTGGGCGAGGCAAAGAGGCCAAGGTTGTGGGAAAGCTGAGCTGTCACTTAGGGTCAAGCCCCTTCCCCCACCAAAGAGAAGCCAGTCTCTACCTTCCCTTGCCCCCAAAGTCTCAAGTCCACTGTGACAGCCACAGGGAACCCAGGTGGCACACACACAGCCGTGCCTCTAAGGGTACATATATATACCAGCTCATGAGGCTGGAGCTGCAGTAGAAGCCCCTGATGCTTTCAGAACCCAAAGTGGGTGTCATCACTACTGACTGAGGACCCAGGCCACCCTCTACCCCTGGGCCCACTCTATCACCAGGACATCTGACCTCTTGCTGTCCAAAACCATGCCTTCCTCCTATCCTGTAGCCTGTGCTAAGCAGATTTTGACAGCTAAAGGAAGCTGACTGCTTTCCACAAAGAGGAAGGTCTGGGCGACAGGTGGCGGGCAGGAGGGAGGTGGGAAAGGAAGAGGGCAAACGTTTTGGCTTTTATAAAGTCAAGGAAATTTATTTCCTGAGGTCATGACACAGGAAGTCAGCTCCTAGCCGCTGTGGAGCTCTGGTGTGAAGGTCAGAGTGCTGACTACATGCTGGGTGGACCAGAAGCTGGAGTCTGTGATCACGAAATGCTCAAATACCTTGCTTAGTGTTTCACACAGTGGCGTGCCTGTCCCAGAGCACAGCATCAGGAGCAGACCCTGAGCCTGCTGGGCGCTGACCAGGCCTGGAGGATCAGCCACACAAGGCCAGCCCACCAGGCTTGCTGCGAGACCTCGGGGAGGGGGAGAGCATCAACAATTTACGAGGGTCCAGCTGCTGGGTCAGATTGAGACAAACCATTGTGTGGTTGGGTTTGGGCAGCAGGCTGGAAAGGTTTCTTTTTGATCATTATCGTTTGGGGCCCCAAGGGAGGGTCTTGGGAGCCACCTGAGCCCCAAAACTGGGAAATTCTTCAGAGCTGCTCATATCAGGAGCCTGTGGGGAAGGAAGACACAACTTTAGTACCAGGTGGCTCTCATTTACTGATAGTCTCTCCAAAGTAACTCCACCCACACCCCACTCTCCCACCAGCTTGGCCCATAGGGAACAAGCAGCACACAGTGCCATCTGACCTTCTCACTGCTGTTGGAGGTCCAGGGAGCATCTCGCACCACAAAGCCTTTGGATGGTGCCTTGGATTCTTCATGTGCCGGGGGCTTCATGTAAACCTGCAGCGCCTCACTGTCCACCACATCAGCCAGCTGCATGGCACAGGGAGATGGTGCTGGTCAGCCTACAGCCAGCCAGCTGAGCCCTCTGACAGCTACACCACCGGGCCACTGGCCCACCCACTTGCCCCTGCCTGTGGAAGCATGTGAGTGACTTGGTTGTCACTTGAGGATTATGGCCAGGCCTCCAGCTAGCCAAGGGACAGGGTGTCTCAGAGCTCAGCCTGGGCTGGTTTGAGGCCCCCAGTGACCCTAACCATCAGGACTCACATATTCCTCCTCTAGGTTGAGGATGTGGTCGATAGCTTCCTCCACATTCTCTGGGAGTCCTGTCACAGTGACACAATTGGGGTCTGGAGCTCCAGTCTGTGGGAAGCGAATGTCCACCTGAAAGAAGCAGTGTCAAATGACAGCATTAAAGGGAGAACTCTAGACCAGAGTCCACCACCACACTTGTATTTTTAGTTAGGGAGGGATTTCCCACTGAATTCAGGAACATTTAAAGTTTGGTTTTAGGGTTCTTCACTTGAGGAAGCCACTTGCATCATCCTGCCAGGACTACCTGGTTTCCTGAAGACAAAGGGTCCCGAGTGTGTGTGATGCAGAAGGACAGCATAGCAAATAGCCTGATGGCTCTGCCCTTCTAGGGGCCTTTCTGTGAGCCCTCGCTGTCTGTACTCACCAGTGACGTCAGAGTGCAACACTGTCCTACAGTGTGTCCTAATATTCAACCCCTCCTGGCTCCCCGTGATCAGCAGCATAGGTAGGAGCCTGCAGGTTTCCAGTGCCCCGGAAGGATGGGAGCTCTCATTCTTATGCTCAAGTTAACTTTGGACTCACCTTAAACTCATCCATGATTTTACGGATGGCTTTGCCTCGGGCACCAATGATGCGGGCATGCACACGGTGGTCCAGTGGGACATCCTCAGATACCATCTGCTCAAGCTCACCCACAATCTTCAGGATCGCATCACGGGCAGCTTCAGTATTCTTCTCATACCCTGTGATAGTGATTTGGTCCTGAGGCTTAAAAAGGAGAATTCAGTCAGAAGGGTGTGGCTCTTCTGGGACGGCCCAGGATAAGCAGTGTGCTGACCTAGCAGGCTGGTCTGAGAAGATGACACCGTGCAGGTGTGTGGATGGTGCTAGAATGCATTGGACCTCAACTTACGGGAGACATGCATCCTCTCAGAAGAACAAAGGAGAGAAAACACATCAATCAGGTGGCTGATCTAAAACCACAGGATAGAGGGTTGGAAGGATGGCCCTGCAGTTAAGTGCTTGCTACACCTGCAGAGGACCAGAGCTCCTAGTGAATTCCTAGTACCTATGTTAGGCAGTGACTCTAGCTCCAGAAGGTCTGATGCCCTCTATGGCTTCTGTGGATACTCATGAGCTCACACGCAAATATGCATAATTTAAAGTTAAAAGTTAATCTTGGGCTGGAGAGATGGCTCACTGGTTAAGAGAGTGCACTGTTTTCGTAGATGACCTGGGTTTGGTACCCAGCCCCAACAAAGCTGCTCACCATCCATAATTCCAGATCTAATGACTTCTTCTGTCCTCCTTGGGTACCACACGTGAGTGGTGCACACACAAGTTCACATAGGCAAAACATTCACACACTCACAAAACCTCCACACACAGTTAACACCCGTTAAGCCCCCATTCCTTCCCTGAACCCATAAAGACAGGTATAGAGTTCAGTATATAGCATTTAGTGATATGACTCAGTGGATAAAAAGGCACTTGCTGCCAAATCTGACAACCTGTTTGATTCCTGGAACTAAGATGGTGGAAGGATACAACACACCCCCTCTGATCTCCACATGTGTGCTCTGGCGTGTGTACATATATGTATATACACGCAAATAAATGTTAGGGAAAAAGAAGACAAGGCTAGAAAGGATACCTGATGATAAAGATGGAGTAGGTGGGCTCAAGGACAAGGGTGGGGACTACACTAAGATCAAAGTTCTCAGCCCGGGAGTGCTCTGCTCACTTAGACCCATCAGCTCAGGCCTCCCTACATCATGTGAGTGAGCACCAGCAGACTCAAAACAGATCTGACCACCAGTCAGTCAGTTCAGGGAACATGGAAGGGCAGTGGGAATAAAATAGCAGCCATGTTTTAATCTCCAGGATAACCCACCCAAAATCAAAGGACAGAACACACAGAGACTACAAAGTAACAAATACCTGGAGTTAACATTAGGAGGCAGAAAGATCCAGCCTGGGAAGCAAGAGATCTAGGAACAAGGGGAGAGGCAGCAGACTAAGAACTTCCTGTCCAGACTAAGGGGAAGGCCAGGCAGTGGATCCAAATAAGGTTCACCAAAAACAGGCATGCCATGGTCAGCACACTCCATAGAATCAGTTCTGCAAGTGGAAGTGAAACTCTCACAGCAAAAAGCTGTGGATTTAAAGAGATAGGCGAGTAAAGGCCCAGTGGGTAAAGGCACTCGCTGCCAAACCCAGTGAGTTCAATCTTTGGGACCTACATGGTGAAAAGAAACAAACTGACCCCTATAAGTTGTCCTCTGGTCTCTACACACATGCTGTGGCTTATGTGTGCCCCTATACATATATAAAGAGATGTGTCTGCTCTACCCTACTTGGCTCAGATTAGTTAAGTAGTCAAAATGGTGAAACAACTCCTACAAAAATTATTACAGGGAAACTGGAGGGACATAAGGCATGGTGAGGATAGCACTATATACATACATACATATATATACATAAAACATATACACACACACACATATGCACACACATAAAATTTTTGTCCTCACTATGCCCCCCATTTGGGAATATATATATATATATTCCAAATTGAGGGTTGGAGAGAGAACTCAGCTGTTAAGAGCACTAGTTGCTCTTCCAGAGGGCTCAGCAGCAGGCACACATCAGATACATAGCCATACATGCAGGCAAGACACCCACACACACATAAAAAAAAAAAAATCAACTGAATCTGTGTGACTGGAAGACTCAGAAATAAACAGTGGATGTGCACTATGTGGAGGTAAAGGTGGAAAGGGGGCTGGAGAGATGCTAATTAAGAGCACTAGCTGCTCTTTCAAAGGACCTGGGTTCAATTCCCAGCACCCACATGGCAGCTCACCATGTCTGCAACTCCAGTTCCAGGGAATCTGACATCCTCACATATGGGCAGGCAAGATACCAATATACATACATACAAAAAAAAAAAACCCTCAGCTGATGGGTGCTCACCCTAGTGCTATCACTGGTGCACTTCTGGGCACAGTTGATCATGGCCACAGGGCTTGAAAGATGCTAAAGCAGAGCTGGCCCATGCCTAGAGGGCAAAGGTGTCAGTAGGAGAGCAAGAGAACCATTCATGGAGGGCCACTGGAGAGGTAAAGTCTAAGGAAGGAAGGACTGACACATACACGAGGGTAAGCCATAAGCAGACTTGGAGGTGAGGTGGGATGGGGCTGTCTGCCCACCAGGGTGGGACCAAGGTACCCTTCACACTGTTTTATGTATAGTAGGAGGCTGTCCAGAACTCATCAGGGGCCATGGGAAGTGGAATGGGAGATGCAGAGAATCAAGAGCTGGCTGGCTTTTGTCCATCTGTTTCCAGTAGCTCAGTGAAGCCTGGCTACAAAGTCTTGGGCACTGGCAGACATGGTGTGCACATATATAGGCAAGATGGCTCAAGAAGAACCCAGCTGGAGGTTCAGGCTTGGCTGTCATGAGTGCCAAAGTAGACACAGGGAGTTTAAATCTGCCCTATAACCACAGACAGAGGAAGCATACAGCTAGCAAGTACAAAGCCCTGGTCCATAACTTGAGCTGAAATCAGATGCTCAGAGTGTTCTCTCTGATTGATTTATACACTTGTTTCCTACTTGGCAAACCATAGAAGCTGCCTAAGTATACTTCCTTAGCCAAGCAGTGCACACCTTTAATCCCAACACTCAGGAGGCAGAGGTAGACAGAACTCTGATTTCAAATCTAGTCTGTATCTAAGTTGTTCTATTTACCAATAAAAAATTAGGAGTCAGACATTGGGGTGAAAACCTGCGAGATTAGAGAAGCCAAGAAGCAACCAGCTGACCTTCCTTTTCAGCTGGAGACCCAGCAAGAGAGGGTCTCTCTATCCATCCTAAACCAAAAGGCCCATGAGCCTCTAAATCCCCCCCTACTCCTTTTTGTGCCCCTCCATCCATCTTCCTGGGCCCACTGTACTCTCTATGGCTAATTCTTATCAATACAGTGTGATCAAATATCCTGCAACACTATAGTCTATTTTACACATTGAGTTTCAGGACAGCCAACACTGCAGAGACCTTGTCTCAATAACAACAAAACAAAAATCCAGGTTGGTCAAGGCAAGGGCCCACAAGATTCTACCTGCCCAACTATTCTAACCACAACACCTCAGATGTCATCTTACCTGGTTCCCATCATCTTTATCAGGAAACTGGATGTTCACATCATGCTCCAAGCGGATCTGGGTGATCACTGCCCCCTTTCTCCCGATAATTTTGGGATGGTATTTGGGGTCTACAGTGACGCTCAGCTTAAAACTCCTTAAAGCCTACAATGGAGCGACAGTGAGGCAGAGGGTGTGGGAGGTGGGGGAGAGGGAGGGAGGGAGGGAGGGAGAGAGGGAGGGAGAGAGGGAGAGAGAGAGAGAGAGAGAGAGAGAGAGAGAGAGAGAGAGAGAGAGAGAGAGAGAGAGAAATTTGAACACTTATTTTTAAATCGAAGCCACTTGTACCAGGTCCTATTTCCAGCCTGACTCCCGGCCCAAGAGAGGTTTCTCTGTAGTCCTGGCTGTCCTGGAACTCAGGACACTGCCTCTGGTGAATGACATCACCACTCAGCTCCAGCCTGATCTTCAAAACACAAGCCAGAAACTCTAATGCTTGCTAACAGGAGGAGGCCTTTAACTCTGGTGGTCCAGTCCTGTATAGAACTAGAGGTCTTGTTCATGCCTCACCTAGTATGTAACTGATCTGAGCAGGCTGACACCTGTCCAGATGGGTAAGTCGGTCAGTCTCCTCTCAGTTCTAGTCCTACTTCCTGAATTTATGATCCATGGATTGTATGATTCAGCTTGAAAAAAAAAAAAAAACCTAGGTCTTTTAGGGCTGGCATACAGAAGAGGCCAAAAGGCAGTAAGAGCGTATCTGTCCACGGGACAGATAGATAGTTCAGGACCTCCACAGCCCAAGGCTAGAGCTGCACCAGAGCAGTCATAACGTGCATAAGCTTCTGAGCTGTGCTGTCACTGGACTGTGCTGCACACAAACACACACTCCTTTCCTTACGAAGGGACAGTTCTTCAGAGCCACATTCTGGTTGGTTCCCAGACCTCCCAACTCCTGGGCAGCATGTCTCTCAGAATTTCCTATAGAGCACTCTTGCCAGAGGTAGAGGAGTGAGCTACTTGTCCCTGAGATGAGGTACTATCTTCTACCCCTTTTGTAGGAATGGATAGATCAAAGTATTTCACTTGATTTGGGGAATAAGAGAAACTCTAGAGTGAGGCCTTTAGCTTTTCCATAGCAGGACCACTAGATTCTGACAACATAGCAATGACACCTGGCTTCACCTCCTGCCGTAATGTCTGAAATATGCTCTGAACCAGACTGCTTCCAACCCCAGCCCAGGCAGGCAGCCTTCTTCTTGCTTACCCGATCTTCCTGCTCAGCCTGTAGCTCCTTTACTCGATCCAGTAGCCCCGTCTTAGCCCTGTCCAAATTTGCTACAAGGCCAGTGATGGCGATGATGTCTGACTGCAGTTCGGGAGCTGGCACATGTATATTCACCTGTCACAACAGAGTCAACTTGATTCAGTCTGGGGGACCAAGGTGGAAAGGGAGTGATGCTCACCTGCCTTGGGGAATGAGGGAGACTGGGAAGGTCAGTGGGTGACTGCACTAAACAGAGGCGGCAGAGCATTCAAGAGAGCCATGGGCTTTTCTCCAGATCAAGTCCCCACACAGTAGAGCCTCCAGTGAACAAGGTGTACCTCAAACTCATCCATCATCTTGCGGATTCCACTTCCTTTCTGCCCAATGACATAGCGGTGAAGATCAAAGGGTACCTCTACCTCAATGGTGACTGGAACCAGTGCCTACAGGACAATGGTAGAGATTAGGCTAAGAGTTGAAGGCAGAATGGCCTCAAAAACTCAAGGCCAATAGCTCTGAAGACAACAATGTACCTTTTTAGAACCTGCTGTCATGTCAGTGTGACCAGGTGACAGACCACAGGACCTCAAAGCATAATGAACAAGGCAGGACAGGGAGCCCAGCCTAACAATATGCTGGCAGAGGATTCACTCTTGCACCTCACACTTGACTTTTGCATTGTAGCAGGCCAAGGCCCACTGGGAAGACACTGCACACAGGCCCAATTCTTGGCATGTCTCTGTGGTTGAGCCAATTTTGCCAAAGCCTGTGTGGGTTTCGAGGACAGGTGGATGAGTCATCTGCACTTAAGTCTCACCATTCCCCTCAGTCTTTGCCTCTGCACAGCACCTACTGCTCTCAGTTAACAGATACTGCCACGAAGGCACTGTCTGTAAACTGTGGTGCCATGGTGCTTACAACGGGATTTGGCACACTTGAGGTAGACCATCTCTATTTCAGTCAGGGAAGGAATGGACAGACAGTAATGGACGAGAGGCTGGAGTTCACATTCACCCACTGCTAATGAGATCCTTTTACAGACTCCACGGCCATGGCCTGAAAGGCTAAGTAAGCCCCTAACACTGCTGTCAGGGTATAAACTGTAGAATCCGGAGTCCTGATGAAAAGAAATGGCCTTCCTGGGCTGTGTGACCAGCCAAGAAAGGCACAGAGCAAATGCTTGTACTTTTAGGACCAAATGATAGTATCTGTAGTCTGCTGCCGCCTGGGCAGGGTCTGAACCCCGGAGGAAGAGAAAGAGCGAGGCAAACACACCTCCAGGGCTTCCTTGGCAGCCTCGCATTTCTCTCTCCGTCCAGAGATGATTATGATGTCACACCTCCTGGGAGAGCCGGGGTCAGTCTCTTTGGCCTCTCTGCCCTCTCCAGCCTCATCTCCATTCTCCTGGATGGAAGGCTCTACACTGTGAACTAGGAAGAAAGGGGAAAGCCTAGTGAACAACTGCAGAGGTATAAATCACACACACCAGTGACTCACAGGCACGCAGAAGTCCAATGCCTGGGGAGGCTGCGATGCAGCCAGCACTCGCCACACGAGTCAGGTATGTAGCCACGAAGTCCAAGTGACCTAGCTCTGGACAGTGAATGAATGGCGGGGTTTCAGAGATTTGGGAAAGATAAGGGAGAGGATAAGATAGGCCCATGATAGTTTCTCATGCCAGAAAGTAAGGAAAAGCCCCCAAATAAAGGGGCATGTCACTAGGAAATAAGCAAGATGGAGAGGGGTGCTTGTAAATGCTCACATAGTATTAACCCACGCATCACAGTGAGCTAATAGGAGAACAAACAAAGGAGAACCAACAACTGAATTATACTAGGCAAGGGTAACTCTGAAGACCCCTTTAACAATATTGACTATGAATTACATAATAAAGCTATGAGATACCAGTTATGATCTTGAGTATGCTAGGATTAAGTCAAAGGTTCTCAGGAAACATCCAAATGTGTAAATGAATAATCAATCAGAAAATGTATCTATAATTGGGGGTTGGGGGCTAAGAATACACACTACAACTCTTTATGCTATTCCATGCAGTTTTTCCTAAGTGTTTCAACAGACCTCTCAGGTGTGAAACCAACAGAGCACTACGGCTAAGATTCCTAATAAATGGCCTGTTATCCTCAGGGAAATGAAATAATTGTGACAAGCATCATGGGCACTAAGCCAATGACAGCAGCGGATACAGCAGACTGCAGGGTCTTTCTGGATTATATAGATCAACAAGAAAGCCCACACCCTGTGTTTCACACATGCAAAGCAGGTAGAGAAAGGTTCATACATAACACTTCCTTAGCAACTGACCCCATTAATTCTTCTTGCCTTCACCAAAGTCTCCTATTACCAACCACTCAAGTAGAACAAGGCAGCAAGCAGAGTCGGGCTTAAGGCCTTTCTGGAAGAGATATGAAAATACCTCAACGGTGCCCTCTGGGTAGAAGAGGCTTGGAGAGGATGTATGTATAGTGTGCCCCCAAGCCCCTTTGGGGCTGAGCAGACATCCCAGTACTATCTATGCAAATAGTGTCCTAGAAAAGAGTGGAAGTAGACACTCAGCAATTTCCTAGTAAGACAAAGGAAGCTCCTGGCCCAATTATGGGAACTTGTCCTGTCTTTTACAGAACAGGAGGATACACCTGAAATCCATGGTTAGCATCCAAGCACCATTCCAGTCACTACCAACATGATCACTACCAGAGCTAAGCTAACCCACCTGGGTTCTCCTCTCTGTCTGGGAACTTAATCTGAACATTGTAGTCCCTAGTGATCTGCTGGATTCTTGAACCTTTGGGGCCCATGACAGATCGATGGAACTTCTGGGGGATAGCACATTCCACCGTCACTTGAGCTTCCTGAAGGTGGATACAAGAAAGAGCAGAGGTCAGATTCTGTGAGTCAGTGAATAGCATTCTCCCCACCACCTTCCCCACTAGCTGCACACCGCCTTTATGAAGCAAACCTAGAGATCCCAGCATGACCAAGTGGAGGGGCACAAGGCGTTGGGGGGGGGCAGGCCTCCTGCAGTGGGTTCTAGTGAAAAAAATATCCACAACCTACAGCAGTTTTTATTACACAGACAGGATATATGATTCCTGTTTTACATACAAGTGCTGCCTCACTGCAGGAGCTGCCCGTGAGACATTCTGCTGGTGGCAGCCACATTAGACATAGCCTTGGGCTCACTAAAGAATCAGAGGGGGCATAAGGCCTTGCAAGGGAGACCTTGAGAGGCTGTGGAGAAGGGAACACTCTCAAGGTTGTCTTGATGCTTTCATGTGACTCTCTATGGATTCACTCTGACACACATGGTGATTAAGAGCCCAGTCAGAGCCCCTCGGGCACTCACCAGGTCCTCAATGATTTCCTGAATGCGCTTTTTGGCTGCTTCCACACAGTCCTTGGCACCCTTGAGGGTGACTTTGTCACTCTGTGTGCCAGAGCGCGGGAAGCTGACCATCACCCCGCCATATTCTTCAGCAATCTCTCGCAAGACCTGCCCTCTTCGGATGACAAAATGGCGGTGGTGCTTGGGATCCACCAGCATGTAGTCTTCAACCACATTGTCCTGCGGTATGAACAGAAGGAACTGAAGAAGACCTACTCTACACGGCATGAGCAGTGCTAGCAGCTGAGCCTGCTACCTACCAGGTTCTGGATCAGCGCTTCCAGCTCCTTCTGGGCCTCTCGGACAGCATCCTCCTTCCCCACTATTGTGATCAGGTCCTGCTCCTTGTCCTCAGCAGCCGGGAATATGATGCGGGCTCCGGTACTGTCTCGCACCTTTCGGATTTTACCTCCTCCTTTGCCAATTAGGAATTTGTGGTATTCTGGCTTGGCTCGGATGTCCACAGTAAAACTCTTGGTTTGCTGCAGAAATAAACTTTATGTATATTTGCCCCTCACAGTCTGCCTGGACCACAGTGTGTCAGAGTTCTGAGAAGCAGGGTGCACTCTCTTTTTGCATCTGCAGTGTCTCGTGCCTTATCAATGCCCCACACCCAATGGAATTATCACACCCTATACCTCAACAAACAGGAACATTCAGTCTTTTTCCTCCACAGCCAGAGAGATGCAGAAAAACATATTTATCAGCAAGTACTAAACTTGTCCAAGCCAATTGTTACCCACCAGAGGCTTGTTAATGTGTGGTGCCAAACCGGCAGAGTGTAAGCCTGAGGAGAGCAGGGTCTACTGGGCCATGGCTTTTCCAGTTTTTCATATTCTTCCAGACCAAACACATGACAAGTATTCCAAAGGCATGAAGAATATGAGGAAGAAAAGACTGAGTAGATTTGTTAAAGCATTGACCAGTTTCAGTAAATACTACCATAAAGATCTATTCCTCCCTTAGATAAAGATGTTCATACACAGCAGCATTATTTAATGTGGCAAACACTTGCAACCCCAGCATAAGAGACGGAGGCAGAAGGATCTTAGATTTGACACTGGGCCTGTCACACACACACACACACACACACACAAAAGTAAATCAATGAGGCAAATGTAGTTTGACATGATGTAAAACCAAGAGGCTGGATAAATATTCACAAACAAAAGTAAATAGGACACCACATATGGCTATGTCAGCGTGTACAGACCAAGAGTTGGACAAAATCCAGTGCTCACTTCCCTCAAACAGTCTTCACAGCTCAGAAGAAATGGGAACATCTTTACTCATTGGTGAGCAGTTACAAAGACCCATGGCAAACCACATCCAAGGGTTAGCCAGGTAAGGCTGCCCCACCTCTTCCACCAGGTTAGGAGAACATATATGCCTGCTCACAGACACGAGAGTCTTACATACAAGACAGAAATGACAAAGATGTTAGAGAATTTTAAGTATTTAGTATGTAAAATAAATGTGTCTCTACCTGCCAAATACAGGAAATTGAAAATATCTATTTACAGCATCACTAAAAACAGAGATAACAGTTGAGTCCATGAAAAAACAATAACAAAGGATCACAACAGCCCAAGCAATTTTTTTTTTTTTTTGAGAGAGGGTTTGTGTGGTTTTGGAACTTGTCCTGGAACTCACTCTGTAGACCAGGCAGGCCTCGAACTCAGAGATCCGCCTGCCTCTGCCTTCCGAGGGCTGGGATTAAAAGCGTGCGTCACCAACGCCTGGCTTCAGCCCAAGCAATTTTTAATAAAAAATATCTTTAGGGCTGGAGAGAAGGCTCAGTAGTTAAGAGCTGGTTGCTCTTTCAGAGGTCCTGAGTTCGATTCGCAGCACCCACATGGTATCTCACAACTCAAAACAATCTGTAATGAGATCTGGCTCTCTCTTCTGGCCTGCAGACAGAACACTGCATACAAAAAAATAAATTAAAAAAAAAATTTTTGGGGGGTGGGTGGGCATATGTGTGTTTGTTCACTCAGCATTAACACTGGGTGTTTTCCTTAATCACTCTCCACTTTGTATAAGGTAGGTTTTCTGGCTGAACCTGCCGTTTCTGATAGTGTGACTAGCCATGTTGCTCTGCAGATTTTCCGACTCTGCTGCCCAAGAATGAAGATTATGACGGGCTATCACACGCTTTAGCTTTATGGGTTCTGAGGATGCAAACTCCAGTTTCTCATGGCTTTGCGGTAAGCCATCTCCCCTGCCCATGAAAAAAAAATTTTTTTTTTTTTTTTAGATTAAAGTTATAGTTACAGGAGGTTGTCAGTCACCCAGAGACACAGATGCTGGGAACTGAACTCTACTTCAGAGTAAGAGCAGTTAAGTACTTAACCAAACTACCCCTATTCTGCTCCTCACCCCATAACTAAAAGCCCATGGGGAATTAACAGAAGGCCCAATGTAGAGTCTTTGGGAAGAAGGTGGTGGTTAATAATTGAGGACAGATGGCTGTCTCAATCAAATCCCAGAACCACACATAAAGATGATAAATCATGTATTTTTTTTTTTTTTAAGATTTATTTATTTACTATGTAGACAGTGTTCTGCCTGCACACCAGAAGAGGGTACCAGATCTCATTATAGATGGTTTTGAACCACCACGTGGTTGCTGGGAATTGAACTCAGGACCTCTAGGAAGAGCAGTCACTGCTCTCAGCCTCTGAGACATCTCTCCAGCCCGATAAATCATATTTTAATCCACCCTGAAACCTTAACTGCCCCCCCCCAACTTCAAAGTCCCTACTTTTTCTTTTTTCTTTTTTTTGGTTTTTCAAGACAGGGTTTCTCTGTGTAGCTTTGGAGCCTATCCTGAGACCAGGCTGGCCTGGAACTCACAGAGATCCGCCTGCCTCTGTCTCCCGAGTGCTGGGATTAAAGGCGTGCACCACCAACGCCTGGCTCAAAGTCCCTACTTTCTAATCTCTTATGTGTGGGTATTTGTACACAGAAGTGTCTTTTAACTTAAGGTTTTACATACCGAGAAAGGGAGTGTCAGCAGTGACTCACCTTCTCCTCAGCCAGGTGCAGGAGCTGCTTCTTGGCCTTTTCTACATCTGAGGAAGGACCCCTGATGACAACTGTGTCACTTCCAGAACCCTCCACAGGAAAGTGAATGTGGACTCCACCACATTCCTCCATGATGGAGCGGATCAGACGGCCCTTTGTGCCAATGAGAGAGTTGTGAAGCTTGGCAGGGATCGAGACCTCCACCTCAGCTATGTTGGCCTGAAATCAAATAGAACATTAAGAGGAAGTTACACTGTTGTGTGGTAAGAAAAGGCCAGAAGAATGCAGGTACAGCCTGAAAATGCTTGAAAAAACAGGATGGGGGAGACTTTCTTAGGAATGCTGGGTGTAGGCCAACAGGAAGGCATTCCCATGGCATGATAGGAAAGTCATGACCTTAGACTATGCAATGTCAGACCTGCTGCTTTAGCTAATTTTTTGGGTAGCTGGCAGGTGAATTAATGTGTCTGTAGACAAATTTTCAAGGATTCTGATTTCAATCATGATGAAATAAAGACTTAATTTACCCTTTACCCAAACAAGTGGTTTTAAATAAAGACACTGGTAATGAGGAACAGGGAAGGTGAGGAAACAACTATTGGCCAGGGATGAGGCAGTGGGAATACACAGACCATATTCTAAAAAGGGGCAGCATGGAAAAAAACCCTGAGGAACAGAGGCCACTCATACTGACCTACACACACACACACACACACACACACACACACACACACACACACACACACACACACACACCCCACACCACACTCACCACACTACACACACTACACACACACACACACACACACACACCACACTACACACACACCACACACCCATACTTCCCTGGGCAGCAGAGCAGCCCAGGACTGGAAGGGATGGTGCTTATACCCCAGTCATAGCCCAGAGTACCACCTTCAGTAGATGGCATGGTGCCAAGTGAGTGCCTGGGATGCTATTACAGTACTCCAGAAGTCTAACCTCAGCAGCAGAAGGTACCTGAACCTAAACTAGATACAGCCAGGTGTGATGGTGTCTAACAACCCTAAAAGGAACAAATGAAAGTATGCAACAACAGTTGTCACCAATTCGACTTATGTGCTATATAAGGATTTCTGAGTTAAATCTTTCTCTCTAGGCTGGGTGTAGTGGCACACAACTTTAATCCCAGGTAGAGGCAGGCAGATCTCTGCTGAGTTCCAGGTCAAGCAAGGCTAACTAGCCAGACCCAGTAAACAAACAAAACCAAGTTTTCTCCTGCAGAAGGCTCAAGTCTCAGGACGTAAATGAAATTTATAAAAACCTCAGGAATTAAAAAACTCTCCAAAGTCTCAGGGTGATCTTGAAACTCACAAGATTCACAAGAACCCTCCCTAAAGCTATATATGTGGTAATAATCATTTTCTGTCTAAGATGTCTCCAAGTGTTGCAGTGAGGTCCAGAGAAGCTGCTACCATGTAGCTGTCAGGAATCTCTCACACATCCATGTTCTGTAATGTGAACAATAAACTCACTGGTTTACCAAGTTGGGACTTTGGTGTACTGGCTATTTTGATGTGTTGTTGGTGCCATATCTAGTATGAAAAGATATTTGCTTATATCTCCCCAGGAAAAGTAACAGGGTAATTCCAGGGGTGTACAAATATCAAGATTATCAAACTGCACAAAGAAAACATTTCTAGCTTATTGCATGGTAACTTTCTAAAAGCTAAACAAAATTTGGTGGACACTTTGAGATACGGTTTGCTTTACTTTTTAAAATTGTGTATGGTATATGAGAGTGCAGACACACACAAGGAGGTCAGAGGACAATCTTGGGTGTTCATCCTCAACTTCTCCCTTGCTCGATAGAATATTTTCTTTAAATTTTGCCAAATATTAATGAATTAAATATTGATAACTATAGTACTTGCTTGATAATGGTTTGTTACATATAAGGTGTTACAGGTAACACCTTTTCTACTTAGAAAAGGAGGAGATGGAGACGCTATGAATTTATGTTTCTCTTATTGGTTGATGAATAAAGCTGTTTCGGCCAATGGACAGACAGGCAGGAAATCCAAACAGGGATAGAGCAAGGTAGTAGGTGGAGTCAGGAGATGACATGTAGCTACAACGGGAAGCAAGAGGCCCGGGCATCCCAGGCAAGCCAAGACCACATGGAGATACACACACAGATTAATAGAAATGGGTTAATAACTAAGAGAGCTAGCCAAACAAGAGGCCTAAGCCATTGGCCAAACAGTGTGTGTGTGTGTGTGTGTGTGTGTGTGTGTGTGTGTG
Organism: Cricetulus griseus; assembly: GCF_003668045.3. Taxonomy (NCBI): domain Eukaryota; kingdom Metazoa; phylum Chordata; class Mammalia; order Rodentia; family Cricetidae; genus Cricetulus; species Cricetulus griseus. Next base: position 444,893,663 of record NC_048595.1, read on the forward strand.
TGTGTGTGTGTGTGTATGTATTTGGGGACTAAATGGTAGGACAGAAAAACTCCATCATCCACTATATATGCTAGGCTGGCTGGGCTGAGATTCTGGGGATTCTCTTGTCTCCAGTTCCCATCTGGATACCTGTATGCACACTGAGGTTCTGAAATCACGTCTTCAAGTTTGCTCAGCAAGTACTTTATACACTGAGCCATCTCTCCAGCCCCAGAAATGATTTTCAAGTGGTATAAAAAAAAATTAACAAAAGGAAAATGTCAAGGTGTGGTGGCTCATGCTTTTAATCCCAGCACTGGGAAGGCAGAAACACTCGGATCTCTTTTAGTTCAAGGCCAGTCTGGTCTTCAAACGAGTTCCAAGACAGACAGCCAGGGCTACACAGAGAAACCCTGTCTCGAAATGTCTCAGTTGCTAGCACTGGGTCAAACACGAGGACAAGTGGCATCACTGCTGTAGTGCCAAGTATGTACCAACTGAGAAACAGAGTTGCTGACCTCTTGGTTAACATTCCCAAGGCTTAAAGCTGTGCTCCACACAGGCTCAGAAGATTCTGCTAGGGAATTTTACAACACTGGAAATGGATAAGGAGTTCCACCAAAAAACATCCCCCATTACCAGGTCTTTCTGGATAGACAGAATCCGGCTACGGGCAGCTTCACAGTTGGCTCTCTTGCCAGTGATGACAATGGTTTCAGAGTTGCTGTTCTCAGCAGGAAGGTCAATCTTGGTGTTGCTTTCTTCACGAATCTAAAGGAGAGAGAGGTACGTAAGAAGCTGAGCACAGGGCTAGGGAGGAAGATGAGTACTTCCTTGTAGTCCAAAGGCTTTAGGGCCGGGCAAGATGAGCTGATCACCTTTTTAATGTTTGCGCCTCCTTTCCCAATGATATTCTTGTGAAACTGTTTGAAGATTGGCACAGAAATTGAATAGCTATTTTCCACCTTAAAGACAAGAGAATGGCACAGTAACTATTCCTGCCAGAGAGTGAGGTCTCCCTTTTATCCCCCAAAAGCTACATAAACTCAAGTATATACCACCGGCAAACACAGACCCATCCATTTGATCATAAGGAAAAATTAGATACATAAATTGTTCATCATCTAATTAAGTTGACACATGAATTCATAGAAAGCCCTTTTAGAAGAAGTGGCAGTGCAAACAATCTGTAGCTTTTCAATGTAGACACAAACAAGTCTGTCCATATAGCTTCAACAACAGTGTCAAGAAACTACAATGGAACCCCTCATGTGACCATGGTGATCTGCGGTTTGTCCATCAATTCCCTTTTCACATTTCCTAAACCTTTCAGCTTAGCTTTTCTTTTTTTTTTTTTTTCTTCTTCCTCCTTTTGGAGTCAGGTTCTTACTATGTGGCCTGGACAGCCTTGAATTCAAGATCCTCCCACCTCTGCATGCTAGGATTACAGATATGTACAATTATGCTGCCCTTCCCAGTTCAATTTATGCAGGAAGAGTTAATTCAGCAAATTACTCCCTCTTTACCTGTGTTTTTGAAGATCCCTTCAAGAAAAATAAAGGGGGGTACGGGAAACTGGCATCTCCACTTGACAATTATTGGCAGTGTATACACTAATCACCAAGGTACTGAGAGATGTGTTACCACCACTTTGTTCCAAGCCCCCAAGACAGCAGAGCTCCTGCAGGTACTTAAGAGTTCTGCGGGAGCCCTGCTTCCCAAGCCCAGAGGGTGCAGAGCTGCCTACCAGGTCCGCAACCATCTTCTGCATGTACTTAGTGCATTTCTCCACCTCATTCTTGGGGCCTCTGAGTTGCACAATATCACTTTTTTGTGCTGGGTCTGGAAAGTTGATGATAACCTAAAACAAATCACCAGAGACAGTGTAGAATTATTCTAATACTAAACAGTGGGGCAGTAAGATGGATCAGTGAGTGAGTGGGTGACGGTGCTTGCCACTACGCCTGATGACCTGAGTTCAGAACTCATACCTGCAAGTTGTCCCTGACCCCAATCTATATATCCGAAGTGGTATGCATGCCTATGAGCATGTATGCTTTTAAAGTGAAATACTGGCAATTCTTCAAGTGAAAATTATCATCATTCCCAGAAGTTAGAGAATGCTTTTGGGGTTGGCAGCATAGCTCAGAGGCAGAGAACTTACTGGCATGCACAAGGCCCTGGGGTTTGATTTCCAGGAAAACAAGAAGAAACAACAACAAAAAATATGAAGAATGGAAGGGGGAGTGCTTTGGGGAAAGCTTTACCTCTGGGAATTTGTCACGAATTTCACGAATCCGTTCACCTTTCTGCCCAATGATTGTGCGATGAAATCTTTGCTCAATGATTAGATCCTTGGTACGCTCATTTTCCTAAAATATAATTAAAGTGGACAATGCCATTCATCACAAGAAAGGCTATTAATGTCCATCTCCCCCCCCCCCCAGCAGGCACCATGTGAGCTCAGGTAGCTGTCTTTAGCAGCCTCCAGAAACAATGCGCCACTAGAAGTGTCTATTTAAGACAGTATGGGAACTAGGAGAAGAACATGAACTGGGACCAGCACACAGTGAGATGTAATTATCAAGTCTGATTCCATCAACCTTGTGGACTCTCAAAGGATGTCAGTGAATTTCATGAGAAGCCAGTCAGGAATCACTGCGGTGTGACCCTCATCACTGGGTATCTCAGGCCCACAGGGAATGAGACTGCAGTGACTTTCAAGTCTAGAAAGGATAGTCCCTCTTGTGACACTGTAGCCAGGCACATTGTAGGGGAAGCTGTAGCCACACCTACTTAGGGGCTGGCTACAGGTGTGCCTGAACACGCTTGCGAGGGCATGGTCAGCGTGACAGAGTGAGACTTTGAGGGGACTTCGTTTTCTGTTTTGGTTTCACTTTTGTACTTGCGGTACAGACTGCTGCCATGCCGGCTGGCTAGGTTGCTCTGTAAGTAAGGCTTTTCCCTATTAAATACCCTTATATTTCTACCTGACTCGGTATTGGTAATTTCCCACTATGGGGGACCTCTGTTCTCTAGCACTCGGGGTCAAGAAAGACAAGACTTGCTGGTGATCTGAGGAAGACAGCAGAAGGAACATGGCTCCCGGACCACACATTCCAGCAGGCATCGGTAAGTGTCTTGGGCTTACCATCCGAGAGGCGAGCTCCAGCAGCTCCCGCTTGGCCTGCTGTACGCCTTGTGGGTCTCCCTCAATCCGGATCAGGTTACTCTTCTCACTGTCAGGGGGGATGCGCACAGACACCTTGTACTGGTCTTTGATTCTGTTGACTTTGGACAAAGAAAAATACAAACACATTTCAACACAAAAGCTCTTAGGGCAGTCGCAGCTTATACACAAGCCTGGAGGACAATGCCCTAGAAACTGCAATCTGATGGACAGCACAACCAGGTTTGGTTTTGCTTTTTCGACACTGCAAATTTTGATTAAATAGGAATGACTGATTAGTGTATTGGAACTTGACCTTCACTTTCTAAGCACATGACTTGGGCACCAAGTCTGGGAAGGTAACCATTAAGAGTCCCACAAGCAAAGCCAGGTGGTCTACAGAGTGAGTTCCAGGACAGCCAGGACTGTTACAGAGAGAAACCTTGTTTCAAAAAACAAACAAAAAGAGTCCCACAAACACTGGTGGACTAAGTGTAGCAAGGGTGGATGAAAAGTAAAGATACACTTTTCAGCTAGAGAAGGCTGATTTCTGAAAGTGACAATTTATCTTGGCCAAATGGAAAAAGGGAAGTAGTCTCTTTAGGAAGCTGCATAAGCAAATTTCTATTGATGGCAGCACCTTGCTGGGTATATTTACCCAGCACTCAGGAGGTTAAAGCAAGAACATCACGAAGGCCCTCATCTTTGAGGTCTTTCCTCCTCAGTGCTTCAGGGCATTAAGGTCCTGCCACCACCCATCAGCCTTACTCACTGTTGGCTCCACTCTTCCCAATGAGGTGTCTGTGGAATTTATGGTCGATGTTGATCTCTACATAGTCCATCCGGTTAATCTACAAGGGAAGAACAAAGTTCACAGATGAATGCTTCTGGGCTAGAAGATATATATGCCTAGTCATTCAGAAATGTACAAGACACTAGCACCCCCCACCCCCCCACGACAAAGTTTTTCTATGTAGCCCTGGCTTGTCCTGGGATTCTCTGTACACCAGGCTGGTCTCCAACTTCACAGATTCACCTGCCCCTGCCTTCCAAGTGCTGGTCTCAACCGCAAAACAGTTTCCCTTACCCAGAGCTCTGGGACCTCAGTCATCTTCTGTTTCAGAACCTATTACACACACAATAAGGCTACTCTGTCTCCACAGCCACCCATTAAGACCCTAATGACAAGACTTCTACTTGTCCCCACCCCACCAGAGCCTTCCCTGTTCAGAGGGGCACTTACCAGGTCTTTGACCATTCCTTCAATCTGTTCTTGGGCTACACTCACATCCTCTGTGGGTCCCTCAAGGGTGATCTTGTCCTCACCTTCTGTGAACTCAATGTGAACCTACCAGACCAAAATGAGGGAAAGAATGGCTAAGGCCAAATGACAGCGCTGCTATGTCCTGTACAGGTACTGTACACCAACAACACAAGGAGCTGAAAGGAAGGGTTGAAGGCTGGCACTAAACATGACCCAAGGTCTGATATACCTTCTTTTTGCTGAGAATTATAGCAAATGTTTTAGCAGCTATGCTATTTACTTCGCCCAAGGACAAAAATTTTGAAAACAAAGTGATAGAGTAAAACTCACTTTTCACATAAGCAGGCCGGTATCTTGCAACATAAAAAGGGTAAGGTAATTGGAAAGGGAGAGCAGTCTGTCTACATCTAAGTAAATCATTAATACTTCTAACGTTAGAAAAATTGAAATGAGAAGTAAGCCAAATATAGGAATAGAAGTGACAGAGGGCTCTTTGCTGTCTCCTGGTAAGGACAACACAGCGCAAGAAGGATGATGACACAATGAAGTCCCTGTCCAAGTGTTGCTCTTCACATCATTGTGAAATCATTATACTGTAATTACTAAATTCGTAGTTAAGACATTTGAAAACCAATTCATGAAAGCCATCTAAAGCCGCTTACTATGGTCTCCCATGCTATTAATGGAAGCTGCCTGTATCAACAGGGCAACTGACGCTTGATATCATTTCATAGTCTTCAAAGCACCCACAGGACAAATGGCAAAAACAAGACCATGTCAGACAATTTCACAATAGCCGGTTAAAAAGGTTTCCCTACCTTTGGCATTTGCTGAGTGATTTTGGCCAGGTTCTGCCCTTTCTTACCAATGATGAAACGGTGAAGCCATGAAGGGGCAGAGACTGAGGAAACTGTAAAACTGTTGGCCTAGGGCAAAGACAGGAAAACAGCTGTAGGTCTGTAAAGCTCAAGTCATGTAAAGCAAAGGTCAAGCCAACCAGGTGAAGCAGCGCATTCCTTTAATCCCAGCACCGAAGACACTGGAGCAGATACATAGGACAGCCTGGTCTAACAGTCAGACCAATTGCTCATAGAAGAGTGCAGAGGTGGGGCTGGGACACACAGTTCTGTCAGTAAATCCCTTGCTGTGTGTGAGCTTGGGGATTCTGGTCCTGAGCTGGACAGGGTGATGCATGTGCACTAGAACTGTGTTCACCTGCTAGCCCAGCCCATTTGGGAGGCTCTATGCCAAGAGGCTGTGTCACCTCCCGAGTCATGACCCCGAGATTGCCTTCTAGCTTCTACACACACCTACATACATGCACACTTGCACATGAACACATACAAAGAATTCAGTGGTGAGTGCCCCCCCACTTTGGGCACATTTCACCTGTGTCTGAGTCTCTAGGATATACTAACAAAGAGCCAGTCCATAATGGATCCCAGAAATTATCAAAGCACACTTTACTCTTAGAGGGAACTACCTTGGCATAGACTTCAGTCAATGCCTGTCCCAACTTTTCAGGCTCGCCACGAAGTATCACAGTTTCAGATATGCTGTCAGAGGGCGGAATCTCAACAGAAACTCCAGTTCTTTCCAGGATCTCTTGCAATGAATTGCCTTTTGGCCCAATAACATACTTGTGCTGAGATTTCTTCACTTCCACCGCAATGGTTGTAGTCTTTTTCTTCTAAATAAAGGTAAGTCAGCAAGACAGATAGGAGACACAGGCAGTGTAGACAGATGGTTACTACCAACAAAGTCAGAAGGGGACCAAGATGTGGTTCTTAACAAGTGCAGACAATAACCAGCCTCCCCAGAAACTCTACTTCTCAAGTACCTAGCCTTCCCCTGAGTCTGGTCACTTTCAAGGCTGTTTATGCCAACCACAAAGGCTTGAGTTAATCCACGGCTTTCCCCATCCCCACTCCCACATAGTGTTGGGAATATGACCTAGGACTTTGTGCCTCTTAGACAAGTGCTCTACCACAGAGCTGTACTCACACCCTGCTTTTTCCAAGTAAGGAGCAGGTTTCATACCTCAAAGTCAGAATAAGCTACGAATCCCCTCTAAAAAGTATACACCAATCCCATGGTAGCAACCTACTGATGTGGTCACAGCCCCAAGAAAGGACACAAACAAAACCAAGACACCACTCTACGGTGTACCCAGTAGGCCAGGAGGGAAGTGTGGCCACCAAGCGCTAAACAGATATTAAGCTTTGTGTCCAAGGGAAAAGGGTGCAGGGTGAACTATGTATGGTATTAGCCAAATTCCCAGATTCAATCCCATTAAATATTCTGTCCCTTGGCACCGCCACCCCTGTACTGCACCTTTTCCTCATAAATCTTCTTAATGCGAGCCACGGCCTGGGCCAGCTGCTCCTTCTCTCCAGTGAAGACGATCTCTGTCCGGTTAACACTGGGTGGAGGGATGTTGATGCGAGTTCCTGTCTCCTGCATAATCTCGCCCACAAGTCTATTGTACGGCCCAGCGATGAAGGGGTGGAAGGCCTTCTCCACTTCCAGCCTCTCTACAGCACGCTTGTCCTGCACAGGGCAGAAAGAGCTGATGAGAACACCTCGGGACAGCACAGCTTGTCCAAGTCCCAGTAAAAACCTCACATATCCATGGTGCCTCTAGTTTTCAAAGTGGCAGCTCACTAGGAGCAAGGCTGGTGCTGGGCATGTGGCAGAGTACAGGGGGACAGGTCACGCAGGTCTCACCTGCTCAGCAGAAATGAGAAGGACCTCATGGCGAGCCTTCTCTATGCCTTCTTTGGTGCCAGTGATCTTGATCTGATTACTGGGGTCATCTGGGCGTGGGATCTGGATTTTGGTTGCAGTTTTTAGTTCTAAATCTTGTAGTTTCTCTCCGTTTTTGCCGATGACAAAACGATGGTGCTCTTTAGGAATGGTAACAGTTGCTGAAGCCTGTAACAGGAGAGACCAAAAACAACAAACACTCACCGAGGGCTCTGATAAAGCATCTTCTTCCCCAACATTCTCTAGTTAGGGTGCTCAACAAACCTATCCCATCCCATTTTAACCATAACAGCTCAAACACTGAAACAACGGTCACAGGGAGCCTACCCTGGCCCCAATTAGGACCATTTCCAGTGTATCTACACCACTGCCCAGACTTCTCTACTACAGGAGACAGAAGAAAACATCTGACTGCATGGAGAAATTACTATTTCATTTAATTCTTAACATTTATAACAAGGGGGAAAAAGACTTCAGAAGTCAGCAACCTCATTTTAAATGCATTTGGAGGTGCAATGTGGGGTTTGGTTCTATGGTGTAGGGCTTGATGGGCAGGTGACTGCAAACCCTGGCTTTCATACCTACCATGGGAAAAGGTATGCTACAAGCTAACACTATCACATAGTTACAAAAGGCAGCTTAAATCGAAAATATGTCAATTTTTCTAATTACCAAAAAGAGTGGTGGTGGCACACCTCTTTAATCCCAGCACTTGAGAGGCAGAGGCCGGTGGATCTCTGAGTTTGAGGCCAGCCTGGTCTACAGAGTGAGTTCCAGGACAACCAGATACCCTCTCTCAAAAAACCAAAAATTACTGGAATTTTGAGCATAAAGTTGATTATAAAACTTCCAGGGGTTCAGTGCTGGAAGGTGAAGACAGGATCCTGGGGGCTCGCTGGCCAATCAGTCTAGGTAATTGGTGAGCTCTAAGTATAGTAAGACATCCTGCCTGTCTCAGAATGTTGACCTCTAGTTCCCACATGTGCACACACCTGCACATAACACACACCCCTCTCTCTCACACACACACCCCTACACATACTCACCCACCCTCACAGTCCAAACTTGCACAGGAAAACAATTATAGTAACAGCACTGGGCGGAAGTAGCAAAGTATTGGCAGGCACAAAGATGACTAAGGGACCACAACTTGAAGGCCAGAAGCAGACCTAGGTTACTATGGACACTTAGGACCTGATGAGAGCAGCCTCTGGTCACAGTGGGAGGACTGCCTTCTGGAAACAGTGCTGATGGCCAAACAGCCGTGTGGGAAGAGGTAAACCTGGACCACTATGTCACAACACTGAAACACAACCCAAATAATCAGAAACTGAGTAAAAAGGAAGAAAAAAAAGGATAAACTTTTTTTTTTATGACTGGGAAGTAGAAAATGCTTTCCTAACAATGATTCAACATAATAAAAACAGTAAACGTAACTATATTTACAGAAAGTCACAGAGAAAAACAGCAAAAAATGAACAATAAGCTGGAAAAAAACCTTTACTTTTTATGGCTGATGAAGGGATTGGAAGTTCTAAATAAATTTAACATTTCTTAAAAAATTAAACTAAACTCAGGCCCTCAAACACTCTAACACAACATAATCCAAAGATGTGCTAATATCTGACAATTACCTGATGAAGACTGATGGTAGAAAAATACTAAAAGGGAAAAAATGACTTTTCAATTAATTAATCAATTAATTAATGCTAAGTCTTAAACCTAGAGTCTTGCACAAGTTAAAGCTCTTTATTAGGCAGGGGGTTGTGGTGCACACTTTAATCCCAGCACTTGGGAAGGCAGAGGCAGGGGATCTCTATGAATTGAGGTCAGCCTTGTCTACATAGAGTTCCAGAACAGCCAAGGCTATAAAGAAACCCTCTCACCAAAAACTAACAAAACAAACAAGACTCCAAAGAACAACAAAAAAACCCCAAACCCAAACAATAAAGAGAACACTTTACCTACCACTGACAGCATCCCCAGACCAAGTGACTTACTCTGAAAATTACATTTTTATTTACTTTATGTGCATCTATGTTTGTGTTGCTGGAGGACAACTTGGAATTGGTTCTTCCCTTCTACCACGTATGTTCAAGGATTGAATTCAGGTTGCCAGTAGCTATTTTTCCCTACAAAACCATGTCCCCAGCACTATCATACATTTTGAAATCAAATGTTGTTAAAGGTAGCATGCAGAAAAACCATCGTTTTCAACTTCAAATGAATTTAGCCAGATTACCAGTGAATTGTATGAGCGAAGGACAAATAAGGCATAAGACATCCCAGTCTACTAACCAAATCTCAGAATTAGTTCACAGGAAAACAAAACAAAAACAACAAAATCCATTTGTGATAACAAGTATCCCCACCAAAACAAACTGCATATGAAAGTAATCAAACTCAGGGGCTAGGCATGGTGGCATGTGCCTTTAATTCCATTACTTGGGAGACAGAGCAAGCTCCAGGACAGGCAGGGCTACATAGTCAGACCTTATCTCAAAACAAAACAAGCCCCCATAAAAACAAGAAATAAAGTAGCCAAGCTCTTAGCACTCAATACTAGTCCATAAGAAATAATGAAGGAAAGCAGACTAATTAAATACTAACCTTTTTAACAAACCAATGGCTCTGTGTGTGTGTGTGTGTGTGTGTGTGTGTGTGTGTGTGTGTATGTATGTATGTATGTATGTATGTATGTATTGAGTTACTGTTAAGGAGACATGTAATCCCACAATCAAATGAACATCCATTTAAACCAACCAACTTGAAAGACATCCAGAGACAGAAGTCTCAACAAGAAGGGTCAAATGTGAACACCTTAACATCTCTTTTATAAAGTACGATAATAGTATAATAATTAGATAGTATATATAAACTACTTACAGGTGAAATGATATTCCTGGAATTTGCTTTTAAAAATTCTCAATCATGTAACTAGTAAACAAAATTTCAGAGTTACAATGCTACACAATCACAAGCAATGCTTTCCCCTTTGTGACACTGAATTGTGTAATTCCATGAAGCTACCTGTGGCCCAATCAGTGCAGAGCAGATCACTCCCCTCTAAGCTCGTTTAGAGGCTCACTCAGCAGCACGTGGGAGTAACCTTATCTCTGAACAAACCCACAGTGTGGTAGTTGTCACATGGCACTTTAGTAAGAATCTCTGCCCTTTTCTTGGCCTTGCAGATTTGCTTTTTATTCTAATGGTTCTCAAATGAACTACAAGTACTGGTTACAGACTGCTAGGAATAGTGAGAAAAAAAAAATCGGATCTTTTACTTCCTGAGTTTGAGGCCCAAAAAAACTGATCACTACCTACCTAGCAAGTTCATTGGCTTCCAAGTGTCTCAAACTCTGGGAAAAGCCTTACTTTTTAGTACATATAGATCAATGGCCAATCTGACAGGTACCCCAGTGCTTTCTAAAATTACAAAGGTTCCAAACTCTGCTGTCCTCTGGCCTGCACCAGGATCAGCCAAGCAACCATCATTTGGGATGCCAGGCTTAGGGACACCCACCTGTGTTTGCAGTCTAGCAACAATGTCTTTCCGGGCTTTCATGACCGCATCCAGCTTCCCTGAGACCATGATGGAGAGGCCTTGGTCTTTGGCCAGAGAGAGCTCCAGGTGAGCACCAGTCCTCTGCATGATCTCAAGGCAGATTTTCGCTTGTTCACCTTCTCCAAATTGGTTCATGTCCTTGTATTTTCTCTCTTCCAGGGGTACATGAAACACCTGTTCAGAGAAGACCCCCAAAGACAAAGTTAAACCACCAAAGAAGAGGAACAATGATTACATGCAACATGTATTTGCTAACATCCACTCACTAGGCATTGCCGAGGCAAGGCAGTAAGGAGAAATCACCCAGGGGAGGCAGGAGGTTGGCATGTGGTGCAGACAACTAGAAGAGCACCAGGAACAATAAGCCTGTGAAGGATTTAAAGGGAGGCGAGGGCCTAGGACAAGAATACAACAGAGCAGCTTTCTGAAGAGAGAAAGCAGCAGCCATGACAGCAAACAGCACAGGCAACATCAAGACTTTTAGGCATAACAAAATCTGCTCTAAGAGCCAGGTGGTTTATAGAGAGCTGAGGAGGAGCAGGGGTGGTGGAAGCAAGAGGGATCAATTATCCCTGATACAGGTTTGAACCATTCAAAAGATGCATTTAACAAGACAAGAGAGCAGCAAGGCCACAAAAGATCAAGATGCAATTGCTTATGTATGAGGAGTTATGATGGCATGCGTGATAACTTCCTATCACAACCAGGCATCAGTTCTAACAATCGCAAAAGCTCAGGCAGAAGGGCTAATGAAGTCAAAGGAAACCAGAAATTAGTTGCTTACTAGCTTTTTAAAAAACAAAAAAGGGCCAGGCGTTAGTGGCACACGCCTTTAATCCCAGCACTCGGGAGGCAGAGGCAGGAGGACCTCTGTGAGTTCAAGACCAGCCTGGTCTCCAGAGTGAGTGCCAGGACAAGCTCCAAAGTTACAAAGAGAAACCCTGTCTCAAAAAAACCACAAACAAACAAACAAACAAAAAAAAACAGGATCTTCCATCGAAGCTTTGGCTGGCTTCTGACTCAAGAGACCTGCCTGCCTCTGCTTCTGAGTCCTGGATTAGAGGTGTGTCACTAAGCCCTGCAACAGATTAGCTTTGACTGCCATATGGATAGGAAAGGCAGACCTAGCAACTAGGGGCTACATTGACTAGAAAATAGAAAAGAACATGGCCCCATGAATTTGACAAATATGGCCTATCTCAAACTGTGTGCCAGCCCAGGGTGCCAGGGAGGCTGGATGGGATGACCATGGCAAAAGGCGTGCTCCACAGAGGAAGGGGAGCTGTTTAATCTTTTAAAGTCCTCCCCACTTCATACACCCCAAATGCTCTCATCACTGGACATTCAAAAACCTTTTATCAGATCATATTGCTTCCTACAAGAAACAAATAAAGCAAAAAGAAATGGTGTTTCTACCTGAGTGATGACAGAGGCCTTGATGGGCCGGATCTTGTTACTCCAGGCTCCAGCAGGTTCTTGGGCACTTTCCAAGCAAGCTGCTTTCTCAGGAAGTGGAGGGAAGGCATCCTTGTAGGTTGGCGGGTCACTTTCCTCTTCTGAATTTAAAGTGGCAACTAGACCAGAGAACAGAAATTAGGAGGAAAACACTACAACGCAACATTATAGAAACAAAAAGTTGAAAGATTTTTAGCAGGAACCCCCATTAAAATACTGGTGAATGAGCAATGCTATCACACTCTCCTCATTCACAGCTCTGGGAAAGGACCTCAGGTAGTCATCAGGCCCAGCGCCCTAAGTGGGAGAACTGGATGGGGCTAGAGACTTCCAATTCCAGAAATGGAAACTTTTTGTCCTCTACATGGCCCTACTATGAAAGACCAGACAGCACAAACCCCACTTTAGTAGTGAGATACATAAAACCCTTAAAAGCAAGCTTGTGACAGATTTTTCTTAGGTCCTCGTATAGTAGAAAAGCAAATCATGACTATAAATGTTTGCTACAGAGTATATTGCTTTTAAGAACTACTTTTGAGGTAGGTTCCACATTTTCCTTTGTAATGTACAATGGTGAAATGAACTCTCATGGGAATTGTCTCTGATGTCCTCTCAAGCCAAGACAGGAACACAAGACTGGGAGAAATTGGGGCCTTTGATTATTAGTCATGTCCACAGACCACGGTGCCCAATTTGTTCATGCTTTTGTCCAGCTAACCATATTCTCCGCCAAAGCAAGTATATGACTGTTTTGGATAATCTCAAATCCCTAGGGCTGACTGAGGCAGCAGTAGCAGGGTCCAATTAAAACACAATGGAGCATGCAGACTTGGAGAGGACAAGATGACCTTTGGAATTAGATAAGCCTCTAGTCTAAGTTCACTGCTTCCAAACCTGATGGTGGTGGGACGAGCAGAGGCTGAACTCCTGCAGTGCCATTTTCATTCTCAAGAAAGGAGAAACTACAGACAGCTGCACTCAGGCTCCAAAAACTGAGTCAGGCAACAGCAGTGTCTTAGGAATGACCAAAACACTGGGAATGAGTGTGGGTCAAGTGTGGCTAAGAAGTGAATTTTAAATGTTAATTCATTCAATTTAAAAAATATTCAATTCCATTATGGGAAAACTTAAATATGTTCTAACAACTTTCAACAATTTTATTCTTCCATTTGAAAGTTTTGGAAGATCTAAACATTAATAAATGTTATCTGTGTGTATTTATTTGTGTATGTGCAATGTATGCACATTGAGTTGAATATGGAGGTTAGATGACAACTTGCAGGTGTCAGTTCTGTCCTTCAACTGTGGAGGTGCTGGGATCAAATCCAGGACATAAGCTTGGCAAGAAGGCACCATTACCTACTGAGCTGTCGTCTCAGCCCCAAAGGTTTTAGATTAAAACAACAACAATAACAACAACACAAAAACAAAATCAAATGCCCTGTATACATATATACACTAAAAGTTAAAGAAAAAGAACATATAATAGCTGACTTTAAGATATTTTTAGTTGTAAGCCTAGCCTTTAATGGCTGAGCCATCTCTGGCAATGACAATATTTTACATACACTGGGTGCATATTGGCACATGTCTACAATTCCAGAGGCAGAAGGTTCATAGTTTGAGATCAGCCTGGTTTAAACAGCAAAACTTCTGTCTGAAAATACTGGGGGGGGGGGGGGAGGGGAGAAAAGAGAAATCACCTGTTCTCTTTTATTTAACCTGGGTTTGGAAAAGTTCCAAACTGCATTCTATTCCACTGGGCAGTGCTGGTCTCTATCCTGGCCAGTGGCCTTCAAGAGCACAGAAGAAGTCAGATCTTACTACTACCTTCATCCTCAGAGGCTCAACAATGTCTTGGGATGCTTCACAACCAATATTTTAGTACCCATAATTTGGAGCAGCAATTTTGTGAAGGATTCCATTAATTGCCAACTGTCAGATCAATTGGATTTTTAAGAAACTGCCCACACACCTCACTGTTTCTGGAGTCATTCCTCACACCTGTCCAATCCCACTTGCAACAAACTAATACAAATTAGCAGAACCCAGTCTCCAAAGTTAACAAAGGGAACTTGTAAAGTGGTCTGTCACCTTTGATCTGTTGTGGAACCAGCCCACTTCGATGTTCAGCAAAACTCTCTTGGGTCAAAACTGCAACAGAGCTCATGGTTGATCTCACGTCCACACACAATCCTAGTAAGACACTACATCAAGAGAAAGGTAATCAAGGGGGAGAAAACCCACGCACAGCTAACTCACAATGATCTATAGGATCGTTACTTCAGTCTTACTCAAACTACAATATTTATTTTCCTCACAAGGTTGATATAAATTATTCTTCAAGCTTTCAACTGAAGGTGAGCAAGTAAAGTAGGGTCCTAGCTCACTAAATTAACTGTTTTCTCAGGAACTCTGTCATACGGTAGACAAGATTTGGCTAAGAGACCTAGCATTTATTGAATGCCCAACGGCTTAGAATCTGTACCACCTATCCACTGTAGGAGCCACAGTGAGATGGCCTGGGTAACAGCTTATTACCCTCCCCCAAATCACCTGTCACTGGCCTGACCGAGCTCTGGTACAGATCAGTCAATCCCGGGATCATTCTCTTAATTGTTAATTGTTCAACATATGCCTCTGGGGCTTGTAAAAAGTATAAAAATGACAATTATTGCAACTAGGACGTACAAGGTACTTATTCAGATGTCATTAGAACCACTTCAACATCTTAGGAAAGGTGTGGGGAAGAAACCTCACAGTGCTTCATGGTGTCTGGAAAGCAGGCCCACATACAGTGCTAAATGCCTGAACTTGCTGAGACTATCTCAGGCCACTCTTGTCCAGTGTGGGGGGTATTCACTCTCAGATAGAAAACTGGATCAAGGCACAGCATCCCTTACTTCAGGACAGCATGGACACTGGCTCTGAACTTCCCACTCCTTTATTTGTAAAGTATTCAGACAAGCTATTCGCTTCTCCGCTCTTTGGTAATTATTCTAGGCAGCTTCACAACACCAGAGTGAGGAAGAACTCATTTTCTTTACAACATTATACACCAGTCTTATGAGTATCGAATCTTGGCCAAATGCAAGTACTTTAATAAATTATGCAGTTGGGTGTGGTATCAAACACCTTTAATTTCAGCACTCAGGAGGCAGAGGCAGGTGGATCTCTGAGACCAGCATGGTATAGAGCGAGTTCTAGGACAGCTAGGGCTACACACACACACACACACACACACACACACACACACGTCAAAAACCCAAAAAAACCCAACCCCCCCAAAAACTTCATTACAATAAAGTAATACCTCTTCCAACTTTAGAAAGCTCAGCATTCCTAAAACACATTAAGCCACAAATCCCAAAAAAACAACTCACACTTAGGAACTAACTTACACATCTTTGTGTTCCAGGCATAGGAAGTCTTCAGGAAGGGCACTCAAACTTACCAGCAAAATGGTCAGTAGCCAGAAAGTCCGTCCCGAGGTTGCCTCTGTCAGCCTGCCAGCTTTTACTGGTATAGGATAGAAAGGGAGAGAAAAAACAAGAAAGGTTACTTTACTTATCCATGCTTTGTAACTCAGATCCTTTCACCTCTAAACAAAGAAAGGGTTAAACATTCTTTACATGTGGCTTCCAGTAATTGCAACAGTTAGGCAGATCTCTTAGGGAAAAACACTACAAAAGCTCAGGTGTTAGGCTACTAACTTTGAACAAGACATTTCAGTAAAACTTGAATGTCTAGAACTCTCAGAGGACAACCCTTCGAGGGATCTTACAAGTGATCTGTACACTGGGTCCTTGTGACTTCTGCCAGGCAGACTGACTCTGCTATGAAGCTAACTGTGGCACACAGCAGAATGCAGATTTTGTGTCTGAGCTTTCAGAGTGCCCAAGGGCTTCTTGACAGAGCCCACAGTGGCAGCACTCACCTTTAATGCCAGCTTGGGAGGCAGAGGAAAAGGCAGAGGCAGACGGATCTCCGAGTTTGAGGCCACACCAAAAAAGAATCCTTGTTAACTTTGTAGTTCCTTTGTTCTTGTTGTTGTCCTGTAAGTCCTTCAGTCCCTTCTAATCCACAGAGATTTTTAAAAATCAGGTCATAAAATTACAAGATTCAAAGGCCACCAGAGCAGGGCAAAAACTATTCTCTAAACACCCTTTTTTGGTCTTGAGACAAAGATCTCTATGTAGACCATGTTGGCCTTGAACTCAAGAAATCCACCTGGCCCCGCTTACTGATTTGAGGCTATAGTGTGCTCTGCCATCACTTCTTAAACCCAGATGCCCACACTCCACTTTACCAGGTTTGCCCATGTGACCTCAGCTATGTCTTTGTTTCTGGGTCAGTCACTGGCAGGTGCCCCTGCTTTCCAGGACAAGGTAAGTCGTGAGTACAGAACACCAGCTACACCACAGCCCACACCATATACTGCCCTGCACTGACTCTTTCAGGCATGCTCCCACACCTAGGCATCTCTTTCCATGAGAATTCATAGCAAATAAAGCGGCTACCAAAAGCACCTCCATGTCTAAGCACTGTCACCGTCAAGGAAGAAACTGGAGCAGTTTCCAGAGCTCCTGACAAGTACAAACACCCTCTGGCAACCAGGGACAGCAGAGTGGACTTCTAGAAAACTCCAGACAGGTTGACAAGACTCACTGGGGATCACAGAGACATATTGAACAGACTTTATTCAGGCTTTTTTTTTTTTTTTAAATTAATGACTCAAAACCCTGTTAAAGACTTAAATTTAAAGCACACATCTGACACCTGTATGTAAATACACACCTCATCTACACTGGAGACTCTGGAGTAAGAAGCTTTACTTACTCCAGAAGGCCAGTTCATGCCTTCTGTTTTCAGTGATGCACCTGCATCTGGTTTAACAGCAGAACCTAAGCAATGGTCCCTCCACCTTTACACCCACCTGCATCCTGCCTTACCTCTATGGACAATACTCAGAGGCCCAATCTGCTGCACCTGGATGCTCAACTACACAGCTGAACACACTCTCCCATCCTGCACTCACTGACTAAACTTCCAAGAGACTAGGAGCCCAAGATTTGGTATCTCAGACTTTTCCTGTATTCAGTCATACAAGTCAGGACTGAAAGAGATCGAGGATTACTCCAACCTGACTTTCAAGTACACCAGAGAAAAGAAAGAGTGCTCCTGGGAGCTCAGTTCCCCTGCTTCCCGCAAAGGTTCATCAAGATAGGATGAAATCTGCACTCTTTCCTCTTCAAGTCTCCTCCAGTGGGGGCAGCCCCTCCTTTACAGTCTCTAGTCCCTCAGCACCCAATGCAAACATAATGAACATGGCAGCAAAGTCAGATCTCAACACATAACTAGAACCAAAGGAAGAGAGGTAGAAGAAGCCAAGGGAGGCCTCCTCTCCTCCAAGAACCAGGACTTAACCAGGAGCAATAGGGACTTAATATGCAAGAGAAAGGTGAAGCGATGGCAGTTTGAAACCTGGTTAATGGAGAAATCAGAAAAGGCTGGTAAGACAAGAATTCTTTTTAAAAACTTCTGTACAAGGAAGTATTTAAACTGATTCCCCTCTGCTAACTTGTGCCAACTACTTATGTAATGGGCAATAGTATGTGAAGAGAATCCAGGAAAGCTCCAGAAAGGCTAGCATATCAGCCTCAACTGGAGGGACCCAAGTTCTTTAGACACTAGAGCAGTTCCAATGGAGGGCAGCGAAAACCTCCAGCTGAGATTCAGTTTCTCTTCCCGAGTTGAAACTGTACTTTCATGCCATCAGAGGATTTGTGCAGGTACCCCCACCCCAGTACTCAAGAGTACAAACTCCAAAATTAACAACAAAACCCAGCTCTGCTGAGATCACAAACTCTAAGTCTGTGACCACCACGGCCGGCCTAGTGCTTTACCCAGCTCTGCAAGTCAGAGACCCAGCCTGGGAGGAACTTTCGCAGATGCCACCTCAGCATGGCCCTCCCACCGGCCAAGAGCGCCCGCGGGCGGGGACAGGCTTAAAGGGACAGTATCCTGCTCGGCCTCCTAGCCTTTCATCCAAATTCGGTATTTTTCCGTAATGTATTTTTCACCCATGGACCCTGGGGCGCATCCAAGTAGTACTTGGGCCGGGAGTCCTCCAGTGACCACGTAGCCGAACGCCGCAGGTGGAGGTGCAGCGAGGCACCGGGCGGGACACAGGGACCCCGGGTGAAGATCCCAGCCTGCCGCGCGAGCTAGGGCGCCACTGACCCGGGTCCCGTCCACAGCCCGTAGGGCCGGTGCGGCCGAGCTGGGGGAAGGGGTGCGGGGGAGGGGCCGGCTCGGTTGCCCACGTCACCAACCTGGCCAGGTCGCTCCCCTCCCCCACCGCGGCGGCCCGCCCGGTGAACGACTAGTCCAGGCTGCCCGGGCCCGCAAACAGACCCGCGGCGCGTCGCGGACTTGGGAAAGTTTCTGCGCTCCGGCGCGGCCATGCGCAGAGTGACACGTAGCGGCCCCCGCCCGTCGCGGTAGCGGGAGACCAGGCGCCAGTGCGGCCGCGGAGCTGCGGAACCGACCCGGACCGTGCCCGGCAGCAAGCCCCCCGCCGCCCCGCCGCCCCGCCGCCGGCACCCCCGCCCTCCAGCCCGCCCGATCCTCACTCGTGAGTGCGGCCGCCCGAGAGTCCGTCCGTCTGTGGCTGCCGCCGCGCGGGAGAAGCCGGGACGCTCCGAGGCGCGGCGCCCGGGCCGCCGCTGCTATATAGGGCGGCGGCTCCAATCCCGCCGAGACACGTCAGACCGGCCGCCCGCCCCGCCCGCTGCAGGGTCCCCAGTGCGCCGGGAGGCGAGCAACTCCACAAGAGTTCTGTGGCCCGAGAGGGGGCGAGGAGTTGCGGAGTTAGTTACCTAAAGAGGGCAGGCAACCCGAGACAAGGCCACCAGCAACAGTGTCAGCAAAAGAGAAAAGCTCCGAGGACCTTACACTGTAGACGGCCGGCCAGGAAAACCATTTATTTTACCCCTCTCCCCCGGAGCTCCCTGGTGGGGCACATCTCTTTCTCCAGGGTCTGATCCCCCCCCCCCACCTCTCCTATAAACCCCTGCTTCATTCCTCAATGACCAACATAACAATCTCCAAAACTGTGAAGCCCTCTGCACAGGTTTATTCAGGGTCCATCTGCACAGACCAGCCCGCAGCGTGTCCCTCCCTTACCCACACTGAGTCGGACAGTGCAGAACCTGGGCCCTCAGGGTGCTTCCTTCTTCTGGAAGCTGGTTACTTCTGCCGCATTGTCTAGTGACAACTACTCGAAGAATTTGTAGACATGCATCATTTTGAACCTCTACTGAGATGACATGAACACACTTCTAACTGAGCAGACAGGAGGTCAGCACAGGCTCCACCTTAAGATGGGCGATACCCAGAATGACTAAAGGCTGCCTCCTGTCACTTTTGACAAGTTTCACTAGAGGTTCTTTGGGTTCAGCTTCCCTCTCTGGTGCTTGGATTACATACAGGTGTAAGCCACTAGGTCTGGATAATATGTGCCCCCCAGGTGTATTTTTAGTGTGACACTGATAGTGGAAAGCGCAGAAGAGGAGGCCTCCTGCAGTTTTCTGTCCACACTCATGATTTGCGGCAATGAACCTAGTAAGCAGACAGACTCCACACATGTGATGGGCCCGGCACAGCGCAGCGGCTTTCTTGGCTTGAGGGACTGGGAAGAGCTGCTCTAATTGGGCTGCGACTAAAGGACAAGGAAGAAAGAGGAATGCGATGCAAAGATAAGGAGTTCAGGCTGGAGATGGGGGGTGTTGAATAGGGACGTATATGCAGGTTGGGGTGTCAGAGTTCAGAAGCCCGAGCCAGCAATACAACTGGCATGGACATCACAGCCCTCATGACACTCATCACTGAAGGCAAAGACTGCACGGCTGCCAGCAGTCACTGAGCGACACAGCTTCCTAAAGCCTCTGCAGGCACCAAGTAGCCTTCCCTTCTGTGTTATTTCTGTGGTCTGTAGGGTGTCTTTCCCTGGAGATGAATCAACCAGCAACCAGCACAAGCGTTTTTGTTGTTGTTCTTTTGTTACAGAGGTCTCGGCTGTGGAGAGGGAGATGAGGAGGGGTAAAAGAGGCAAGGACCCACAAGTCAGGAAGTTTGCCGTCTGTCAAGGGACCTACAGTGGAGTCAACACAAGAACAAGCCGGCACAGTACCTGCTGAACAAGGAGACCTCAGTGAGCTGGTTAAATCTGTGGTTAACTGGGTGTGGTGGTGCCCTGTAATCCCAAAACTCAGGAGGCTCAGGGAGAGAGTACTGGCAGTTAGAGGCCACAGTGGGCTACAGAGTAAGATGCTGTCTCAAAAATAACACAAAGCATGGACTTAATGAAGATATTATTAAACCAAGGAAGGTGCTATAATGTTGGCTTATAATATCAGCACTTGAGAACAAGTCATGAGGGTTAGTTCAATCAAGACCAACCTAGCCTATCTATATGAGATACAAAATAAACGTTAAATGTGTTCCACAAAACATCCAAGATGCTCCTGGAGTGCTGGTAACTATGGCTAGTTAGTTTCGATATGCTTAAATATATACAGTGTGAACTCTAGCTGCCTCAAAAAGTCAACACTGGTCCGGGATATTTTGGTTTTCATTCCTCAAGAAACATGGAATAAGCTTCCCCATAGAAATACTCTCCAATTCCCCAAATCATTCCCTATAAAGGCCCTGCCCTAAACAGAGAGTAGATCTAAGGGAAAGGCAGAAGACCAGCATATTCAGCAGCATGTAGATGCTTTCTGACTGGGCTGGGAGATGAGCATGTCTGGGGAGTACTCAGAGACATGAGACTACAAAATGCAAGAGTTTGCATTTAAATTCCCATCACCCTTTCTGCCCAGGAAGTCCTATCCCAAGCTAAAAAAATTAACAGAAAGTAAGCACTCAAAAAACAGGATAAATGATATTCACTGATGAATTACAATATAGAAGCCAAAAGTCTAAAGTTCAAAGAGTAAGATGGAGGGGAGTTGAAGAAATGGCTCAGCAGGTAAGAACATTTGCTAACGTAACAAAACTTGGCATCCCCATGAACAGCTGCAACACACACACCCTGTCTTTAAGGGGGATGGGGTGGGATATGACTTGTTGTTAAAAGTACTTGCTGCTTGTGCAGAGGACCCCTTTTTGATCCCTAGCACCAACATGTAAGCTCACAACTCTTAACTCCAGTTCTAGGTTATCTGGTGTGTTTTTTGTTTTTTGTTTCTTTTTTTTTTTTTTTTTTTTTGTTTCCCTGGGCACAGATTGCAGTTTCAGAGCTGGGGATGTAGCTCAGTGATAGATCACTTGCCAACCATGTGCAAGCTTCTAGTTTGATTCCTGGCCTAGCAATAAAATCTAAAAAGTAAATCATGGAGTAGAGGATAAGACAGTCTAACATATTCTACGAGAAGTCATAAAGCAAGAGAGCACAAAGCACAGAAAAAAAAATGGAAAATGTGAGAATATTTCAGGACTTAAGGATACACGCCCCTTCTGTTGAAATATTGTCCACAAATGGAATCGTGTGAGAATTCTGAGTGACTGTGAGAAAACTCCAAGAAAACAGGAGTATTGTGACCCCAGTTTTTTTCAAAACACGTAACTGCTCTTGGACTGTGTTTTCGTGCTCCTCCCAGGTGTAGTGGATAGGAATGAGCTACTTCAGATCACTCATTATTGCCTGCTGCTGCTGTTCAATTAAATGCTTACACTATCCTTTATACGCTTCTAGAGAAACATGTTTTTGCCACGTGCAGCTTGTGGTGATACACTTTACAGGTGTGACTATTCTTACCCTCAGTATAAATGTCTGATGCTCTGAATAAAGTTGGCTATTGCACGAGACTTTTAGTCTGCCTTATTTATTGTCTATTCTCCCAGGTCCCACTGCCTCTAGAGTGGTGACAGGCCCACAACTAAAAATTATAGAATAAAATGATCTACACCAGACATGTTATACTACTTACAACAAAGGATGTAATGCCAGCAGTTTGATCACTCATACTGAGATTGGTGACCAGGTAAGCACACAGAAATATTTTCATCCCTCTTGACAGCTAAAAATTGGTAAATATATATGGCTCAGATTATACTTTTATTAGTGTAAACCCTTCTATGACTGCTTAAGTAAGCTTGCAAGCCAGGCTTAGTGACTCATGCGCTTGATCCCAGCACTCGGTGGGCAGAAGCAGGTGGATCTTTGTGAGTTCAACGGACAGCCTGGTCTACAGAGTGAGTTTTCAGGACAGCCAGAGCTACACAACAATACCCTGTCTAGAAAACAAACACACGACAAAAAGTTTAAACTTGCAGCAACATTCTAATCATGAATATATCAAAGCTGAATTCTTACACTGATGTTTATTGTCACACACACACACACACACACACACACACACACACACACACACACACACTCTCTCTCACTCTTCAGCAGCCCAGGATAAAATAGTACATGTTCAGGAAGACAAACAGCTCAGCTCTTTAGTTTCTTTCATATAGCCTTTATTTTTTTTTAAATAGTATATGCTCAACATTTTTTCTCATTAAAAAATAAAATAATAAAATACACTCATTTATCAGGTGTGTGGTGGGATACAGGTATGCCACAGATTGCATGGTGGTCAGAGGGCAACTTTTGGGAGTCAGTTTTCTCTCTCCACCACAAGGATTCCAGAGATAGAGCTCAGGTTATTAGAACTGGGGCATGCACCTTCACCCACACTGAGACATCTTGCCAGCTTTTTTGCTTAATTAAATGCGCACATGAGTGCGTGTGCACGCGCGCCTGGCAGCGGTGGTGCATGCCTTTAATTCCAGCAGTCAGGAAGCAGAGGCAGGCAAGATCACTTAGGCCAGCCTGGTTTACAGTGACAGAGTAAGTTCAAGGACAGTCAGGCCTACATAGACAAACCCTGTCTTTTTAGACAGGGTTTCTCTGTGTAGCTTTGGAGTTTATCCTGGCACTCACTCTGGAGACCAGGCTGGCCTCGAACTCACAGAGATCCGCCTGCCTCTGCCTCCCGAGTGCTGGGATTAAAGGCGTGTGCCACCAATGCTGGGCTGACAAACCCTGTCTGAAACATTATTTTATTGAGGGTGTGTGTATGGGGGGGCACACATATGCCACATAGTGTATGTGGAAGTTAAGAGGACAACTTGAAGGATTTGGTTCTCAACTTATACCTTGTTGAGGCAGGGTCTTGTTTTCCAAACTTTTCACCTACTGAGACATCTCACTCAGCCACACATCTTGTTTTCTTTACCTAATTCTATCAGTTTTCTTTAATGACTGGTATGTATTTCTTGGTAATATGAAAATACATTTTTATAGTTTAGTTCAGCACTAGCCAGTGCTGAACTAAGTGAACTGACTATATAATCCCTGCATTTAGAATCTCACTCAGATATGATTCAAATTACCTTGGCTAACTTGTTACTAGCTTCACTTTTACCTGTCATGTGTGTAGATTTGGGTGGGGTGTCTATCAGTTGTGACTTGGCCTAGAGTAGGTCTCTTGCAGTTCAGGATGCTAGCACTAAATGAGCACAATCCATTAAGTGAATACATTTAGTATTTAGTTAAACTCTACTTTTATAAATATTGAAATAATATATGGATACAGCTAATAAAGAATACATTTTAAAAATGTATTTAAAATATATTTAAAAGAATGTATGCAAGGTGAATAAAACATGTAATTTTTTTTCCCTAAAGGGTAGAACAAATGTTAGATCCAAACAAAACCGTAAGTTAATAGAATTCTACAGAAATGAAGCAGACTATTCATACCTAACCTACCAAACGTCTACCCCCAGTCCAAAACAGATGATGTCAGGTACTGCTAACAGCCTGCTTTCTTGTTGCCCTAAGTTATGGTTCCCACCAGGGATGTTGTAGTTTAGAGAGACTCTACCTGGCTGTTAATGTAACCACATGTAAAAATTGTACAAATAATGAAGTGTAAATGTTTCCAAGTTTACTATAATGAAATTCTTAGGAAAGGCAAGTGGCTTTAAAAATTATGTCAATTAGGAAAAACTATCTCTAAAATCTCAAAGAACATGATATTCTATTTGCTTTGTTATGGATACAAAAGGAATGGATGCAAGTTCTTAAGAATTCTAACGATAAGAGTATCTGCTGTTCAAGGACATTTTCAGATATGCAGAAAATTCTAGACCAGCCTGGGATTTGTGAGACTGTTTAAAAAACAAAACAGAAAAATATATTGTAAGATTGAATTCAGTACTATCTTTCTATAAGATATCAACTCTTAGGAATTAAATCTCAATTTTTGATTTAAAGACTTCCTGAAGCCTGCCGGGAGATGGTGGCACACGCCTTTAATCCCAATACTTGGAAGGAAGAGGCAGATTGATCTCTGTGAGTTCAATGACAGCCTAGTCTACAGAGTTCCTGGACAGTCGGGCTGTTACACAGTAAAACCTTGTCTCAGACAAACAAACAAGCAAGCAAGCAAACCAACAAGCAAACAAAAGACTTCCTGGAAACTATTCCTGTCTGTGAAAGAATTAATTCCACATTAAACTGCATTCATACAAGTATCATGACCATGCAAGAGCAAAGTCATTTTCCGATATCCTAACTTAGTCAAAACATTAATTTAAGATTAGGATGCCACAATATAAGAGAAAAATTGATTCACATCTGGGGAACAAGAACTTGGATGTTTCCTCTGTCAAGTGAGAATGCTATTTGCAAATACCAAAGAATAATTTGTGTGTGCACACATGCAGACAAGCGTGTGTACCCTTGGTACGAAGGGCAGAGGCCAGCTTTCAGTTAGGCTTAGCTGTCCAGTGAGGCTCAGGATTGCTGCTTGTTTCTGACTCTCCAGTGCTCTGGGATTTCAGGGGTGCAACACCATCTTTGGTTTTGGGGGCAGATAGGAGGTGGAACAGCAGCTCACTATGTATTCGGGGCTGGCCTGGAACTCACCTGACATCTGCCTGCCTCTGCTTCTTGAGGTTAAATGCCACCATGCCTGGCCAGATCTAGTTTTTTAATGTAGAATCAAACTCAGATCTTCATGCTTTTGAGGCAAGTACTCCATCAACTGAGCCACGTCCTCAGCCCACAAGCTATACTTTCTACTAGAAAACCAGAACCACACCAAGAGGGAGATAGACAGACAATCCACAACTCCAAACTGGAGGGAGCCAAGCAGAACAGCAGCAGATCAGCAACGAGGGATGAGGAGTGTCCTCTCTTGCAACCTCAGGCAGGTCTTATGAACCATGTAGGGCAGGAGTGGTGCTGGCAGACTTCAAAACTTGACAAAGAGGCTTCTAGATAGCAAGTGAATAATGATGAACACGGGCAAAAGCAGAGAGAGCGAGAAACAGCTTAAAAGTCTACAAACACAACGTCCACAAGGGATTGAGATGAATAAATCTGAGTCCACAAAGAGGCAACACACAACACACAACAAGGAAAGCTGCAGTGCACAGTACCATTTCCAAGATGCGGCCAAAGACAAATGGTTTCTAGGCAGTTTCTGTATATATGCTGTATATCATAGCTTGAGACCCACAACAGTCCAGTCTCAAATGTAATGGTGCAGCTGAGACCATATCTTTTGTAAGAAAGCGAAACTGCAAAGGTCTCTTGTATCTTCTAATTAATATACATTTTGAAAAATAGAAGGCAAGCATGTATGTTACACACCCTTGCAAGACCTTAGTAGTTGTAGCTTCCCAGCCATGGGAAGGGAGGAGGGAGCAAAGAACATTAGAGTCAGGGATAGAAGTCAAGCCAAAAATACCTAAACACACAGACTCAAGCCTTTACCTTTAGAACCATGTAAACCAGAGAACTGTAAAATAGATTATAAAACATGACATTTCCTTATTCTGATATAGGCTATGTATATTAAAGATATACATAGACAATTGTTAGGTTTGTTATACCCTTATGCGTCCTGGTAATCAAAAATTTCAAAATAAGATATACACTACAGTAAAAACCCTAGAAGTCATTTGAACTAGAAATATCTGTCTTTTCATTTTGCCTGGGGTACACTTCTATGTTTGCTTGAATGAAAAGCAACCCAGTGGCAGTCAACACCATTCCCATTGAGCCAGAACTCCTTGAGAAATGGCTCGAGGCCTGAAACAGATTTAGACAGTACTGGCCATATTGTAATTTTTTAAAAGCGGCCATTTGACAGGACTCGGGTGGAGGAGTTTTTTATTGGGTGGGAAGAGAATGGGAAAATGGGGGTGGGGAGAGCAGCCTCTGGGGATAGGAGCACAGGAGCTGCAGGAGGGAAGGGAGGAAGGATGAGAGGGAGAGAGAGGCAGAGAAGCAGAAAGAAAAATGGGAGGTGGGCAGGGCCCCTTTTAAAAGGGAACATAGTGAATGTGCACAGGTGGTGCTCTTAGTGGCTGCAGCTGAGGGTGAATTCTGTCAGAATCCCAAGGGCAGACCATCAGATGCAGGAATACTAACACTGGCCATCCTGCTGTAGCAGAAAGCAAGGAGACATGGGGCCTGGAAATAGTTTGGTTCCTAGCACCTACAATTGGTGCCTCATGACCAATTGTAACTCCAGTTCCAGGAGACACCATGCCCTCATGGGCACCTGCACTTACATGCACATAACCCTACACACACACTAATAATAACAAAAAAGATATTCTATCTAAAAAAAAAGTTGATCTGGGGATATAGCTCAGTTGGGATAATGTTCACTTAGTAGGTACTGGAGTTCTTTGTTGTAATTTTTGTTTTTTAGATTTATTTTATATGTAGGGATATTTTGTTTGCATGTACATATATGTGCACCATGTGCATGCCTGGTGTCGGCTGAGGTAATAGGATGTCAATCCCTTACAAGAGCAAATGCTCTTAACTATTTAGCACTCTCTCTAGCACAAACTCAGGTTTGATCTGGTAAAACTAGGTGTGTCAACAACTCCTATAAGCACAACACTTGGACACAAGCAGAAAGATCAGAAGTTTAAGTCATCCTACATTCTGGAGGTCAGTCTAGGTAATAGGAAATGCCATGTTTCAAAACCAGATAAACAAAAAGATCAAAGGTGTTGGGGATATAGAGTGGTTATGTATATAGAGGGATATATATAAGTGGTAGAAAGCTGGCCTAGCATGCACAAAAACCCCAGGGGGCATTTTCTATCTATTTACTTATGCATCTAAAGGTATACCTATAGGAAGGGCCTACAAGCTAAATGGTGGCTTCCACCAAGGGAAAAGGCAAGGGAGCCCCAGGCACCTCCAGGAGCCACCCAGTGGCCCTCTGACTAGCTCAGTAAGACTCATTGCAGGTACAATCTGGTAATCTGAACAGCTGCAACAGGAAACCAATACTCCAGTGAAACAATGGACCCAAGCAACAAGCCTATTAGATAACTGGTTGGCAAAGAATTTCACAAATCATCCCAATGTCACTGTACTGTATCCACTGACATATCCCAAGTCAGGCATCACTCCCCCTGACCCATCACAATAAACATTCAGCAAGGTCTATAAAGATCCCTTAAAAAAATTATAAAAAAAGATCTTTCATTTTTAATTGTTGTGTACTTATGAGTGTCATCTGAGTTTGTGTCTGTGTGTGGGCTTTGACAAAGGTCAAAGGTGCCTGGTGCTTCTGATGCACGTGAGCAGTACCTGCTCTAAATGACTGAACCATCTCTCCAGCCCCATGAAATATTCTGGATGACTGCCAAGGAGGGGAGGGGGAATATCTGAAATTAAGAAAATTGTTTAGACCTAGTTTCCAGCCTCCAATTTACAGGAAATGCAAGGATTGCAAAATCATGTTAAAGAGCACAAAATTCAGAGAACCAAATACAAAATGTTGACACCCCACAGTACAGATGGCCTACACTTTTATAAATGATCTGTATAAAGAAAAATTTTATAAAAAGGAAATTATTTTTCCAGATTTTCTAAGAGTCAGCTTAAGCCAAATGGGAGGGTAGAGCCAAGTATAAAAATATTTTGTGAACCGGGCAGTAGTGGCACACGCCTTTAATCCCAGCACTCAGGAGGCAGAGGCAGGTGGATCTCTGTGAGAGACCAGCCTGGTCTACAAGAGCGAGTTCCAGGACAGCCTTCAAAGCCGCAGAGAAACCCTGTCTCGAAAAACAAAAACAAAACAAAAAAATATTATGATATCTGGTAAACTGAATATATGCCACACATTAGGTATTAATAATTTTGACAATAG
This sequence comes from Cricetulus griseus, assembly GCF_003668045.3. Taxonomy (NCBI): domain Eukaryota; kingdom Metazoa; phylum Chordata; class Mammalia; order Rodentia; family Cricetidae; genus Cricetulus; species Cricetulus griseus. The sequence goes on from NC_048595.1 coordinate 444,922,111, forward strand.
TAAGGTGGTTATGATTTAAGCCTCCCATCTACTAAAGGTAATACACTAAAGTATTAAGAAACAATATAAAGTCTGAGATTTGATTTAAAAGATCAAAAGCAAAAATAATGTAGAGACAGAAGAGGTGATAAAGCGGCAATATGCTGACAACTTATTTTATATAAATATAAAAATATTTTCTTAGGAAAAATATTTTTTAAAGAAAAGGAGCAAAGAGCACCATTTACCAAAGTCTTCAGGATATGACTAAAACCATACTCACTGGATAAAGCAAACCTGTATTATAGGGAAGAATGAAAATAAATGAATTAAGTACTCAAAGCAAGACAGAGAAGACCAACACAAAGGAGTTAGTAAACAAAAAATTGGCCAAAGAGAAAATAAAAAAAACAACAACAAAACCCAGTTTACCCAAATCAGGCCAAGGTGGGGGCATCATATATGGCTACAATTCTGGTACCTTCAGAACCAGAAGTTGTAGACCAGTCAGGACTATACACTGAGAACCTGTATCAAAAAGCCGAAACAAATCCTACCCCCCAGCCACAAGTGTCAGTTTCTCTAACAAGAACAATAACTCTAGTTTGACAAAGACACACACACACACACACACACACACACACACAGAGAGAGAGAGAGAGAGAGAGAGAGAGAGAGAGAGAGAGAGAGAGAGAGAGAGAGAGAGAATATGAATTACCCATGCCTGATTCTGAACAAGAACAGTGTTACAAACAGCAGTAATTATATCATCTGGCATCTCCTAAGGAAATAAGAGCTTCCTTCCCTCATGGGGGCCTCACTAATTATTTTGGTATCTCACTGGCAGTAATTGGGTTCTGAGCCCATTAAAGGACCAATAACTGTAGTGAAGGGATCACAGCAAACCAGCCAGCATCTACCTACACAGCTGAGCCATTCTATCCAAAACACATGGTTTTTACCTGGTGGAAAGGAGGGTTCCCCAGAGGAAACAGAGCATAGATGGTTCTGCCTCCCCCTACCCCCAAACAAGGAGAGGATGTTGCAATTCTAACCATACAGAAACATGTAAAATTTTAAGTACTACACTAGCCCAACAAATCACAAAGTTTAGAGAAAACATTTTATCTCAGTAGATCTATTCTACAGATACAGAATGATTTAATCCAGGGAATTTGTATTTCCAGCTTAAAGGAGTGCAGACACACACAGACTGACAGAGGACCATTTAAAAGAAAATCCAGAGATTGAGGACATTTCACATTGACTCCTTGCTTCCTACAGTTTAACCTTAGAAAATGTCTACATGTACAATATTTCCCAGAAGTAACATTGTATTTAGTAAAAAGTTACAATTATACTAGAATGAGCAACAAAATTACAAGATGTTATCAAAGACTGGCAAACATGCAATCTAAGGAGATAGATACAACTAAGCAAGTAGACAAATAGCATTATCTGCAAATGACATGTCTAGAAAAACCTCTTTTGTTGTACTGAAGACTTAGGAGCACTGAAGGGAAGGGCTCAGATTGCCAGCAAAACTGAAGTTTTGCTGGCAGGAAAACCTGGGTAAGAGAGATGATAAGTCTTAGTCCAGGAGATTTTATCACAAATATGTTTGCTCTCTTGCAAGTTCATTATATGTAGCTTTGTAAGAGAGGCAGAGCAGTAAGAGAAAGGAGAAAGCTGTACAAAAAGAAGCAGAAATGGAGTGACCTGGTACCCACTAAGAAGCTGGAAGAAGCAAATAACAGTCTTTTCTCTAAAGCTCAGAGGGAGCGCAGTCCTGCTAGATTTTATAATATTCACAGCACACACGCACACCATTAAAAACCTTAAAAAAAAAAAAAGATGAAATGATATTCAAGCCTGTTCCTCATTTTTGTCAAAGTTCTTGAAAGCAGTTTAAAAACAAACAAATAAAAAGCATCATTAGAAAGTATTAAGGAAGCTATTGAGCTGAGCCAGGTTTATACAGAGAAACACGTAAGACAACTTCAAAGTCCATGTGAAGACCCACCCCACCCAGGAACAGACAGGAATCAGTCAGTGCTCCAGGAGCAGCTTACCACAAGTGCAACAGCCCCAAATACAGAGTGTCCTGAAGTACAGCCAAGATGAAAAAACTAAAAAAACTGCTTGTAGACTGGTCAGCACATAGCATACACAAGGGCCAAGGACTAAGGTAAGGGAGCAACTGTCAGTCAGAGATGGCTAGAAGAGGGAAGCACAAACACATATGCTCCCTTGCACGAGCATCTTACCAAGTAGGGTTCGGAACCTAGCGAATGCAGACAAGCAAAACTACACACCGGAATTAAAGCAATTCATAGACTTACAAATGAATGCCAAGTAAGTTCTCAATATGCTAGAAACAACCTTCAACAGAGTGCAGTTCAACAGCAAAATTTACCATAGTGGCTAATCAGTGAGACACGATGAAGAAACTATCATCTCATCAGTGCTGTGCAGCCATGCTTTGTATGAAGACCCTGCTGTAAAATTAACAGCATAGCTTGAGAAGGTCTTCACTTGGAGAACACATTCCCTTCCTCCCATTCAGGACTCCCTCCTCCTTAAATAAGCAGACCCTAATCGGAGCTAGTCGAAGACAAGAAGGCGAGAACAGCCACAGCAGCATCTGCACACTGAAAACACCACTCCAAATCACAGCATCCTTCATGTTTCACAGGATCAACGGAGACCATGACTATACCAGGCTTTTGTTGATTTTCTTTGGTAACACATCTTTCCCCCTTGCACTTACCACTCTCAGAAGGATATGATGACAACCATTTCTGCAATCTCTATAAATTAAAGAGGTCCTTGACTGAGTGCTCTGGCTCTTTCTACTATGTCCCCCTCAAACTGCCAGAGTAAGCCTAGGAAGGCTGAGAGTCCTGTGTGAGGCCACCCTACAATCCCACAGGGCTCACTGTGCAGGCAACAGAGGTAATAGGGAACTTTAGTCCTCTGGGGCTGGTATGTCAGCTCCCAGTAGAAGCAAATGTATCAAAATAGAAGCCTTGTTTCAAAGGAAAAGAAAGGTGTTCTTCAAATTGATGTCTCACTTAAGATTTAAGTCAAGGCTGCAACACCACCTACAGAATTACCCATTTAAAAAAAAATTTAAAACTGAAAAACACAATCTACAATTCCATTTGAAATAAATATTTTATGTATGTAGGTGTTTGCAAATATGTACATGCACTATGCGCATGCTGGATGCCCACAAAGTCCAGAAATGGGTGTTATATGCCCTACAAGTAGAGTTACAAATGGTTGTGAGGGGCCATGTAGATGTGAACAATTAAACCCAGGCCCTCTGGAAGAGCAACCAGTGCTTAATCACCGAGCCCTGATATACTTATAAAGAATAACATTAACAGCAAAATATTCATTTATATAAAACAGAAAGAATACACAGGGACAATGCAGCACATTTAACTTCATTAACAGTAGCCAGAAGAGTCCCTGAGAAACACTCAGGCTTCAGTGCAAAATCTAACAATAAGGAAACAAGCAGCCAGGTCTGATGAGGCACACCTGTAATCTCAGCTACTCTGGAGGCTAAAGCAAGAGGATCCTGTCTGGGCAGATTAGTGAGACCCTGTCTTTTTCAGGGTGGGGCTGGGTGTGTGCAATTTGTTTGAGACAGGGTCTCACTATGGACCTCTGGCTCACAGACTGACCTCAATCTTGCAGAGATCATGAGTCCTGCCTCTCCCTCAGAGAAGAATATGGCTGAATTATGTGCACATAAATAAACACACATAAAATAAACCAAAGAAAGAAAAGTGAAAAAAATTGGTGTGATGGCTATTCTTGGTTATCATCTTGACTACATCTGGAATTAACTAAATTTCAAAAATGGAGGGCACAGCTGTGAGGAATTTTTGCTTCATTTGAAATGTGAAGATCCACTTCTAGTTTGGGTCTTTGAGGTGGGAAGACAGGCCTTTAATCTAGATAGTTTGAGCTGGGAAAACCACCTCTAATCTGGACCACACCTTCTGCGGGAAGCCTATATAAAGACAAGGAAGAAGGAAGCTTTTGCTCTTTGCCTGCAGCTCTTGCTCCACTGGCAAGTCCATTCTTTCACAGACATTAGAGCCTACTTTGGAATGCCAGCATATCCTGAAGCCAGGCAAGACACTCGGCTCATAGACTGACAAGTACTAGATTCTTGGACTCACCATTTATAGCCAGCTATTGTTGGATTAGCTGGCCCACAGCCTGTAAATCATTTTAATAAAAAAAAATCACACACGGTGGGGGGGGTGTGGGGGGAAAAGGAGGGACTCACTCTGAATCCTCTCTCTAGAGAGCCCTGACTAGTATAGCTGAGAATGTAGTTGAGTGCCTTGCAGGTCTGAAGTCTCAGGTTCAATTACCAGTATCACAAAACAAGCAAGAAATAACCACACTTACAAAATGATTCTAAGCTTCTACTCACACACATCCTATCAAGTAAAGTAGGGATTTAGAAACCACATACTTTACACAGGAGGAAAGGGATCCCCGAGAGAACACATCTGCAAGCTAGTTACCTAAATATCTTAATTTCAAAAACAGCCAAACCAACTATAGCTGTTTCAAACATGTTCCACTAAGCTCTCCAGCTTTTCTTCTCCACTTGTGGGTGGGTCAGAGCCCTTTCTCCAGCTACCACTTCCCCAAGGCCTCTGCATGGCAACCATTGCAGTAGCTGCCTCCCTCCAGGCTTCAAACCTCAACTGGCTGGGTTGCTCTGCAGGTGGTAATGCCAAGGAACCCACAGAGGGCCACTTTCTCTCCCCCAGGAGCCCAAACATGTGTCCTTATCTGCCTGACTCCAGGTAAGAGGCTTTTTGCTTACAGAACACTCCCAATCTCCTGCTAACTCGGTCCCAGTGTGGGGATCAAGCCCTGGGAAGGCTTGACACACAACTGTTAGTGCACCCCAGAGAGTGTCCCTTTGAGGTAACGAGAGCAGCTTCTGTAGAACAGACAACAACACAAATGGACTGTACTTGAAGTTACTTTCCCATCTCCACAAGGAAACCAGAATTAGCACTGGGTCTAGCCAGTCCAATTAGCTGTGAAAGAAATCCTGTCTGCTCTGTTCAGGACAACTCCAGAGGGCTAAGACTCTTCCAATAGCTCAGAACTATGCATGTCATTTACCTGGCAGATGTTGTGGGATATTTGTGTACTGTGTGAAGATATATTGCTGTGATTGGTTTAATCAAGAGCTGAATGGCCAACAGCGAGGCAGGAAGGCTAGCTGGGATTTCCAGGGAAATAGAGGACTCCAGGAAGAAGAGAGTTGGAGGGACTCCAATGACTCTAAAGTACAGATCAGAGGTAACTGAACCATGAGGCAAAACACAGATTAAAAAATATGGGTTAATTAAGTTATAAGAGCTAGTAGAGACAAGCCTAAGCAAAGGCCAAGCTTTCATAATATATCTTTGGGTTATTATTTGCCAGCTGGTGGTCCAAAGATAGTCTGACAAGACACCCAAGCAGCCTCTGCCTCCTCACCCCTGCAAAAGGATGCCAGAAGGGCAAAGAAGCAGTGCCAATAAAGGTGGCCAGTACTACAGAAAGTAAGGAATGAGAGAAGAGGAGGCACTTGTCTTGCTATACAAGAGAGCATCACATGCTAACTGTATTAGCAACACAGTGCCTAACAACCAAAGAACAGTGTCAAAAGACAACAGGCCCTGACCACTTGAGCTCAGACACAGGAGTCACTGCCTCAAGTAAACTTGCACCTTGCCCAGCACATGCAAACCTCCAGAGAAAAAGCTGGGCACTGACATAATTTGATGGCCTTCAGACTATGTTTCTATATATAGCAGGCATTTTTCCAGAGCTTGAAACTAAGGATCTAGATCTGGGAAGCCTATTATAATTAATCAAAAAACCAGTTAAGACAAGTGTGCCAAATACCAAACCATCAATATTTGGTTTGTTGAGAAAGTTTGTCCCCTCAAACATGTGCTGGCACCCTTGACATAGGGATCCCAAACAAAAAGATGTTCACCAATGGCTTGCCTTTAATCTAGAGTGGGGGTGGAGGCCTTCATTAGATGGCAGGATGGTGCTAGAATCACTGGAGCTAGATCACTGACAGAATAATATGGCAGGTAGTCTAGACTAGAAAAACCCATCTCTGTCTCTTGAAGGCAGCTACAAGTGGTCTTAGTTCTAGTGTTCAGTGGCGGTGGCAGCAACAGGTTACTGTAAAGATGGGCTGTGTACATGGATGGTTTTAGGACTGAGACTCGATCTGTTCATTCCTTACCAGAAGCCTATTTAGGGAATATGTACTTGGTGGGGGGAAAAAAAATGTTTGCTGATTGAGGGACACAGGACTATTTCACAGTGGTATTTTGGAACTGAGTATCTACCTTTATGCAAAGACCTGACTGGACTAGAAAGAATGGTGTGGATATTACCTTTTTAGCCTTGAACTTTTAGAGAGGTCCTATAGACACTAGGTAACTGTGATTGAATATTTAAATTTGTTAACTTCTAAAAGTGAAGATGAAGCCAGGTGTTGGTGGCACATACCTTTAATCTGGAGGCAGAGGCAGGAGGATCTCTGTGAGTTCAAGGCCAGCCTGGTCTACAGAGTTCCAGAACAGACTCCAAAGCAATACAGAGAAACCCAGTCTGGGGATGGGGGTGGGGGTGGGGGTGAGGATGAGCCAGGTGGTGGCAGTGGCAGTGTACACTGTTAGTCTGAATTCAGGAGGCAGGGGCATTGGAGACCAGCCTGCTCTACAGATCTGAATTCCAGGACAGACAGGACTACACAGAGAAACTCCCCACCCCAGAGGATGAAAACAAGACAAAGAAAAATAATTACAAATTTTGACTCTGTATATCTGTCTCCTCTCCTATACTGTTTGGGGTCACTGTGAGGATTAAGTGAGCTCACATATGCTTTAACCCACGCCTAGCACAGGTAAGAAGTGCAGACTCTCTACTAGCAACATCACCCAGGAGAGCAGCTGTACTGCAGGCAGCACAGCACTAAACCATGCCTGCAACAGGCTTTACTCCAGGGGCTTCTATTCCCTGAAGCTGGGAAATAGGGATGTCACAACAGCTTTACCAAGTGACCATGCAAGGCAGGGCTTCATGGCCGCAGCACTGCTGGGGTCTGGGTCAGACAATTTTGTGTGGCTGTCCTGTCCTGTCCTGTGAAGTGCAGGGCAGTCTTAACCACTAGAATTGAGAAGCTCCCATAAGCTATGACTACCAAAGGTCTCCAGGCACAGATAGATTGACCACTGCAGACAACTTGTCCCAGCTGAGAACCACTACCAGGGGCAAAGAAAACAATGAATGCAAGTTTTAGCAGGTAAGGTGTCTTGTTTGTTTCTGAGACAGGATTTTGCTTTGTGGCTTAGACTGGTTGCAAACTCACAATCCTCCTGCCTCATTCTTCCAAGTACAGGGATTACAGATGTTCATATTATGTCTCGAAAGTGAGGCTTTTTGTATCACTTTTTTTTTTTTTTTTTGAGACAGGGTCGCTATGTAACCTGGCTCTCCTAGAACTTGCTATGTTGATCAAGCTGGCCTCTGCCAGATGCTGAGACTAAATGCATATGACAATATGTCAGGCTTCACACTTGAAATTGACCACAATGCTGAATACTATACAAGCAACTAACAGCTCAATGTATCACTCTTAAATAATATATTAAAACTTAGAAACTAAATTTCTAATGAACTTAATCAAATGTTCTGAGATTCCAGATAGATAAAAATAAACTCTCAGAGACTCAGTTCACTTTAAATTAGAAAGGCAAGGTCTGGGGAGATAGTCCAGCCAGTCAAGCGCTCACCACATAAGCCTGAGAACTTTTGCATGGATCCCCAACAACCACATAAAAGCCAGGCACAACACCCACAAATACAGGAGAGACTGGCAGATCCCAGGAGCTTCATGACCAGCCATTCATTTTAACAAATCTGTGAGATTCAGGTTCAGAGAGTCTGCCTCAAAAACAAACAAACAAACAAACAAACAAAAAACCCAGATGCTGGAGGATCAGAGTTCAAGGCTAGCTTGGTCTACATAGCTAGCAAAGCATACACAGTGAGACACTGTCTCAAAAACAAACAAAAGCAAACCCCCACCAAACCCTAAAGCTGAGCATTGTGGCCCTCACTTGTAATCTCAGCACTCAGCACTGCTTTGCTGAGTCAGCAGGGAATCACTGCTAAGGCCTGTCTGAGCTACACAGTGAGTTCAAGGCCAGCATGGGATATACAGTGAAACCCTTTCTCAAAACTAACAAAATGTAACAGGTTCTCCAAGGAAAACATCAAAATTCCATCATCCAGTGCAGGCTAAAGAAGTGAGGCCTAGCAGTCTGAACCTACTGCCATATATATGCATTCAGTGTCCGCCTTTAGGGACTTCTGAGAATAGGGATAAAGGCCAATCTGAGAGAGGACTGTCAGAGACTTACTTCATAATGATTGCTCACAGCATCAGCAACTTTCTACCTTTGGTCACTGCAGACGCAGCCTGCTGTCACTGCAAAGAGTCTCCATCCTGAGTCTTCTGCCCACAGCAGGGACTGGGATGAGATAGGAGGGGCTACAATAATACTGATTTGGTTAATATTGGTAGAATTAATTTACTGGTATTAATGTATAGCAGCTATAGGAATGGTCTAGCAAGGAATGCAATTTTATCACTAAGCAATGCAATTCAACAGAGTCTCACAAGGTAGCTCTGGTATCCTAAAACTCAGAGATCTGCCTGCCTCGGCCTCCCTGGCACTGGGATTAAAGGCATGCACCACAGTAAAACGAATTAATAAAAGACCCAGAGACTGTTATTTGGGTTCAAGCTTCAAGTCGAATATCAGAAAAGCAAAGTAGCCAGCCACTAGCTCTTAACTCTATCTCTGGCTGAAAGGGCTGATCCACACAGGAGCTCTTCACCAAGCCTCAGACTGTAACCTCAGACTCAATGTGTTTGGAGAATAACGATTGCCTCTCTGAGACCTTGCGTCTGTCTTATCTATTTCCCTAATGGTGGGATTAAAGGTGTGAGCTCTAATTCTCTTTTATTAGATTGATTCACTCTTGTATAGATCTGGGTGGCCTTGGACTCACAGAGATCTGTCTATCTCTTAATCTTGAGTCCTAGGATTAAAGGTGTGTGCTACCACCTCCTAGCTTCTGGGATTAAAGGTGTGTGCCTGGTTTGTATAGCCTGAGGCTGACATTGCTTTCTGAATCCTCAAGCAAGCTTTAATAAAACATAAATAATACATCACTACACACGACCACACCTAGTTTCAGGTTTATTCTTTAAGAAACATTTCCAAATTCATTGTTCAACCTTTTACAGATATTTTCTTACATACATTAATACATTGCTTAAATAAAAACAGGATTTCATATATATCTACCATTTACACCTACTTCCATACACAAACAGGTCATGATTGTCTTTCTAAGATTTATATACAACTCTAACTCGTTTCTTAACAACTGCATGTTAAATGGAGTAAACATAACAATAAATCCTCCATTGATGGAACTCCTATGTAGCCTGTACTTTTTTTCTGGAGACAGAATCTCACTCTTTCGCTCTGGTTGGCCTCAGAACTCAGAGATCCACCACCTCAGCCTCCCAAGTGCTAGGACTAAAGGTGTGCCCCACCAGACCTAGCTATCTTGTATTTTGTTTTGTTTCATCATCTTGCCAATATCTACCAAAAATGCTGAAAAGAAAATTATTTGGCTGACTGTAGTGGCGCCTATGTGTGGGAGACAGAGGCAGAAGGATCAAGAAATTGAGGCTGGCCTGGGCTCCTCTGTGAGCATCTTCCAAGGGGAAGTATTGAAGTCTCTGTTCAGTTGGGTCAGAACCTCCTTAGGTCAAATTCCCGAAAACAGTTTTGTTTTTTGTTTTTTTCTTCCAGGCAATGCATCAGTTTGTACTTCCAGAATAAAACTGCCCTTCTAATGAGTTCAACTGTCCTGTTACAATCTGTGAACTATCCTTGTCACCCGTGACAACAACTAAAATAAGTCTAAGTTTCCTCAGTCTGATGTGGGGAAATACAATTTTAAGGCAATTCTTTTACTGTTAGGTTGAAATTTCACCTAGCTTACCTGCCATCTGAATTAGAATTATTTTTGTTATTTTTAATTATGGCTATGTGTCTGTGTGTAGGTATGTGCACATGAGGCAAGTGCCCACAGAGGCAAGAAGAGTTGGATCCTCCAGCAGCTGGAATCATAAGCAGCTGTGACTGCTTGACACGGCTGCTGGGAACTGAACTCTCAAGTCCTAAAGAGCAGCCAGCTCTTAACCACCAAGCTTCTCTCCAGCTCCATCTGGATCTCTTGACTATAAAGTCTGCACTCTTCATACCCTTCCTTCAGCTTCCCATCAGAGTGACGCAACACACATTTCTTAAGTCACAATATCCACAGTTAGCCAACAGAACTGGAGCGAACAGAGGAATGATGATCTGAAGTGAAAGTCAAGTTGTAAGCTTAAAATAGCATTGCTACCACAGCAAAATTTGAAAAAACACTATTGAAAAAGACACAAAGTAGCCTAGGCTGATCATCTGAGATAGAGCTCTGTTGCATTTACAAACACCAATGTACCCTTTCTGGAGAAGGGACAACTTTCCAAAAAGGTCATTTTAATTGCAAGGGAATCATAAGTGTATGCTAAGTTTTGGAGGATACGAGCCCTCTGGGTAGGTGGTATAATGTTGATATAGTGCCAGGGTAGGCAGAGCAAGAAATAAAAGGTGCCGGGCAGTGATGGGGCACACCTTTAATCCCAGCACTTGGAGGTAGAGGCATGTGGATCTCTGAGTTCAACAGACAAGCCGCATCTACAAGGACCTAGTTCCAGGACAGGCTCCAAAGCTACACAGGGAAGTCCTGTCTCGGAAGAAAAAAGAAAAGAAAGGCAAAGATACAGGCCATGCATGCTTTGTTCTCCACCAAGTGCATTCACTCTCAAGTCTCCCTCAGAAGGAGGAGTAGAGTATTGACTTCCAGGCTGATGGGCAAACTATCACCACCATCAGTGGCTACTCTGCTATAGGTCTCCTAAGGCACTTAATACCAAGGGCCCCAAATCTGCTTTCCTCTTTCCTTCATGTCCAGCTAGCTAGCCACATGCTTGGCTGTGTTCTGCATTGTCTTTTAGGGCCTGGGGCCCCATATTTCTCCAGTCACCAAACACCCACCCCATGCTTTTGTACTTCCTATTTATTATTCTTAGGATGGTCCCAAGTGGCTCTTCACAACTTATCCACTCAGCTCAGGCTTGAAACAGGTATCACTCCATCAGCAATGCTCCTCCATGCAGTTTATGTCTAGTGGCCTCTGTCTTCTGCTGTTCTATCCCCAGGATAGTATTGTTTCTTCCTCCTTTCTTAGCTTGTAACTAATACGCCTGTCTCCCCACACTACGACTGACTTCCATGAAGGCACAGAGAACTGACCTGTTTTTACTCTGTATGGCATCCCATCTCCTATAGCAGTTGCATGTAGCAGGAATACATTTTCTTGTACTTCCTTGGAAGTACTACTAAAATGATAAGGATATTTTTAATGACGTTAAACAGAAAACCTGAGTAGAAACAAGAACCTTAAAATACAAGGGGCTAGAAACGGAAAGGATCAGAAAGAGCACCAGCAATGCAGAAGACAACACAACCTGTCTGGAAGTAGCAGGAACTTGGGTTGGAAACAGAATTACAAACCTGGGCAGGGCCTCTTGAGTCACAGGGACTTTGTAGAGCTAGACAGCTGTCTCTTTCCTGCCCTCACCAAGGCTGTGACTGTCTTCTCTGGTAAGGGAAGTACAATCTTTGAACTAGGGTCATCAGGGTTAGGATCCTCTAAGGAGACAATCCTTCCAATCACCTCTACAGTGAATGTTGCCTTACAGGACCACCGGCTCAGAGGTTCTCTGACACACCACAGAACACACAGTAGGCACCAAGCAAGACTGGATAGCCCAGATAAGGCTCTGGAAAAGGTAAACAACAACAACAAAAACCAAAAAAACAAACATTAAGCAGCCTGAAAGAAAAAGTGACTTCGGGGTAAAGAAAATGTGAAAGAAAACATCTATAGGATAGCTATAGATACAGCACCCAGAAAAAAAATAGGAAGCTCTAAAATAGAAATACAAAGAATAAAGGTTCAGCAAAAGGGTTAGGAGGTAAATTTTAGAATATTTTCCAGATCATGAAAGTTGAAGGTACAAAGTGTAAATAAGGATTGTATACAGTGTTGGAGACTCTGTAAATAATGTATTATATATTCCAAAATTCTTGAGAGTAAATTTCAAATAGTTCTATCACAAAACAATTAAGTATTTGATGTGCAGAATGCTAATTATCCACATTCCATTACTGTGCATTGTATTGGTCAACCATAACATCACTTTGCACACCCATACATAGAATTCTGATCTGCCAATTTATAATTTTAATCAGAGATAGTAGAAAATCTAGGAAAGTTATAATGGCAATTGGGAGGCACCAAGAAGAACAAGAATATGGAAGAACACAAAATAATAAACCAAGAAAAATGCCCAGCAGAGAAGAACATGAATTTCAGAGTGAAGATGCCCAATGTGTAGGCAAGGAATGGGATGAAAACAGCCCCTATAGGAAGGAGCTCTGTTCTGTTCTGAATCTCAAAGGAAGTCTTTTGTTTCACCAAGAGACTTTGGGTGCAAGCTGGAAGAAAAAGAGCTAAATGATGCCCCAAACCTCATGCAGGAAATAGGACAGAAAAAGGATCTGTAGGCACAATTTCTCACAAGTAAGTTCAGCAATATGGGGCCTAATTAATGCCTTCTTCTGGCTTCTATGGGCACTGCATATGTGTCGTACACAGACATACATGCAAACTACCCATACATAAAATAAAACTAAAACACATAAACCAAAACAGCAAGGGGCAAGAAAGACGGCTGAGCAGCTAAGAGTGCAGGCTGCTTCTGTCCCCATATTGGGTGGCTCACAACTGCCTTCAACTGGGACTTTAGGAGAATCCAACTCTGACAGGCCACTCCACAGACACCTGCACTCAATAGCACATCTCCTCTCATAAACATAACTAAAAATACTAACATCATGGAGTCAGTGGTGGCACAGACCTCTAATACCAGCCCACAGAAGGCAGAGACAGGTGAGCCTGAGTTCAAGGCTGGCCAGGGCTGCAGAGAAATCCCACCTCAGAAAAACCAAACCAAACAACAACAACAACAACAAACAACAACAACAAACAAACAACAAACAACTTAAAAAAAAAACCCAAGTTACAACCTATGGAGGAATTACTATGCAATGGTCTAATAAGAGCTTTTTTCATACATATTTAGGTTTTTGGCTGGGTGGTGGTGGCATACACTTGGAAGGACGAGGCAGGCTGATCTAGAGGTCAGCCTGGTCTAGAGTTCCAGGACAGCCAAGGCTATACAAAGAAACTCTGTCTCAAACAAACAAACAAATTTAGGCATAAATCAATACGTGCTTTATCCTATGCCTGTATACACACATACATTTAACAATCCACATGCATGTATACATATGTATTTGTGCACATTTATATGTTCATAAATATTTGTGGTAGGTAATCAGGTCAGCTTTCTTGGTGCATGTGTGTGTCCATGTGAGAGTGGGTATGTGTGTAGATTCAAGACAGAGCATCTTGAGTACTGAGATTTCAAGGCCACTGGGTCTACAGAATAAGTTCCAGGACAGCCACTGCTGTTACACATAGAAACCCTGCCTATAAATAAGTAAATAAATCTATATTTGTAGATATTTAGTGCTTGGTCAACGACTTAAATTCTTCTTCTTCTCTTTCTTTTTTTTTTTGGTGTTTTCAAGACAGGGTTTCTCTGTGTAGCTTGGAGCCTATCTTGGCACTCGCTCTGGAGACCAGGTTGGCCTCGAACTCACAGAGATCCGATGCCTCTACAACTTAAAATCTTGTTACCAATAGTTTCGATCAATTTTCCAATTAAGTAATTACATAATGTGTAAAGAATAACCATTTTGCCCTTTTCTATGCTTGGATTAAATATGAGACTGTTTGTTTACTGAAACACTTTTTATACCATTTTCTGAGACCATTTCATGTTGTCCAGTTCCTGGAACGCAACATGTAGCTGAGAGTACTGAAGCTTGAACTCTTGATTTTTCTGCCTCTACTGCCTAACTGCTGGGATTACAGCTTTTTATCCTGTGCTTACACACACACACACACATACACAAACGCACCCTGGTGGACTGAATATGTAGATCCTGTGTTTACACACACACACATACACAAACACACCCTGGTGGACTGAATATGTAGATCCTGTGTTTACACACACACATACACAAACGCACCCTGGTGGACTGAGTATGTAGATCCTGTGTTTACACACACACACATACACAAACACACCCTGGTGGACTGAGTATGTAGATCCTGTGTTTACACACACACACACACATACACAAATGCACCCTGGTGGACTGAGTATGTAGATCCTGTGTTTACACACACACACACACACACACACACACACACACACACACACACACACAAATGCACCCTGGGTGGACTGAGTATGTAGAGACTACCTAGGTCAGCAAAAGTAGCCATGAACCAGTGACACCAGAACACAGAACTTCGGAAGGGCAAAAATCAGTTTGCTATTCCACTTCAGATACAGGACTCTCAAAATCCAGCAGAAATGAATCAAAAACATTTGTTAAATTTGCACACATAAGCTCTCATCAATGTGAGACACAGAAGGATATCCAATTGCAGTATATTATGAGCCAGACAACAAGCTACTACTAAAGAGCAGAGAGCCCTGGAAAACAAAAAAAGCTACAGCAGAAACAAGCCAACAGAGATTAGAGATTAGACCTTACCAATGCCAGAGACCTCCACTGTCCATAAGTGCCTGAGACAAGAGCTTGACTGAGTGTGTGGTACAATTCATAAAGTCTTGCATCTGTCCACCAGAATCCTGCTGTAGCCCAGAGCAGGGCTTGAATATTGAATCTCTTCTCTCATCTACCTGCATCAGCCTGCAAGAGCTACAATTATAGACACGCACCTTCTACTACTCCTGATTTGTAGCTGTCTTTGCAAAGATTTCTGTTCATTTTAGTGAGAATTGCCTAATTGTTATATATGGATTCCATGTTTTTGCCAGGCACCCTAAGAGCCAGAAGAAGATGTTGGAGTCCTTGAAATTGGAGTTTCAGACAGATGTGAACAGCCATCTGGCTGCTGGAAACTGAACCCAGGTCCTCTGCAAAAGCAGTACGTGTTCTCAACCAATGAGTTATCTCTCAAGCAACTGTAGCTGTTTTTTGGATCTTAAAATATAACATGTAATGCTGGGTGCAGTGAGAAGAGTGGACTCACATTTACCTTTCTGAGGACAGACTTTTTCTGAGACCCTTAGCTCATTTAAACCAAAGGATGAAAAATTCCCACTGTTGCCTGTTTTTGCATTTTTAAAAATTTTCATTATTTCCTGCTTTTAAAAATTATTCATAAAAGAACAAGCTTAAAAATTTAGTTGAATAAAGTTTTAAAACATACCTAAGCCGGGCGTTGGTGGCGCACACCTTTAATCCCAGCACTCTTTGGGAGGCAGAGGCAGGCGGATCTCTGTGAGTTCGAGGCCAGCCTGGTCTCCAGAGCGAGTGCCAGGATAGGCTCCAAAGCTACACAGAGAAACCCTGTCTCGAAAAACCAAAAAAAACAAAAAAAAAAAAAAAAAAAAAAAAAAAAATGTACCCACACAACTAAAAGTGAACAGCCACTTCAGTCTTTGATGTCTTCCTAATGAACACTATTTGTTAAAGCACAGTCTTTGATGATGCCAAAGTCACTTCTTTTTCTAATACAACTTTTTAATCCAAAGTGAGATGTTAAAAATGTTCTTGTTGAGTGCTCAGTCCTAAATGGGCCTCTATATCAACACCATTCCCAGCGAGACTTAGGGAACACTGCAGAAGGGGGATGGAAAATAATTGAGAGTCAGAATGGGAAAGAGTGCTATGAAATACTGCCTGCTAGATAGGACATGGCCATTACAATCAAACTCAGAGCAATACCGCTACCTGCCAGTCAATTTCAGTATGGATGGGATAGGGGCCCACGAAATCCCGTATCAGTTAAGGAGTTACAGACAACAGGTGACTGCTGAGGGGCTGTGCTTTCTGGTAGGTTTCTCCATGCTCTTGCTTAAAAGCACCAACTTGAACTCAGTGGGCTATTTAAAAGGGGGAGGGTGTTATCCATGGAGAGTGGAAGTGGAAGTTTTGGGCGGATATAACTAAGACACATATATATGTAATGTACATAATATATGTAATATATATGTATATATAATATGGATGCATGAAATTGTCCAAGAATCAAAAACAACAAAAAAGGCATGTTCTCTGCTTAAGACTCTACAGTAAATAATTTTCAGCTGGGAGACACTAATAAAGAATCTATCTTACAAAATATCACAGGTCATCCTGTCCAAATCAGACTGAGATGGGACTGAATATAGGCCACAAAGACGTCTTCATAAAGTTTTATCTAAGCCCTCTGCCATTCATGTGGCACTCCACTTTTTTTAATGCCAAAGTAGTGGGGTTATTAGGCTGACAATAGAAAATTAAGACAATACTAAAAGAAATGTACTTGAAAGTCTATATAGCTGCCAAGAGAGGCAAAGAGAAGAATCTGCCTGTGCATGTCCTTGTCCTTCTTCAGGTGTTCTCAAGAAGAAGCAAATCTCTATGGAGTGCAGGACTCACAAGTAATGTTGCTGTCAACAGTTTGGCTGCCAGTGGGAAATTATTTAATTGATTTTCAAATTCTATCCCTGAGACTGGAGAAGACAGGCACCATTTTCTCTAAGTTTAAAACTGTCATAATAGATTAACGGTTGTTTTGAATGCAGGAGTATATTGATTCACCCTTTTAAAAATCAAAGACCATTTCAGCTACTTTAAAGCACTGCTTTCAAGTATCCCAGTGTCTAACATAATTAACAAGTTTAGCCTATGGGTACACTTAATAGATTTTGCTCAATATTCCCATATTCACATATGCTTCTATGTTAAGTATTTAGTGTGTGGACTGTGGCTACTACTAGCCTCAAACAAAATTCTATGACTGACTTAACAGGGTTTCAGAACGTTACCTGCTAAAAAAAAGCCACTTTTTTTTTTTTTTTTTTTTTTTTGGCTTTTTTGAGACAGGGTTTCTCTGTGTAGCCCTGGCTGTCCTGGAACTCCTTCTGTAGACCAAGCTGGCCTCGAAGACTGGCTCTGCCTCCCGAGTGCTGGGAATAAAGGCAGGCACACCAACAAATATGGGAAGTCATTGCTTGAGGGCTTAAAGTGTGACTATGTAGCAAAACCCAAAAGTGAAGGGCAAGTCACGCTGGAAGTGAAGATTATAATCCTTCAGCTTTCCCTCATACTTTTCCGTTGCCTATGAACGCTATAATAAAACACAAGTCGGTTTCTCCTTTGGTTTACAGTTACACCGTATGCAGCCACCATGTCCAGACTGACCCTCTGGTCTTCTGACAGAATATATACCGCAGGTAGCCTCGAGCATCCGGCTACTTTTCAAAAGTAGATAACGCACAGAACACCCCCTCAGCAACCGGCACGTGTGAAAACGGCGTGGGGTGCCGACCCTGTGCGCATCACTCACTAGGGTGGCGCGATTGATTACTGTCTCCTCTCGGGCGAGGTACCCTGGGGTGTTTTCCTACAGCGAGGCCTGGGCGGGAGCTGACGACCGCTGCCCGGCCAGAGGTCCTCCTGGGACAGAGGGAAGGACAACCGGGGCCAGGCCGCAGCCCGGCCCCGTACCGCGCCGGCTTCCAGCCGGTCGCAGCACGCGGGCTCGCGGGGCCAGCACGCCGCGGGTGTCAGCCCGCGCCCTGGACCCCAGGAGGCCAGGGGCCGCGCCGGCTCCTCCCTCCCCCGCGGGGCCGGGACTCACGACCGCACAGGAAGGCCACGTCCCCAGGGACAGGCTCCACTCTATGGTCTGCGTGGGGGGGGGGGCGCCGGCCCACGTGACCGGCGCCCAGCCAATCGCGGGGCAGCGGCCCGCCATCGAGACGACTGCGGAGGCGGCTAGAGATGCCCGCCGGCAAGTCAAAGGCGCCCGTCCATCCCGGCTCGGCGCTCCCGGCTCGGTGCTGCCGCCATCTTCCCGGAGGACAGGGCAGAGGCGGAGGCCCCCTCCCCTCCGCCGCTCCGCACTCCCGCCGCCACCTGCCCGCCCCCGGTCGCCTCTCAGCCTCAGTGGGCACCTCATTGCGTCCTGAGAAACGCCCTTCCCCCGACCCTAGTTCCCCGCCAGGCGAAGGATCCCATTACCTGTTCCCCTCTTATTAGCGCGAGGAAACCAAGCTCATAAGGTAGGAACTGTGGCGAAACAGGAACAAGACGCCATCTTGGTAAAGGAGAAGAGGCTACGCTTGACCTCCCCCCGCCCCCAGCCTCTATATGGCCAACCGCCGTGGGAGGGGCAGGGCGCCTGCGCAGAGGCGGACGCCCGCCGCGTCCACGCTTGCGCTCTGCTGGCCGCCGCGGGGGAGGGGCCGGCTCCGGGGCCCAGGAAGGAGTTGGCACGGGGCGGGACGGCGCGATGACGCAATCGGTGCGCGCGCGTTGCGTTGCGGCGCGGCGGGGCGGGTCGGGGCGCGGCCGGCCGGGCGGGCGGGTCCGTGCTGTGGGCTGCCGAGCGGTGTCCGGCGTGCTAGCGGGTAGGTGTGTGGCGGTGTGTCCCCGCTTTTGCGGGCCCGGGTCGCGCTGGCCGTCGCCTGAGGGGTGGCGCCGAGGGTTTCGTCTCGCGCCCCGGCCCCTCGGGCTGTGGCGGCGGCGGCGGCGGCGGCGGTGGCGGCGCGGGAGGGGCGGCGCGCGTGGGGGAGGGGCGGCCGCGCCCTGGGTCCGCTCGCCGCTCCCTCCGGGGATGGACGCTCGCGCGCGCGCGCGCGCGCGGCGGGCGTCGCCCCTTCGAGGACTACCGGACGGGCGTCCCCCGTCTGGAAGTCGTTCCTGGCCGGGCCCGGAGCGCTGGGGCGGCCGCGGCCGCGGCCGCTCCCGGTGAGGTTAGCGCGCTGTTAAGAGTCCCAGCGCCGGCTGTGAGGTGCGGCCTCGGGCGTTTGCGCTGGCGGATGGAGGGTGGGAGAGGTGGCTTCTCGGTGCCTGTGCCATCTTCTCACCTAACGGCGCCGCTTCGTCCTGGGGATGCGAAGGACTAGTCGCCCCTCCCCCCCGAGACGTCAGCGAGGGTCCCCAGGCGGAGGCGGCGGCGGCGGCGGTGGGTAGCGGTCCGGGAGAGTGGTCTCGTCTGCGGTGGCCTCCCCCGCCGGGGCTGTGCGATGCCACACAAAGGGCCGTAACAGACAGAGTGAGGGACACGGGATAGGGCCGTGGAGCGGAGGCCTCCGACGGTGAGAAGTGTAACTCTGAAGCCGGTCCTAGGTCCTGACCACGCCTGACCCTTTTGAATCTTCCGGCCTCAGTCGTTAGTGCCTCCGGGCCTTGGTCCTGCCCTGCCTTAGACGAGTGCCGGACCCTAACTCTTAGAACCTGTGGTTCAACCTACTGTGGTCTCTATCGCTGGCCTTAGCCGAATTGACGCCTCGTGTGTGGAACACAGCTAACTCCCACGCTCTCTTGTCTTCTGCTTATCTGATTAGTTCCTCCTCGCTGCTTGTTATTCGGGACTCTTGACTGGATGAGATTTCCTTCAGATTAGGTATTATTCCATTGGCGTTTAGGATTGAGGGACCTACTGCATAGCAAGGGAATTCTTGGATTCTCTTAATAGCTAAACTTATTTTAGTATCTCAGATACATTTCTAAATTAGCCTTGCTAGCATAAGCAAAGTGGGGGTTTTGTAGCGCTCATGAAAACTTGTTTCTTCCCCGTGTCTTTAATTGGATCCTTGTTTTCAGTGGCTTCATTTAGGGATTCAGACTGTCAGTGTGTGCTGCTCTATCCAATTTTAGTGGTGATTTTCTTCGTTGTTAAGGTTGTCCTGATCATTTTTTCAATTTTGCCACCTTGGGTCTCCCCCCCACCCCCTTTACAGCTCTGTAAAGAACAGAGCTTTTAAATGAGATCGGATTCTCCTTCTGGTTCAGCTGAGTAGCCTAGGGAAAGGGGGTGGGGCCTCCCTCTATTATCATTCATGAGCGTAATTCAGCTCCCTTTGATTGAGGCATGCTGCCCCAAGCTCCATTAAGAGTGTTGTGTTGCATAATGTACTTGTGCGGCCCTCACATCCAAGAAATCGAAGTCGTAAGACAGTCCAGGTGCTTTGGATAAAAGCTTTTCAAGATCCTACATTAAAAAGTCTCATGGGGGGGCGATCAGGAGTACACGAATGATGCTTCCTATTTATGAGTATTCCGTTACTATAAATGCCACTTGCAAATAAATTTCTAGGGTCACAAAATTCAGTTTTGTTCATCTGTTCATCTTTTGGATCTTATTTGGGGATAATTGTGTTATTCTGGAGTAAAGAAGCTGTGGATCAGGGATAAAGAACTTATAATTTATGACATCTGAAATACAGTGAAAAACAAAATTTTAGTTTGACCGTATATCTTAGATGTGGGGGATCTAGTTGTTCTACACTTTATACTTAGTATCTTGTAAATGGTCAAGGTTTTCACATTAAAAACCAAGTGCTTCAGAAATTTATTATTCCCCTCTCAGCTTTCATTTTGGCATTACTGGGGATATATAGTTCAGTTGGTAGAGTGCTTGCCCTGAATTCAAGAGTCCTAGGTCCCTATTACAACCCCACATGAAACCAAACCCTTTTGTTGTTGTTGTTGTTACTAAATTGTTAGAAAACCAATGTGGATGTAAGTTGTGTTTGGATGTAAGGCAAAGAATTCATAGTCTGGCGTGTTCCATGTTGAAGAATCATTGTTTGTATTCTCCACTTCTGTACTTGTGTTCTTCACCAAGATACTTCTTGAAAGAAAGGAAACTGATAGTAGAAATTACCCTTCTTTGGTCTGAATTGACCCATGTCCTAAAGTGGCTGGGAACTTGGGTCATTAAACCTGAGGAGACAGAGTGGTGTAGGAAAGGTGCTCATGATGCTTCCTGTGTCTGGTAGTTTGAAATAAAATAATATAATAGTGAAGGCAAGCGTCCACTCTTCTACTACTCTCAGCTGTTTGTCCTTCCTTGTAAACAAAGGTTATTTTACCCCATGCTTAGCATACCATAGGAATTCCAGTTTAGAATTGATTTAATTATACCAATTTGGGGAAACAAAATGACTTGATAAGTTTAGGGCTCCACACCCCCCCCCTTTTTTTTAAATCTGTTTGTAGCCAAGTATAGTATTGCACTCCTGTAATCTCAGCACTGGGGGACTAAAGCAGGATTGCCAGCCAGTTCAAGGTGATCTTTGATTACAAAGACTGTCTTAAAATCAAAAAAGACAACCTAAAATGTGTTCCTGTGCATTTGAGTGTTCATTTTGTTTTCAGACATAGTTTCCTTGTTGACTATTCGAGAACTCACTGTATAATCCAAATGGCCTCCTTTTGGGTTCTCTCTGTGGCTTTGGAGCCTGTCCTGGTACTCACTCTGTAGATCAGGCTGATCTCAGACTCACAGAGATCGGCCTGCCTCTGCCTCTGCCTCCAAAGAGCTGGGATTAAAGGCATGTGCCACCCCCCCCCCCAGCTTGGCCTCAAATTTGTAATCCTCCTGCTTCAGCCTCTAGTGCTGTGCTACCACACATGGCTCAGTTTTCATTATTTTAGTCCTGTTAAGTATTTTACCCTATTTTCATTCCTAAATATTTACTGCAGGATAGAAACTGAATGCTGGTGTGCAGCTCATTGGTAGAACACTTGTTCAGTATACATGAAACCAGGTGTTAACTCCTAAGTACCCCCCACACACACACACACACAATTCAGAAAGAAACTTTCGGGTTTTAAGATATGATCTCCAGTTTGCAATCCTCCTCTCTTTTGAGTGCTGAGATTACAGTGGTGCACCACCACAGCCAGCTAGAAAGAAGCATTTGACTCATCACATACTTTTTAATGCACCTGACCAAATAAATTACTCTATTCTACAGTTCTTTTTTTGTTCTAGCCTGGCCTGGATACCTGAGATACATGAGATTGAAGGTCTATTCCTCTTAGCCTGCTTTATTGTTGGTTTTTTTTTTTTTTTTTTTTTTTTTTTTTTTTTTTTTTTAGATTAGGTCTCTATTATGCAGTTCTGGCTGCCCTGGACTTCACTATGTAGACCAGATGAGCCTTGAACTCAGAGAGCTCCATCTGCCTCTGCCTCCCAAGTGCTGGGATCAAAGCTGTGAGCCCCCAAGCTTGGCTACTGTTTTGTTTTGTGTTTTTATATTTCAAGTATTGTACTTTTTGCACATATTAATCCTGTCAGCAAAGTAGTTTGATTTTTCTTGAGCTAATCCTGGTAGGGTAGTATTAAATAATTATGGTAAAATTGCAATATCTAGATCCTACTTGAAAAAAATGAAACAGTTGGGTATTTGATTATATTAAACAGCTATAATTAATTTTCTCCAGAAATAATAACTTGCCATTTTTAGGAGCCTTGTGCATACTGCACTATAAATGAAGTGTGTATCTAGGATTCGATTCACTGAAATCCAGGGAAGTTACAAATAAACTAATATTGCCCTTGAATTGTTGAAATTGAATAAAGGTGTCTGAGCGTTTTATTGTGATGTTTCTGTGTGTGCTTTAAGTTTTTCATTTGTGTTTTAAAGTAATTATGAGGGTAATGGACATTTTAAATCTATTATAAGTTATAATTCAAATAGGCTTAGTATATCTTTTTAAAAAAACATTGTATTTTATGTGTATGGATGTTTTGTCTATCTTTGTATCACATGCCTGATGCCCAAAGAGGTTGGAGGACATTGGATCCCCTGGAACTCGAGTTAAAGACAGATGTGAACTGCTTGCTGTTTCGTTGTGGGAATCTAACCTGGAACCTCTGGAAGAGCAGCAAGTTCTCTTAACCTGGGAATCATCCCTTCAGCCCCTAGTTTAAGTAATCCTATTGTTAAAGAATAGCATTTGCTATTGTTTTTTGGAAACAACACTGAATTATATTTAAGCTGTTTCCTTAGTGTTATTTCATGCAGATTGATGAATTATATACCTCATCAGTGTCTATATATGGTTTTCTCTTTTTTAAAATTTTATTAATTTTTATTTAAATTAAAAACAATCTTATTTTACATAACAATCCCAGTTCTCTCTCCCTCCGGTCCTCCAATTCCCCCCACCATCACCCCCATCCACTCCTGTGGCAGAGGGAGGGGAAGCCCTAGGCCCTCCCAATTTTTTTATAATGCCTTATATTGATATATTACTAGAATCTAATTGCTGACAAATATTTAAAATTTTTGTATTTATATTCATGAATGAGGTTGATTTGATGCTTGCTGGTCTTTTTTTCCTTACTACAGGGCCCTTCTTCCTTTCCGTTCTGGATTTGTTACTGAAATTATGCTGACTTAACAAATAAATTGGTTCACTTTCCTTTTTTCTGTAGTGGCTTGGAATAGTTAAATGACTTTATTATCTCTTCAGAGTTACAAGCTGTTTTGCTGTAATTCCATACTGGGGTTGTGTGTGTGTGTGTGTGTTGTTGGTGGTGGTGTGTGTGTGTGTGTGTGTGGCTGTAGTTACTGCTATATTTTATTTTTAACATGTATTTGGCAGAGTGAGGGCATATGCAGCTTGTGTGTGCTGAGATTAGTGAACCACTTGGTGGAACCTATTCTGTCCCGTTTGCCATGTAGATAACAGATCCTAACAGGTGTCCTGGCTTGGAGGCAGGTACCTTTACCTTGTGAGCTATCTAGGCTGGCCCTATTGCTGGATTTTAGTGGGCTATTTAGTGGCACTGGCTCTATCTAGTTTTTTTCTATTTTCAATTTGTGGCCTTTTCATAGTCTGTGTCTGTGATTGTGCGTTCTTTTATGTCTGCTCTCATTTCTTTAATTGGGTTTGTCTGAAGGATTAGTTTTTTGGGGCATAGTGGCACATGTCTTTAACCCCCCCCCCCCAGCACCAAGAAGGCAGAGACTGGTGGATCTCTTTGGGTTAGAGGTCAGCCTGATTTACATAATGAGTTCTAGGACAGCCAGAGTTACATAGTGAGACCCTGTCTCAAAAACAAACAGGAGTTAGTTTCAAAGATTCAGCTTTTGAATTTACTTGTCTTTGTAACTTTTGGAATGATTTCATATTATCTCTTTATTTCTTTAGAATTTTTGTCATTTATGGATATTTTTAGGGACAGAATTTCTTATTTTCAGTGTTATTATTTGTCCTGTAAATATGGACCACTGAGGTCACCCCATTCCATCCCTCCCCAGTCACCTTTGGTTCCTCAAGACAACTTGTGGTTTTTGCTTCTGGGCTTTCCTTGATCCAGTAGTAGTTGAGGATTGTTCTATCTCCTAAGGAGTTTGTTTGTTTTCACAATTAGTTTTAAAAAAGATCATGCACTGAGAATGTTGATTATAAAAAGCTTTCAGGCTGGGCATGGTGTTACTCACCTTTAATCCCATCACTCTGGAGACAGGCAGGCAGATCTTTGATGAGTTTGAGGCCAGACTGGTCTATATAGCAAGTTCTAGGACAGTCAAGGCTACATACATAGTAAGATCACTGTCTCTAGGACAAAATGCTAAAAAGTAAAGCTCTCATATTTTGTTAATACCTTTATAATATAAGATGTCATTTTATTCATTTCCTATTCCATAAAGCTTCTGTATATCAATTAAGCAAGATTGGTTGTATTACTGCCTTTCTATCCTTGGAATACCACTGTTTATTTAGGCTGAACAATTCTAAGAAAAGCGTATTAATACACTTATTCATTTGAACTGTATTTTTTTTCTTTGTCTTTGCTTTATGGTTTTTCTGCAGTTAAGTATTTAGACAGGACCTGCATTATGACTTCCTTATGAATTTTTAAGTGATTATCAATGATTTTGTTCCTGGTTTATTCTTTTCCTTGAATTCCACTTCCTTGGTGTTAAACAATGTCGAGGTATACAGGGATTTGAGTTTTCAGCTGCTGCCCCAGTGCCATGCCTGCCTATCCTCATCATGATGGTGATGGATTCTGATTCCACTGGAATTAATGAGGAAGTTGAAGTGGCAACCATATATGGCTAGGAATGGTGTGTCATTAATGACTGTGCCAAAATAATTGTGTATTAGAATCATTGATATAGATATCCCCAAATAGACACTTTGCTTTCAGGTAATGTCCCCAAATTAGTACTCAGGCACAGCTACCTATTTATCAGTTGAATGCTTCTTGGCTGAAAGGGCAAAATGTGCACCATTTTCAGACAGCCTTGAGGAAAATGTGTGTGTTTACCCTGTTTAGTACAGTGAGAGTTTCCCCTTTATGTCCTGTGATCAAGGCAGGTGTCCATGTATTCTCTCCCCCCACACCCCTTCCCCCCAGGGTTCCTATTGTGTAACAGCCCTAGCTGTCCTGGACCTCAACAGAGATCCACCTGCCTCTGCCTCCCAAGTGGTGGGATTAAAGGCATGTGCCACCATTGCCCAGCATCAAAGGCAGGTTTCTTTTCCTCCCAAAATACTTAATTTAAAAAATGGCAGAATATTGGTGAAAGAATGCTTTACCTGTGGGTGGAGAAAAGATATTCTGATAACAGAAATGTCAGAGAACAGAACCAGACTCAGATATAAAGGGGGGAAAAAAACTGAAAAAAATCTTGGATACAAAGATGACCTCATTTTAGAATATCAGCTAGAAAATCCAATTAAAGAATTGGATTTCAACATCAGTGAAATGAACCATAAATAGAAGAAATACCTCCTCCAGTTGGTCATGGTGTTCCTATTACAGAAGGAAGAAGTACTTTTAAGGCACACTTGGCCTCGGTACTTTGTCCTCACAACCATTCAGAGTTCCAGTTCCAGGGGATCTGACAACTTCTGACCTCAGGTCACGAGTTACACACATAAATATTAAAGAATTCACTTCTCATTACATATTGTGCTTCACATTGCACCCTGTGTCCCAGTGCCAAAATGTATTCCCATGTCACTAGAGGGATCTTTCAGTAAGAGATGACACCCATTTCATGGTACAGTACTCCAGGCATAGGGGAATACTTTCCTCTTTGAAAGGCTCCAGTTAAATTGGAAGTAAGAAGTAGGTTTTTTTTTCTTCTCCCATCTCATCCCTGATGTCTAAGACATAGTCAGTACTGAAAAAATACATACATTTGGAAATCATATCTACAGTTGCTTTTATCAACTTATCTAGCTTTGTTTTTATATTGAGTAATGTTTGTTAAATCATTTCTAGGGCGATGTTTTTATTGAGACACTAAAGAAACAAGCTAATGTTACATGTTTGTATCTTCATGGGTCAATTTATGATGTTAAATATGTGTATTTAATCAGACATCTGTCTTTTTTTTTAACAGATAGAAAAATCAAGAAAGATGTCTAAGGTAAGCTCTTATTTCATGTATCTATGGTATAAACAGAAATTGTTTTATATTTTCAGATACTTGAAAAGTAGGGTTTCTATAGGTAAATTTCCAATTTTGGGTTATTATTCTAAGTTTTGAGTTACCTTCATTTTGTCAATACAAATCCGTCTTAGATTTTTTTTCCCAAAACCAATCAAATAGTAATTCAAGATTCCAGTAACTCAATTAATTAAATTAATGGGGCTCTTAGACATGCTACATTTAGATTAGCCCTTATAATGGCCCAGGGCCCTGATATAAATCAATTTTAAAGGACATAAGCTGTTCACCGGTGTCTTGTTTGTAGGCTTGTTTGTGTATCCCCCCTCCTCTTTTGTTTCAGGTTGGGGGAGGAGGGAAAAAGACAGACAGATCTCTTACTGGTCTGGAGCTTCAACTATCCACCTGTCTTCATTTGTCCAGAGCTGGGATCACAAAGGCTTATTATCATCATGCCGGTCTTTTGTGTTCTCTTTTTAAATTTACATGCTAGTGATTGAATTCAGGTTTTCAGACTTGCAAGGTGAGTACTTCCCATCACCTAGGTTGTGGTTTTGCTGTTCTTGATTTATCACATCTTCAACTGTCTTTTAGTCTTAAGAGGCATTCATCAAGAATTCTTATAACCATCTTTTCACCGTCATTCATGGTGGCACATGCCAGGCTGAAGCAGGAAGATTGCAAGCTCCAGACCAGCCAGGAAGGTGTAGGGAGCCTGTCTCAAACCAATAAATAAATATTTCAGTGTAGTCCGCTGTGGGCTTAGTTTTCTGTTTCATAGTTTTGAAGCTGAATTCTCAATTGCACTCCTAGCTTCTCCGCCTTTCTCTAGACAAAGTTCTGAGTCATAAGAGGAAGAACAGCAAGAAATGTCTTTTTTTCCCAGATGTTTTCACAGACCCATCACTCCTGATAACTGGTTAGAGACTGTTCTTAAGCTAAATGTTGAATGAAAGGAGCCAATTTTCTGATTTCTCTTTATCTCAGGCCTTAATTTAATAATTTATCACACTGAAATAAGTTAATACTATATTTTACATAAATTGCTAAGCAGAGTATTTAACAAAATATTATGAATCAGCATACAGCTACGGAATTTGATTTGATTGTGGTTTTCTTTAATTTATATTTATGTGTTTTACGTATGTACGTGCGTGCGTGTGTGCGTGCGTGTGTGTTAAATTCTCTGGAACTGGAGTTACAGTGTGGATGCTGGGAATTGACACTGTTCTTCTGGAAGAGCAGCCAGTGCTCTTACCCACTGAGCCATCTCTCCAGCCTCAGATTGAATACTGTTTTCTGATAATATTATAAGTTTTGAAAATGATAATTTGTGGAGTTTGCTTGATTTTTTTTTTTTTTAATTTATGAGACCTGCTGATTACCTATGTTCATCACAAGTCTGATAATGTCATAAAAGCAACCAATAAGGTGTTTATTAGCTCTTTTTTATTTTTTAAATCTTAACTTTAGCAACAACCAACTCAGTTTGTAAATCCAGAAACTCCTGGCTATGTTGGATTTGCAAATCTTCCCAATCAAGTTCACCGAAAATCAGTGAAAAAGGGGTTCGAGTTCACACTGATGGTGGTTGGTAAGAAATTATCTTACTAAATATCCCCCTTTCCCAACCTATGAAATGTACTGACCTATAATGTAAGTGAGGAAATTTCTTTTTTGACAAGATTAACCTCTGGAACTTAAAAACATGTTTGTTTATTTGACCAGGATTTCATATATATGCACACATATATTCAGGGAATTTTGCTCAAGAGGAAAAATATAATTTTATGTCATTTCCTTATTTGTATACAGTGAAAGTTTCTTTGTATAATTAATTTTCAAAATAGTCACCAGTGATTCTTGGCTCCTGGTAGTCACAACCCTTACCAGTCTTTCCCCATACTGAATAGGTTTTTTGTTTGTTTGTTTTGTATTATGTGTGTGTGTTCATGTGTTTAACGTGCACACGTGTGTAGAGGCGCTTCTCTCCTTTCATCTTTATATGGGCAAGGATAGAGTTCATGTCATCTTGCTGTCCATCTCCCCCCCCATACCCCCTCCACCTTGTGCAGTTTAAACAGAGTTCATATAGCCAGTGGATGCTGAAGAAACGATATGACTTCCAAGACTAGGTCATAAAGATGCTGTGGTTCCTGTCTTGCCATTGCTTGATGATTCACTCTCGAGGAAGCAGGCTGTCGTGATGGTCTGAAAAGACTAAGGCAGGAACTGAGGCTGCCAGGAGCCTTGTAGTGACCCACATCAGGAGCACCCTCCAGTCCCAGTGAGGCTTCCTACACATCTGCTGTCCCTGCCAATATTGGCTCCTGTCTTAGGAAACCCCAAACCAGAAGGTTCTTAAAGATGCTGTCAGGCCGGCCTGGTGGCAAATACCTTTAATCCCAGCACTTGTGAGGTAGAGGCAGGAGGATCTCAGTGAGGCCAGCCTGGTCGACATAGTGAGCTCTGGGACAGCCAGGACTGCATAGAGACACCCTGTCTCAAAAAACAAAAACAACAAAAAAAGACACTCAAATTTTGTGACAACTCAAATTTGTGAGGTATTGTTAAAGGTGAATTTGAAGAATTATTACATGTTAGAGATGATTAGTGTAATCATTCAATTGTGTTTAATTTTCACTTAAAATAGTAATTCACAAAGTTAAGTGGAAGGCTATGAAATTGAATGGTTGCTTGCATGTATTTCTGTTGTATCAGATATAGAAGCTGTCATAATGTGTTATGAATCACAACATACATTGTGTTTTAGCATGCCGATGGAAGCTTAATGAACTGTGGTGGGGAACTTGATTGTTGTTACTTGGGTTTTTGTTTTGTTTTGAGCAGGATTTCATTATGTAGTCCTTCCTGGCCTAGAACTAGCTGTATAGACTAGGCTGGCCTTAATCTCACAAAGATATTCATGTGACTGCATCCTGTGTGTTGGCGTTCAAGGCTTGAGCCACCACACCTGCCTTTAATGATGAATTGTGGATTCTATTGGCCATATCACATTTTAGTTAATTTTTGGCAATTGCAAAAATTTTAAAACTAATAAAATAAGCATTTGAAAAGCTTTATGATGGTCATGACTAAGTAAGATATGATTATTTCTTAGAATTAATAGTACACAGATCTAAAATGAGGACATTTTTTATTTTTACGGAAGAAGAGGAGGTACCAACGTATTTTAGGAGTACAATTACATAATACAAATAATGGGAATTTAGGTTCTTATTAGAAAAGATCAGTGTACTCTGTCACATTATTATCTGATTATATAACACTAAAAAACCAAGCAGTGTCTTCCTCTGTGACCATGCATACGTCAGGGTCAGTAAGCTTTCTCAAAGGGGCTCATTAGTATTAGACCTTGATGGGCCATATAGTTTGGTCATGATATCCAACTCTGAACTTACAGTGAGAAAGCAGCTGTAGACAGATGGCACATAAACAAATAGGCAAGATCATGTCCCAGTAGAGCTTCATTTATAAGAAAGCAGCAGACTGCATCTGAATTGATGTCTGAAGTTTATCTGTTGGGGAATATTATTTTACAGTGTATTGCTTTTGCTTATGTTGCATTTGCTTAACTCTGTGAAGCTGTGCTACTGTGCCTTTCTAAAACACCTGATGGTCCAGTAAGGAGCCAAATGGCCAATAGCGAGGCAGGAGAGACGAATAGATGGGGCTGGGCAGGCAGAGAGGATAAATGTGAGGAGGAATCTGGGGGAGAAAAAAATCTGGGTACAGGAGAAAAAGGAGGAGAGCTTCAGGGACCAGCCACCCAGCTACACACCGGACATGGAGGAAGAAGGAAAGAAAAAGTTTACAGGAATAGATAAAGATAGAAGCCATGGCCAAAGATAAATGGGGAAATTTAAGAACAGCTGGCAAGAAACAAGCCAAGTTAAGGCAGGGCATTCATATCTAAGAATAAGCTTCTGTGTGTGCTTTATTTGGGAGCTATGTGGTGGCCCCCCCCCAAAAGTCAAAAAGAGCAAAAGAGTAAAATGAGTAACAAACAAAAAACATTTATCAGCCCCTTAAATAAGCTATCCTTCCTTCAGTGGTTAACTAGACGACTGAATAAAACAGGTATGCTTTGGGTTTGTTGTTACTGTTTTAACCCTGAACAGTAGCTAATGCAGGAATTTAGTCCTTTAGAGAAGGAAACCAAATTATATGGACCTGTCAAGTTACTACATGATTCTACCTTTTTCAGAGAGGGGAGAATGAAATAAATAAGACTACAACAGGTCACAGAGTTAGAACCTAAGATAACCAGGCAGAATTGTCAAGAATTCCAGAATTATACACTGGGAATTAGCTGAATGACACTAAATCTGTGTGTGTACAGTATAGGTTACTAAAGCTGGGTAAAATGTTACCATCAGAGACAATGAAGTGAACTGGAGACTATACAAGGTTAGAGAGTTTGTGTATGGGTGCAGACATTTGCATTCCAGCTGTTCAAAGAGAACTCTTGTTGAACACTCAGAGCACTTAGAGTCTCTAGGGGCTAAAGTAGACATCGAATCTGCGGTTATCCTTAAAAAGTTATAAACAAGCCTCGGAGAATCAAACTACTAATAAGTCAGAAATATCACTTATTAAAGACATCAATAAGTGTGGTGGTGCATGGCTGTAAATCCAATGCTTGAGACCTGGCTACGTAACCGAGAATAATCTTAAACTCCTGATTGCCCAGCCTTTACCACATAAGTACTAGCACAGTGCCTAGCTCTCCAATTCATTTCATTAGGCAAGCTTTATTCCATTATAAGTCACAAGTACAGAATAGTGTTTATGTACAAAAGTTTAGCAAGACCAACAATGCAACCTATGTTTCTCTAGTATGATCTGTGTGTTGCTTAAAAAAAATCATGATAGGGGCTGGAGAGATGGCTCAGAGGTTAAGCGCACTGGCTGCTCTTCCAGAGGTCCTGAGTTCAATTCCCAGCAACCACATGGTGGCTCACAACCATCTATAATGAAATTTGGTGCCCTCTTCTGGCATGTAGGCATGTATGCCAGAATAAATAAGTAAATAAATAAATAAATAAATAAATAAATAAATCATGATATGCAGAACTATGTGATGCAGATTCATGAGGCTTATGCAGAAAATAGGAGCACATAAATCAAGATCTTCACCATTGCCACATTAAAAGACCTTAGGAGGGGGCTGGAGAGAAGGCTCAGCACTGCTCTTTCAGAGGATCTGGGTTCAGTTCCAGAGTATCTTAATGCCCTCTTCTGGCCTCGGGCACTATATACATTGTGGTATCCTTGCATGCAGGCAAAATACATCATACATAAGAAATAATTTTTTTAGCTCTACAGGAACATTATAGTGTTATGTTATCTTAGACCATTTTTATCTTGTTAGAATACCATGGATGGGTAATTTATGAAGAAAATACTTTGGGGAACTATGAGTCCAGTGTGACAAAGGACCATATCTAAGGGGATTTCTTGGCTGTGTTGTGTTGTAATTGAGGGCATTGTGGTGAGGGAGCATATTTTTCATAACAGCCAGTCCTGAGATAAAAGTAGTAATCCATTTTTGAGGATAAAGCCCTCATGACCTATCTACTAATACCATAATGATAGCTGAATTTCAAGAGTTTTGGAAGGAATTTTTAAAAACTTTTTAAGATTTACTTTTATTTTATGTGCATTGGTGTCCTGCCTGCATGTGTTTCTCTGTGAGGGTATCAGAGCCCCTGGAACTGGAGTTACAACTGTGAGCTGTCATATGGGTGGGAGGAATTGAATCTGGATCCAGCCAGTGCTCTTAACCACAAAGCCAACTTTCCAGCCTGGAAGGAACTTTTAAATCTGAGCTAATGGTTATAATAACTAATCAGATAACTAGTTTGTCTCTGAAATGGGCTGTATAAAGGATTGTAGCTGTCAGTTGCTGGGAAGTATGGACATGAACTGTCCAATGACAGATGGAAAGTTTTAGCACCAGCATGGTGAGTATGACCCAAGACATTGAGGATTTGAAGTAACTGATAGATGTTTTATGTGTGTGCATTGGAGTTTTTTTGTATTCTAGTTTCTACCTAGTGAACATTGTATAAATGTAAGCAAATGTGAAATTTGTATTATACTGATATAGTTCCCTAATATGACAATTCCATTGCAATAGATTCTTAGTTTCAAGTGTGTTAGTTAGGAGAGCTGGCTAAATGAATAGTTTGTCACAGTAACACACGGTTTAACTTTTCAAAGTTGTTACCTACTGTGGTATAAAATTTACCAGCAAATAATTTTAAAATGAGATCTAAATAGATAGAATCAGGGTCTGAGGAGAAGAGTGGTTAAGAGAACTTTCTGTGGCCAGGCCATGGTGGCACACACTTTTAATCCCAGCACGCAGAGGCAGAGGCAGAGGATCTCTGTGAGTACAAGGCCAGCCTGGTCTACAGAGCGCATTCCAGAACAGCCAGAGCTGTTACTCGGAGAAACCCTGTCTTGAAAAAGGAAAGAAAAAAGAAGTCGAGGCTTATTCTAAAGTACATTCTATACACCTGTGAAGAGATCATTTGTTTTGATCATGCCACTAACAAATTCTACAGTCCCATAGTCTTGGATTCAAATTAGTTTCCTGTTCTTTGACTTTGAGCAAGTTGCTCACCTTCCTTGAGCATCCATTTCCCTTTTTGTGAAGCAGATGTGGTGGTAAACACTAGGGAAGGAAGGTCATGACAGTGTTTTCATTTTCCTTTAAGGTGAATCTGGTCTAGGAAAATCAACTCTCATAAACAGCTTATTCCTGACTGATCTCTACCCAGAAAGAATTATACCAGGAGCAGCAGGTAAATATCCTACATTACTGTGAAGTGTCATTTTCCTGAACATTGTTAGAGTATATAATAGATATCTTAAGCTTTAAATGTGTGTTTTGTTTAGTCACTTTGCGTTTTATAAATTGTCACTTAAGTAGGCAAACTGTGCTCTATCTGAGGTCCTAGGATCTTGGTTGTAGACTTAGTTTTATACTTATCTGTGCAACTAACCTTTATTTCAGTTTGTTACCTATTAAATGACCTAATTTTCTATCCATACTGCACACTCAGCTGAAAGAATTTTATGTCTTTAACAAGTTGGGTGGTGCTGGCACACACCTTTAATCCCAGCATTTGGGAGGCAGAGGCAGGTGGGTCTCTGCAAGTTTAAGGCCATTCTGGTCTACAGGGGGAGTGCCAGGACAGCCATGGCTACACAAACCCCGTCTCAAAAAAACAGAAACAGAAAGTTATGTACAAGAGAAGGTAGCTCAGCGGTAGAGCCCTTTCCAGCGTACATGAGGCCATAGGTTCAATCTTCATTATTATCTAAAAAATATAATCTAAAATGTTATATAAATAGAAAATTACTATAGGAATTTATGTCTAATCTGTCTGTTCTCTGATTATCCCAGCATAGGATACTGGGATTCTCATTATATGCTTGTTTGCTTTACAATACTAGGAATCAAACCTTTTTGCTAGGCAAATGCTCTACCTTATCTCCAGACTTACAAATACTTGTTGATAAAAATGGATTAAGCTTATAAAGTCAACCACAATAGAAATATATGATCTTTTCATCAATACTTTTCTATTGTTTTAAATGAATGCACAGATTATTTTCTTTGTCTTAGAATCCTAGGATTTTAAAATGTTTCCTGGTCCTCTGTGTGTGAAAGCACACATGTCAGGAGACAGCTCACTACCACTTCTTCCACATGGGCCCCAGGAATTGAACTGCCATTAGGCACTTGTTCTCCCTGAGTCATCTTGCCAGTGCCAATACTGGTAATTTTTAATTTTAAGATTTTTAATTTATATGATTGTTTTGCCTGCATGTATGTATGTGTACCACATACTTGCCTGGTTCTCTCGGAGGTAGGATCCTCTGGAACTGGAGTTCTAGATGCTTGTGAACCATCATGTGGGTGCTAGAAACTGAACTGTAGTTTTCTACAGTTAAGAACAAGTATTCTTAACTGCTGAGTCATCTCTCCAGCTTCTCAGTGTTGGTTTTTTAATGATCCCAAGAAAAACATTCATTTTTAGCAACCAACATTTCTCATGCTGACTCAGGATCATTTTAAACAGTCCTTATGTAGGCATGCACTGACCTTCCAAGTCATTTTCATAAGAACATAAATAATGGATAATCTCTCCTTTAGCATGCTGCCTTGATTTTATGGTACATTTTCTATTAAGCTTGTTTCTTTTCTAGAGAAAATTGAAAGAACTGTCCAAATTGAGGCTTCAACTGTTGAGATTGAAGAGCGGGGCGTCAAGCTTCGGCTTACAGTAGTGGACACACCTGGCTATGGGGATGCCATCAACTGCAGGGATTGGTATGAACCCACAGAGGGTGCAGAGCCCCCAAAGTGCCAAGTACTCTGTATTGTTTTCATTTACTGAGTTGATGAATTCACAGTTGTAGATAATGTCAATAGCATGTGAAGTGTTGGTTCTAATCATTTAAATAATGGCTGTTTGGAAACAGGGTCTCACTATGTAATACACGCTGGCCTCAAACTCAAAATTCTCCTGCCTTGTTTTCCTAGGTATTTTGATAGTAGGGATGAGCCACTATGTCCAGCTTGAGAATTACTAAGACCTGAGATTTAAAAATTAATCATATATAAACTGCTGACATAAACAAAGCACTGTGAACTGCAAACAGTGGACAAGTTGCTGTTTATATATGTATGACTCTTCTATATGGTTTGAGGTGAAATTTGAGTCATAGTACCTGTGAATGACTTCTTTGCCATTGTTTTACAAATAAGGAAATTAAGAAGGTAAAGCAGCATGTTGCCTTTGCTGTGCAGAAAATCGTACTTTTGTACCTGCTTCCTCCTTGTCCTAACCCTGCCAAAATAAAGTATCAACTTAGCAGCACTAACTGAGAAAAGGAAGGAAGGGAAAGGCGCTCCTTTGCCTTTGCCCTTCTTCTGCATTAAGAGTGTCTTAATGCTCTTCACCTGGAATTGGCGGCACATACCTTTAATCCCAGCACTTGGGAGGCAGAGGCAGGCCTGGTCTATAGAACGAATTCCAGGACAGATTCCAAAACAATACAAAGAAACCCCGTCTTGAAAAACAAAACAAAACAAAACAAACAAAAAAATATTAGTTAAAAATGTCGCTCAGAAGACATTTCACCATTTTGTGAACATGCTGTCCTGTTTGGCAGTTTTGTAACCCTGCCTTGGACCACATGCTTTCTGACAGTACCCTGCTTCTTGGCCTCCTGTCAGGCAGTTGTATGGCCTGAAAGGGTTGGCAGCCTTCCGATTTCAAACTCTACCGGTCAGGTACTTTGCAACCTGTCTTACTTAACCCTTGTGTACTTAACACTTGTCACACTTTCAACACACACACACACCCCTTATTTTGCTAAAGATGAACATAGTCTTCTGTTATGGATTGTTTTATTTACTATATGGGAAAGGGGAAAGAAACTTGTTTTTCTTTTGACGTTAGGACTTCCTGTCTCTGTACCCTATGATTACTGTTGAAATTTGTGTTTCAGTTTTAAGACAATCATCTCCTACATTGATGAGCAGTTTGAACGCTACCTGCATGACGAGAGTGGTCTGAACAGGCGGCACATCATTGACAACAGGGTACATTGTTGCTTCTACTTCATCTCACCGTTTGGACATGGGTGAGTCAGTTGTTTACCAGGGAAACCTGCTGCGTGTTGTCAGATAAGAATTGAGATGATTTTGAGGGAAAAAGCTGTTAGAGTCCTATGCTTTCCCTAAATGTGTGACTTTTGAACATTGCTTTTAGATTGAAGCCCTTAGACGTTGCATTTATGAAAGCCATACACAATAAGGTGAATATTGTGCCTGTCATTGCGAAAGCGGACACACTCACTCTGAAGGAGCGTGAGCGGCTAAAGAAAAGGGTGAGTAAGAGCTGGCCACCCATGCCTCCTCAGCATGACTTTGAGCCAGCTTCCTAATAGGAAGGAAGGAAGACGTCAACTGAGCTGCCAGAGGCAGAACTACAGAACCCATTTCCCATTGTGTATTGGAATTCAAAGTGTACTCCGTATTTGTAGGGTTTTTGTTTGTTCTACTTTTGTTTGTTTTGTTTTGTTTTTTACTTTTCATCCTCATAGAAGAATCAAATTTATAGTTTAAATTCTTCTGAGATAGAAATACCCTTAGTATTG
This sequence comes from Cricetulus griseus, assembly GCF_003668045.3. NCBI lineage: Eukaryota > Metazoa > Chordata > Mammalia > Rodentia > Cricetidae > Cricetulus > Cricetulus griseus. Next base: position 444,958,913 of record NC_048595.1, read on the forward strand.
AGTAGGAGGTGGCTGAGTAAAGGAGCTCCCAAAGCAGAAGTGGATGAAGGCTGCTCGCTCCAGGAAAGTCCATTATCTGAACCCAGATGTTCTCTGCAGTGGATCACTGAAGACTGCCTAAGTAGAATTGTTCCCTGTATTGAGGTTTTGAAAATATCTCGCAGCTGTCCATCACCTGATGCACCTCAGCCAGTCCAACACTCAGCAGTCTCTGGTGCCCTGTCTGGTTGTTTAATTAATTGTTACAAGGATTAAAAGCATGTACCACCATGCCCAGCTTAAAATTAACTAATTAATTTTCATATTTTGAGGCAGTCTCACTGTGTAGCCTTGGCTGGCCTGGAGCTCACTATGTAAACCAGGGTGGCTTTGAATTCAGAGGCTCACCAGCCTTTGCCAACAAGTGCTGGGATTACTCTCCAGAATTCTTTTTGCCTGCATGATATACTCTTCCTCCCATTTCATGATGATGTATGAGACACAATTGCCCAGGAACTTTAGGTGCTCATAGTGTCTCGTTGTTCTCGGGCTCTTGTATTAGTAGATGATTGTGGGAGTACTTTCAGTTAGCTGGTGTACTAGGGCTGCCATTAGTATTCCTACTGCTTTATATGTTGAACGTGATGTTTTGTGGTTATTACTATTATTGTCATTATTCTTACAGAAAAGCTCCCAAAATTCAAACATATATAACCTTTTTACAATTCTTAAAATTACTTGAAAATAACATATCAGTTGTTTGATTATTGATATACAAATGATACTTACGTATTTCTCGGTTTTTGTTGTTGTTTGGTTTTTGTTTTAAGTTGATCTTGTAGTTTTGACTGATCTGGAACTTGCTAAGTAGACTAAACTGGCCTTGAACTTACAGAGATCTGCCTGCCTCTGCCTCTGCCTCTGCCTCTTGGGTACAGTTCTTATTATGAATTTCTAATATGAGTTAGCTAAAATGTTATATTTAATTAAAATTGATTCTAGTTTTGTTATTGCTCTAGATTTTGGATGAAATTGAAGAGCATAACATCAAAATCTACCATTTACCAGATGCAGAATCAGATGAAGATGAAGATTTTAAGGAACAGACTAGACTCCTCAAGGTAAGAACCGGCTCCAGGTACATAGTGTGAGCATTCCTCCCTGTTTTCTTGTGTACATATTTTAAAAGACACATTGGTCAAGAAGGCTTCGGTGACAGAAGACTGGGAAAGTCGTATTACAGTAATATATTTTGGTTTCAGTGTATTTAAGAAATTTTTACCTAAGACTTGAAAATGTCATTTCAGACTTGATTTGTTCCATTTGGAAAATAACTGACATTTCTAAGTGAAATTTACATGCATTTAGCACTCAGTCAAACATAGCTAAAGCCTGGCATACTGGCTTTATACTCATTTCATACCAGCACTGGGGAATCTGGGAAATGCAGAGGCAGGAGGATCACTGTGAATGATGTAAACCAGAGTGGCTTTGAATTCAGAGGTCGACCAACCTGCATGATATACTCCCCCTGCCATCTCCTCCCATTCCATGATGATGCATGAGACGCCTGCCTATTGCCCAGGAACTTTAGGTGCTCATAGTGAGTGTCTCTTTGTTCTCGGGCTCTTGTTGAGTTTACATAGCCAATTCCAGGCCATCCATAGCAATGTATTGAGACCCCTGTCTCCAAACAACAATAACAAAAGGTAACTTCATAATACAGTAGCAAGCATCCATTTCTGTGTCCATTCTAGATTTTCAGTGAACATTGGTAATCTCTACTAACTTGTATTTCTTTCTAGGCCAGTATCCCATTCTCTGTGGTTGGCTCCAACCAGTTGATTGAAGCCAAAGGCAAGAAGGTTAGAGGTCGTCTCTACCCGTGGGGTGTTGTGGAGGTGGAGAACCCAGAACACAATGACTTCCTGAAGCTGAGAACAATGCTCATGTAAGATTTGGTATAGTCATCATGGCAGAGCTTAACATGAAGAATAGGACATTCAGAAATTGGGAATACTCTATCAGACTGACAAGACCATTAAATTAGGGACTGAGGTTCTTTACTGGGGCTCTGACTCTCTGTTGAACTATCCTCTTTCTCATAGTTCTTGTTCTCTTGCTCTCTCACCTTGATTCACTGACACTAAAGGAAAATTAAGCCTTAACTATGGCCCAAGAGGTCCTAGCTCCTGCTAGAAGATGGACAGCCTCTTGCAATTGCCCCAGGCCCAGCTCTAACACATGGTGCTCCTCCTTGGTAGATGTCCCAATTAGCCTTGAGGTTTCCATTATTTTTAGTAACTGATAAACTTTATAGTTGTTTTACCTATAGTAATAGTAATAAAGATGTTGCTTGGCTTCAAACTCAATGTGTATGACTTTGAACTTCTGATTCTCCTCCTTATACCTTCCCAGTGCTGGTATTCTATGCATGTGCCACCACACCCAATTTATATAGTGCTAGGAATTGAACCTAGGGCCTTATGCATGCTACACAAGGTCTTCATTAACAGCCCCAGTTATAAGCCTCAGCCTCGTTACTGTTAAGAGAGTAAAGTATAGCTGTTAACTTTCTATTGCTGTGATAAAACACCACAGCAAAGGCAACCTGTAAAAGGATTTATTTTAGCTTACTCTTCTAGAGGGAAGCAGCAGATGTGGTAGTTAGTCAGTGGCCGAGAGTTCACTTCTTTAACTAAACACAGGAAGAGCACACTGGTATTGCATGACTGTCTTGTTCTATTTCCTATTGTTGTAATTTATAAATATGAAAGATTATTTGTCTCTTTCTGGAAGCTAGAATGTTGGCATCTGGTGAGGGTCTCCTTGCTATGTTAAAATGAATCAGAGGTTATCACATAATGAGACAGAACAGAAAAACTATTTTATTTTTATTAGCTTGTGATTATACATATTTTGGAGCACAGTGTATTTAACACCCATATACTGTATGTACTAAATAGTTTCCTTCTCTATATCAATTCTTTATATTGGCTTCAAGCTTTCCTCTTATAGTTCTCCCTAAAATATACTCCTTTAATGAAAACAGTTCAAAGAGAAGTAATGTGAATAAACTAATATTTTGGTTAGTTAAAATTGCCACTTACTAACACTTTAATGAATGAGAACCAATAACTAACATCTAAGTTACTGTAAATGTAGCATAATAGTTTTGAGAAGAGAAGAGATAAGACACACTTAGTCTGCAGTGCTAAGCCCAAACTGTCCTAGCCCCTGTCATCCAGGGAATGTTAGTGCTGCACAAGAGGTGTGGTTCTCTCTGATATCAGTTGTGTATTTTTTGTTTGTTTTGTTGCTTTTCAAAACAGGGTTTCTCTGTGTAATAGCCCTGGCTGTCCTGGAACTAGCTCTGTAGACCGGCTGGCCTCGAACTCACAGAGATCCACCTGCCTCTGCCTTCCGAGTGCTGGGATTAAAGGTGTGCCACCAATGTCCAGCACACATTGGTGTATTTCTTACAATGAAGATTCAACTACCCTTGTATCCATATTCTTACTATCCTGAGTAAACAGGAATGTGTTATAGTGATCTCTACACATTTATAAATGTGTGTGTAGCATTTGAAAAAAGCTGTGCAGACACCTATTTGAATACTCTTTTCATAAGATTTTTTAAGAGAAATGTTTTATTTCACATATCATTTACCTAAAAGTCTTGTAAAGTCTCCTGTGTATCCTCATCCCTCCAGTGCTAATGGCTTTGTACTGTGTCTAGTAGTGCCTGTGGCTGTGTTCAGGAGAAAGTATTCTATCCACACCTGTGTGCTGTAGCTTTTTTGTGATTGCAAAGGAGCATACTTCACAGTTTATCCTGAGATTCCAGCAACCTGTGTACAGTTTGCTAAATAATTGCTTGGGCTCTTAGTTCTACCAGTTTTTTCTATGTTCTTGATTGTTGTTGTTCTTGATGAGACTGACATACATATAAGTCCCTGTTGTATTCTCTTTTTCAGCACCCACATGCAGGACCTACAGGAAGTGACCCAAGACCTTCACTATGAAAACTTCCGTTCTGAAAGGCTGAAGAGAGGTGGCAGGTTGTCACACCGTCTTGCCCATATCATGTTCCCTAAGTCACTTGCTTTTGTCTTTTGTGTGTCTACCTCAGACTTCTTGATCACAAACAACATGTGCTTCCTATTCACAGATTGTTAAAAGAATATTGCTGATTCAGTCAAATGGGGGTAGGGAAGAGACATTCATAACGTGCACATCAAGAACAGCTTTGGAGGCTAGAGAGATAGCTCAGTGGTTAAGAACCCTTGCTCCAAGGCTAGAGAGATGACTCGGAGGTTTAGAGCACTGACTGCTCTTCCAGAGGTCCTGAGTTTAATTCCCAGCAACCACATGGTGGCTCACAACCATCTGTAATGAGATCTAGTGCTGTCTTCTGGCCTGTAGACAAACACGGAGACAGAACACTGTATATATAATAAATCTTCAATTAAAAAAAAGAACATTTGCTTCTCTTGAAGGGGATCTGGGATCAATTCCCAGCACCCACAATGCAGTTCACAACTGTCTGTAACTCCAGTTCCAGGGCCTTCAATGCCTTTTGGCATGTTTAGGCACCAGGCATGCCTGTGGTACGTGGGCATATATGGCAGGCAAAGCACATACATGGAATAATAATAATAATGAAATGATTTTTTTTAAGATTTTATTTATTTATTATGTATACAACATTTTGCTTCCATGTATATCTGAATACCAGAAGAGGGCACCAGATCTCATAACAGATGGTTGTGAGCCACCATGTGGTTGCTGGGAATTGAACTCAGGACCTCTAGAAGAGCAGCCAGTGCTCTTAACCTCTGACCCATCTCTCCAGCCCCATGAAATGATTTTTTTTTTTTTTTTAAGCAAACAGCTTTAGATGGAAAAGGAGGCTTGTATTGGTACTTCTTTAGTATTACTGTGTCCATAAGGATAGGCTCGCTTCCACTGAAAGCTGTAGAGGGTAAGCTCGCTATGGGTGTCCCTGGAGTGGCAGCTTTGTTCTCTACAGACTCCATGTGGCCACATTCATTCACCTTTCCTTTTTTACCATCCTAATGTATTTCTATATAAGATGTGTATTTTGTGTACGTATACATATATAGATACACACAGATACATAATTAAGAATTAAAAAGCTTTTTGAAGCATTATAATGTTAATTTGGAGACCAGATATTAAGAAAGGTGTAGACATAGGAAGTACAAGAATTCTTCCTAGCATACCTAACATGCCCTGGTGGTGTTGCCAGTGTGCTTAGAGGTGCTTTCCTTGGTCCTTCTCCACCAGGCTCTGCTCACTCAGCTCCTGTGGCTCCTTCAAGTGTAACCATTTTTTAGTCACAAAGGGGAACTTAAACTAAAACCAGGACCATTCTTCGGGTTAGACCTGCTATTTGTGACTGTGAAATGAGAGTCAGATCATCTTCTGAATTCCAAGTTTCTTCCTGTGTTCTCTTAATTAAAGAAACTGTAAGCATGTAACTATAAAGTAGCGGTCTTCAGAATTGCAAAGTTTTCTTTTCAGAAGTATATTACAGTATTCCAATTGTAATTTTTTTTGTTATTCCCTTAGGAAAGTAGAGAATGAGGACATGAATAAAGACCAGATCTTGCTTGAAAAGGAGGCTGAGGTAAGTAGAATAGTCATGTTCTGGTTTCTGTAGCTGTTTTCTATCCAAAGATTTTTTTTATTAAATAATTTATTTAAATTTATTTTATGTGCATTGGCATAAAGGTATCAGATCCCCTGGAACTAGAATTACAGGTGGTTGTGTGCTGTTATGGGTGCTGGGAATTGAACTCAGATCCTCTGGAAGAGCAGCCAGTGTGCTTAACTCCTGAGCCGTCTCTCCAGCCCTATCCAAAAATATTTATAAATAACTTATTATAGCTTTCTTGCTTTTTTGAAGCATTATACACAAATCTTTTAAATATATGTGTACATATAATATATATATATATATATATTTTAAATACACGCCTCATTCAGTCTTCAGTAGCAATTTAGCTAATAATAAAAGGGAATGTGACTGATTTTTATAAAATGTTCAGAGACCTTTTTCTCTACACATAGACAGTAACCAACTGGGAAACACAATGAAGCTGCCATTTTGCATTCAGTTACCAAAAAGGATAGAAATACATAGGACTTTTATGGAAGAAGTAGTTAGGAAATGCTTCTAATACGATTTGTAAAGATTTAAATAGATAAAGCATTGTGGATAGGACAAGTTGCTACAAGAATTAGTCTTTTAAACCTCTAGATTTAGAACTGTCTATAAAATACCCTAGCAAAGTGTTGCTTGCTCTTTCCATTCCTAGACAAAGTAACTCTAATGTTTGAAGGAGTAAGCAAGCATGTGAAACACAGAGCTCATTTATTTTCATTGTTCTAATGAGCTTTGCTTTCCTGGTTACAGAAACGTTTTAGAGAATGGTTGATGCCCAGATAACCAGCTAGAAATCGATAAGGAATAGAACTGTGCATTCAGACCTGGTAGAATTATGGAGTGCAGATTATTTAGTGGTTATGTGGTCATAAGGGTCAACCTTTTGTAAACAAAAAAATCAATTCTTTAGCCAAATCAGTTCGCTGTGGATATCTGCCATAACCACAAAGTCACCTGAAGAAAATCTTAGTAAATATTTTAGAATACTTGCCTGGAGCTTTTCTAATCATATACAAATGTCAATGGCAGTAATTGGTAAGGAGTCTAGGGATGTGGCTCAGTTGGTAGAGTGCTTATCTAGCACGTAGGAACTCCTGTGTTAAGGCATAAGCTAGGCATGATGGATTTTGCCTATAATTCAGCACTTGGGAAGTACAAACAGGGAGGTCAGGAGTTCAGAGTCATCTCAACTACATAGGGAGTTTGAGTCTAGCCTGGGCTACATGATAATGTATCCCAAAAATAAAATAGTTAAAGATAGCAGTGGGTAAGCATTGTTTTCATAACTAAGACCTTGTTGTCCAGCAGAAAAGATGAATCATTCCCACTCCCCTTTCCTTTCTGTTCCCCGAAGGGTAATAGCAGTTTTCTTTCTTGTCTCATTGTCTTAGTCTATTGCTTCTCTTTATTGGTACATTTTGTTTTACTTGAATTGTGTATTTTGTCATTTACATGGATTTTTGATGAATTGCTGATCTTTTAGATTGTTTGTAACTTCTTTTTATTTGAACATATTACTGTATTTGAGGAAAACAATAAAAGCTAAATATTATGACAGCACCAACACTAAATCTGACATGTACCCCTTCATAGCTTCGCCGCATGCAGGAGATGATTGCAAGGATGCAAGCCCAGATGCAGATGCAGATGCAGGGTGGGGACAGTGACAGCGGGACACTCGGGCACCATATGTGAGGTGTGTTTTCATGTTAGTAAGTTGGGGAGGTACGGTGATCTCTGTCTGCTCAACCTTAAATATGATAAGCTCCTGTCTTACACCTTACCAATGTTTTGTGTTTTTGAATCTGCCATTGGCTGTGTCATTAGCCTTTCATTGAAAAGCAGAAACCATTCTCTGCTGCCATCTACTGTCTAATAAAGACATCCCTATTTTCTAATTACAGATATAATTTGTGTTAAAGAAAAATTTTAAACTTTATTAGTCATAGTGTAGGAAACTCATTAATTTTTTTTATTAAAAGTTTTTGCAGATGAAAAATAAAGATGCTAGGAAGAAGAATCAATGCCAACTAAACGAGAGTCGCTACTGCAGACTCACACCCCTTTTAGGCAGCCTCACATCACTTATATTTGTGGTCTGGTCTAATTCTCTATACTTTAAGTATCATATAACTTGACGGTTTCGGAGAGCTTCATAAATGGCATCTTGATTTAGTTAACTGGTCATAGATAAAGAACATTTTGCTCAACTTATGTTCGTTCATATGCAGAGGGAGTATTGGCAATGATAAAAGCAGTACATGCATCACTTCCATTTAAATTGTTTTGTTTTTACTTTCCAGAAAACACTGTTGGATAAAAAGAAAAGTATTCCTGATAAGTGCTGCAGCATCACGTTTTTTAATACTCTTGAAAGCGTGCCATCCGAATTTAAGTCCCTGTGTCTGAGGATTTCAGTTGGTTTTTTGGTTTTTTACTTTTGATGGTTTTGATTTTTGGTTCTTTTTCCCCCTCTGGTATGAAGTACATTTAACATTTATATTTCATTGCTATGTTACACTTTATGTTGCGTGAAGTAAACCCTGATTTTCTTCTTCCTTAACCACTAATGTTAGAATTTATTTCTAAGAATCAGTCAACCTGTCTACTGGTAATAGTGAATTTCTTTGATTGAGCTGGCCTGACTAATCATTGACAAGTACTCTTGATTTATGTCTAGACATTTTTGTTTGCTCAGAATATCCCTGTGTGGTGGACATGATGTGCCTGTGACAGAGGTGGCTGTGCATACTTGGTGGCAGAATATTTGCTTAATAGAATGAAGTCACACTGTTAACTTTATATTTGTGCAGAACACCTAAAACTGCTTTTGCTGCTGTAGTTAATACGGTTAATTCATCTGCACATTTATCTGTTAACCAGGCAGAACAGAGGGTTATCTAATGAGAGAATGTTTATACTTCAATAGCTTTTAAAAAGCAGGATTTCAGGGTTGAATTTTAAGAGCTCTGGATTCTAGTGCCAGATCCTTTTCAAACCTCTGTAGAGAACTCACTACAAGGACGTTTTATACTGTGGATGCTGATTATGCTACGCCTTGGAGAAAACCAAAGCAGCTATGAGCTCCAGCTTCTTATTGTAACAAGACTCTACACAGTAAGAGTCAATAAACTTTTTACTCAACTAAGAAGGCAATACTTTTTTAAAGAAACCAAATGTTTATATTTTATACTGCACTTTAATGTACTTTGTATAACTAGGTGCAAAAGATCAGCCATGGCAGTGGAAATCATAGTCCTTAGCTGGCATGGATCTGAACCCAGGCTTGTGATTGGGAGGTGCTCTTGCACAAAAGCCACTTGAAGCCCCAATGCCTGCCAGGTTTTCCTCTAACTCTTCCCTTTTTCAGTGATTTTCTACTGAGAGGAAAATAACCGTTTTTCCATTTGCAGACTGTCTCATCTGTTTTCAGTCATTGTCATTTTCCTCAGTTTGTGTAGTATAAAATGTCTTCATGGCAGGAATGAAAGGCAATTCAGATCTGTGCCGCAAACAGATGAGCAAAGCCGTGCCTGGTTTATAGTCTGGCACTCTGGCCTGCCTTCTCTTGCCATGTCTTCTAATGTCAGAAAGGGGCGAGTGAAGGAGACTGGTATGGGGGAAGCAAAGCAGAGTGCTAGTTCTGTGCTTTCATTTGGCTTCGGAAGAAAGTGCTTGGTTGAGGCAGGGATTTGTGTTTAATTCAGGCCAAAAGTCAGTAGTAGTACTAGTAAAATGAGATGTAAGAGTTGTTAGTTACAAATTACAGGAAATAATATGCTCATTTTGCCTCTTTATTATTGCATCACTGTGAATGGCCAGGGGTTCATTGTTAAAGTTCTTTAGAGTACACCCATACAATTCTTTGTTTGGGTTATTTTGTCATTAATTTGATTGGAGAATTTTTTTTTTTTTTTTAAAGAAAAAAAAACATTTCCAAGTATTCAGTGGGAGCCCCGTGTTTGTGAGTTAAGATTGCCATTTAGGGCCAGCTGACATCTAAGGATGGCCACAATTCTAAATCCCCTTTCAGTTTTTCCACCCAAATCTAAATATATACTTTTGCTAATAAGTAAATGCTCTCTAAGAAATAACTTGTACCTGTAGAAATGTATTTTGAAAACACATTTTACACATCAACTTTGTAGCCATTTAAACTAACCCTTTTTCAATAAAGCACTATTGTTTAGATATTAAATGATCAGTCCTCGTTTTATTTGAGTAAGGTGTTTGGTTCACTGGGAAGATTCGAGGCCCCAATGACAATTGTGTATCAGAACAGGAAGTTACTTGTATTAATAGCATGAGTACTGCATATGTTTTCATCAGAGAAAACCCAGATACTCCAGAAGAAATGGTACAGCTGGGACAGAACTATGTACAGGTTATCTAAATTATCTACAGATTATTTGGTAAAAATGGACACTAAAACTTCATGGGTAAGTTTACTAATTAGAAAATGAAGCAACTATTAAACTTAGTGGGAAGTAAAAGTGATCCATAAGTATTTCCAATTAAGGTTAGGAAAACAGCTTTTTAAATTTTTAAACAACTTCATTGGTTGGGAGTGTTTGAGACAGTCTCCCTTTGTAGCCTGACTAGCCTGGAACTCCCTGTGTAGACCAGGCTGGTCTCCAACTCATAGAAATCCACCTGCCTCCTCCGGAGTGCTGAGATTAAAGTACATGCTCAGATTTTTACGTTTTTTACATTTTTGTTTTGTGTCTGAGTATTTTGCCTACATGCATGTGTCTGTACCGTGTGCATGCCTGGTTCCTGAGGAGACTAAAAGAGGATGTCAGATTTCAATGGAACTGGAGTTAAGAGACAGTTGTGAGCAGCCATGTGGGTGCCAGAAATTGAATTTGAGTGTTCTGGAAAAGCAGCCAATGCTCTTACCTGCTAAATCATCCCCAGCCCAGGAAAACAACCTTTTTTTTTTTTTTTTTTTTTTTAAGTTTCTCAAGACAGGGTTTCTCTGTGTAACTGCTGTGGCTGTCCTATAACTCACTTTGTAAACCAGGCTGGCCTAGGAGGAGATCTGTCCGCCCAAGAGCTGGGACCACCTGATGGAAAGCAACTTTAAAAACCAGAATTTGGACAGGTGAGATGGCTCAGTGGCTTAGTACTTGCCATCCAACCTGATCAAACCTGAGTTTGAACCTGAGAATCACAATGCGGGAGAAGACTCAAAAGTAAATGTTCCAAAAACAACCATAAGGTTTATCCTAATCTGGGTGGATGATCAACTTCGTCTTGGCCTGATGCCCATTTGGGCAGCCAGACCACTGGGTTGATGGTCCCAGTACTGTCTGGGCCCCTCATCCTCTGCTTTCCGAGCAGTGCGCTGATCCCAGGGTAATGACAGGTTGCTCAGGTCTAACCTCATCCCTGCCCTTTTCCGTATGATTGACCGAACACGCAGTGCCAGTGGCTAGTTAGAGGAAAATGCTAGGGTGGTGGAGTGAGTTGGAAGGCCTCCCTACGTTGCTAAGCCTATTCTGCCAGTGCTCCTTGGTTGCCTTGGAGAAGCAGAGGCCCCTCAGTGTGCAGAAGCTCTCCCACCTTGGGGCTGTATACAAATTGTTCCTAAATGTATTTAGCCTAGGTGGTGGTTGAGACGCCTGGCTCCCTGCAGGGCCATTCAGTTAACCAATGGAAGAAGAAAGCGGGGGTGCTGCAAGCCACAGGAGTGGGGGGCACAAAATCTGGTCTCACCGTTTTGATTCCCAGAAAGAGCCTCAAAACCAGAAAGGAACAACGAAGGCTTCCAAGGCTCTTCTTTGGCGAAGCCTGCCTCCGGGACAGCACTTCAAGAGCGACCCTTTAGGACCATCTGGTGCCCGCAGACCACAGCTCCACTATTCCCGGGTGGGGCACGATGGACCGTAGACAGGAAAGAGCTGGGCTGACAGCCGGGGGCATGACCTAGGGTAAGAATGTCAGGACAATCCCGCGAGCTGGGGGCAGTCCCGGCCCCCACCCAGAACCGCCTTACTTGCTCAAGCCAGGCCATAGGCTGAGACCCGCCTCTGTGCCCCAGTCCCGCCCAAGGCTTACGTAGGGCCCACCCGCGTTCCAGAGGCCTCCGGTTTGTTCCGAAGCCGCGTCCAAGACCGAATCGTCCCGACGTGCCCAAGTGCAGAGTCAGACTAAGAACTCGCGGCTTTCCTAAGTCCCACCCAGCGTGCCGGAGCTCGGATCCACCCGCGGGGGAGCCGCACAGCGCGGCTTCTGACATTCGGGCTCTCACGCCCCGCCCTCCTCGGGTGGCCACCAATCAAAACTGCATACTGCGCTCGCAGACGCGGGTCGGGAGGACCCGCCCGCCGGCCAATCGGCGGTGCGTCCGCGGGGGCGGGCTGCGGGCAGGGGGGCTGCGGCGGGCGGGGGGCAGCAGCTCGCTGTGGGATCGGCGGCGCGGGCGGACGTGCAGGAGGCCCGGCTGGCGGCGGCGCAGGCCGGGGCGGCTCGGTGAGGACGCGGCGGCCGTGGCGGGGGTGGCGGGCGGGCGGGCGAGCCAGCCGCGCAGGGGCGGTGGGTCGAGCTTGGGCTTCCTTGGTTGGCCGGACCTCAGCAGAATCTGAGCCGGACCAGGCCTGAGGCTGGCGGTCCACCAGAGACAGTCCACGCCCGGCTCTGAGGCCTTCGTGAGGCGCGCCAGCTCCTCACCGAGTCCGCTGTTGACAACACGCGTCCGTGAACGGCCTGTCCGTGGAGGGCGAAGGGAGGACAGGCCTGGGTCGACACTGGCGTCGGCTTGTGTAAATGGGCAGGCTGGGGAGGGCCGAGGGCTGCAGGGTTCTGCCTGGAGCCTGGCTGTCAGCAGAGTCCTGAGGGCAGGGACATCACACGTGGGGACCAGCTGTCGAGGGAGGGGGCGATCGCGAGTGTGGGCGGGCGCCTCTCGTGGACTCTGCGTGTCCCGTGGGGGGTTAAAGGCCACCAGATTGCCCTCCCGAAGACCACCCCCTCCCCCAGCCAGTGCTCAACCAAGCCGGAGCCTTGGAAAGCAGCACCAAGAGCCACAAGTGAAAGCCCAGAAGGACATTGGCCACTCCCTGATTTTTCTTCTCAGCCTTACCTTCAGACCGGAAACTCAGGTGTCACTGTCCTAACGCTGCTGGGATCTGGAAATAGTACTGGCCCATTGCATTTTCCTCACCCTAGATTATAAACGCCTTTGCCGTTTACATACGTGGCAGTGATTTCTCAAGATCTTTCCTGTCCCAGTAACGGTGGTGAAAAATAGAAATTAAAGCAAGGCATTCGTGAAGGAAATAATGTCGATACATAGTGTTCAGAAAGAATGGAGAGACATTCCAGGCAGAATCTTTACAGGGTGGCTTTTCTCCCTAACTTTTTGATTCCATGAGGCGTTTTGTTTTTGTTTTTTTTTGTTGTTGTTGTTGTTGTTTTTTGACTGGGCCGCTGTGAAAATGTTTGGTAATTAGTGGGTTACACTGAATTCGCGTTGGTCTTGTGGAGACAGTATTATAATCGGTACTACTGTGTGCTAGATGAAAGAGGTCGTTTGAAATAGGGAGGTGTGAAGTAAGTAACCTTTACTTGTAGGCTAAATACATTTTTTGTGAATTTCTGGACACAGCAAGTCATTTGTGAAGTACTTTATGGCTGTTATTTTGTCAGTTTTGAAGTCTTCAAAGGAGACATGCCCAAGTTGCACAGCCTTCTCACATCTGCACCCCACATCCCCCCGGTTTTTATTGAGACGGTTTCTGTGGCCCAGGCTGACCTCCAGCTAACCTCTTAGTTTTGTGAGCGCTGAGAGTACAGGTGTACTCCATTCTAAAGCACAGGAAGAAGTTAACTGGTGGGTTTAGGGTGACGTTCTGAGATATGTGCACCACCAGCCATGGCTCTTGCTTCTCTTATGACCTTGCTTTGCTACATTTTATGGATGCTAATGGTGAGTTAGGTTCCTTCCTGTAAGTTCCTTTACCAAAGAGGAAGTTACTATGAGGTATATCCCCCATTTATCTCTGCCTTAGGTTCCTTATCCATAAAGTGGGTTTAAAATGTACTTACCTCACAGGGTTATTTAAGGACTAAGAATTAACCTTTGAAAGTTGTTACGATGCCTCTCAGTAAGTAAGTACTTCATGGACTTCAGTAATTGTTACTATCGAGTGGGAGAACAACCTGAGTAGCACAGGCTAACCCTGTGTGTCAGACGAGTTGGTAGAGAATTAGACAGTGACACCACAGTTAACCCACTTGGAGGGAAGGCTATGAACTATATGACCTAAGCAGAGATTAATCCATGGGTGATCCCCTGGAAAGCCATTGTGTTTCTTTGTGAGTTTCCCCCTTTCCAAACATTCCTGCATCTAGTCCCATGAACACTGTATTCAGACATTAACAAATTTCCTAAATTCTGCCTACAATTTCAGTTATACTCGTATTTTCCTTTTCCCCCCGTTCCCATCTGATTCCTCAGTTCCCTTCATGAGCTTTGTATATGCCAGGCAGTGCTAGGTGTGCAGCCGGAACACAGTGAAAAGTTGGGTCTGTTCGCTTGGGTCAGTGTGTGTTGAGTCTGATGATGGGAGGGTTTGACTTTATCGACAAAAGCTGAAAAGTTGAGTGAGGATCTCATAGGACTTAGTACGATAAATCCCAGTGTTATAATTTTCCTGGGAGTGTTTATGTTGCAGAGGATTGTGGCCTACTGTTTTGGGAAAGCAGCTACCAGTATGTAATATTTTGATTTTTGAAATCCCACTTTTAAAAAATAATCAGATAAGCAAACATTGTGTCAGTCAGGTAGTTAAGTATGTACTCTTGGCCAGTAAACATTCTTTGGCAAGCTCATTCCAGTCCCTTCTTGAAGCATAATTTGAACCATAATTTGATCCTGGAAAATATGCTTCACATATGCCGTTAACCTTAAAGGTGAAATCGTGTGCACAAATTCAGATGTAAAAACTGTGATGAGGACATAGACAGAATCAGGAGGGCAGAATGACTTAAGTGATTTTATTTTAGTCTTACAGGGTTATTTCCCACTAACCCTAAATACTAAGATAAAAAAAAAACCTGAGGACGGTTGGATGGCTGAATGGGTATAGGTGCTTGCCGCCAAGCCTGGTGACCTGCATTGGAACCAGGCACAAAAGTGGTAGAAAGAGAAACAATTTCCAAAAGCTATGCTCTGACCTCTTTATGTGAACAGTGTCAAACATGCACACACACATACACAAGTAAATGTAATTAAAAAAAAAACAAAGCCATGACGGGCATTGGTGGCACACACCTTTAATTCAAGCACTTGGGAGGCAGAGGCAGGTGGATCTCTGTGAGTTCCAGGGCAGCCTGATCTACTGAGCTAGTTCGAGGACAGCCAGGGATACACAAAGAAAACCTGTCTTGAAAAACCAAACAAACAAAGGCACCGTGACAGCAGGATACAATGCTTTGGCTCATCGCTCCTCCCCGGCCCATCCTGATCACATCCCAAGATAGATTTGGTAATGTCCCACCCAACTTCAGAACCTGCTTCAGTATGAACTTCCTTCTAGTTGACAGCCCAGTCCCAGGCATCTTCCTCTGCTCTTCTCTGTTGTCTTGAACTGACTATACCCTGCCTTTCCCCTAACTCTGTTCACACACAGGTAATGTGTCCACCCCACCTGAGGGAAACAGGGTCTGGCCACTAAGACCTGGCTGTCCTGGAACTCGCTGTGTAGATCTGGCTGACCTCGAACTCATAGAAATCTGCCTTCATCTTTTTCAGGAGTTCTGGGAGTAAAGGCCAGTGCCACTCTGCTCCACCTTGTCCCTTGCTTCCCCACCCCATTGAGCCTGAGCAGCCACTATAGTAAGTTTTGTTTTCCTTGCTGTGATTGCAGTGGACAAGTGGTCTTGAGTGCTTACTCAGTTGTTTTCCTTTCTTGATTAAACTTTTTTGTGCACACTGTAGAATCAGGGTGGGAATCAAGGTGGAGTTGAAGCCATCTGCAGAGGTGAGGAACTGCCAAGTCATTCTCCTCTATGAGCTGGAGTTCATTAAGCTATAGTGTGGAAACACTGTCACCTGTCACAGGTGGCTGTGAGCAATAAATGGCACAGTGTAAAACAAAGGGCTCAATCTGGGCCTCCTGGCAGTGGTGGTCACTTGGAAGTAGTAGCTACTGTCATGTGTGAGGATCGATAAGCCTTTTTGATTAGACTACTCCTCCACCTGCCAATTTCCCCTCTGTATCCTCACTTTATCTAGCATGCTTACACCATCTAACATTCCCACTGCATTGTAGGGATTTTTCTCCCTTAGAAGGGCCTACATCCTTAAGCATTTAGAATTTCTATATTATCAGAATAAGTAATCAATAAATGTTTGAAATACAAAATGATAATATATCATTAGTACAATGCAATAATGAAGTTTCCTGTGAGAGTGGAGTCTGATGGCTAGGTTTTGTGGAACCTGAACTGAAGCCTCCCTAGCATACACAAAGCCCTGAGCTTGATCCCATAAACCTGAGATAGTGGCACATTTCTGTGATCTCAACATAGGGTGGTAGACACAGAGAACCACAAGTTCAGGGTCAGCAAAGACAGCCGGGGCTACACAGAGAAACCTTGTCTCAAAAAACAAAAGTAAATAAATAAAAGTTTCAATACTGGAATTAATTTAGATATTGTGGCCTACTCCCCATATTAACTACTACTAAAAAAACTGATTTTAATAGACAAAATATTTAATAAAGCCTTGTAAGTTCATTTCCAACATCATCTCCTCCTTCCCAAACAAATCCCCACTAGTCAAGGAAAACACACTTGGGACCTTAACCCCACATGCTACTAGTTTATTCAAGATCAAGCATGGAGCATAAAACTGTCCCAAACAAAGTTAGCTTGATTAAAAACTAGTCTGGCTAAAGTTTCTAGGTGTCTCACATGGGCTTCTGTTCCAAGGTACTGGTAAGGCCCCAAGCAAAGGCCCCTATGGTCATAGGTTTCTGTGAAATTTACCAAAACTTACTTTGATTATAATCACTTGTGACTGTTGGATCTTTCTGGTTTAACTTTGCCTGCACCATTCTCCCCCATGAGAAGGTAGCTTGAAAGAGCAGTTGGCATTTCCGGGAGCCAGATAAGGAAGCATTAAGGTGGATGTACATGTAAGTTTCCGGTAGTTAATTTTATGTACATTCTAAACATGTTCCTAGACTTCTGTTCACATGCTGTGTGTCCCTAGGCACCCAACACGAGTGGGTCCACTATTATCTGGCATGGAAGGACATGGACAATGAAAAAGAAACACAACTGAGATACAAGGGGCCAGAAGCTCCTTTCTGAGAAAATCTTCAATAGATTCGTTAAACTCTAGGCAGAGTTCAGTTCTTAGAAGACAAAGTACAAACCCTTACTAATACAGAACTACAATTGTAAATATGCCTTAGATGTATATTTTTCCTTATTAAATGTAATTGTTTAAAACAGAATAAAAATCTTTCCACCACCCCATAAACACAAAGCTATTTGTGCACTATTATGAAATATACCTATATGTGAAATCATAAATTATGTATCCTACCAATAAAAAAATTATCAGCTATTCTAGAGGAATTTTAAAAAAAAACAACAAAGTGAAGCAGGCCATTACAGGTGTCTTCAGGAAGCTGTGTGATTTGAAAGGTAATATCCATCCATTACTGTAGACAGCTGGGAAAGAATCTTACATTGGAAAGTAGAGTAAAACTCAGTCCTTTACCTTCTCCCAGTGAGAACCACCATAAACATGTCTGGAGTTGTTTTTAGGGGAGGACTCGTTTATTTTGGCTCATGGTTTAAAATGTGTGATAATGGAGCTTAGTTTCTGGGAGTGCGTGCTCCATCCCAGCCCTCCCACTCATTAGCTAGACCATCTGGATGTGTGCATGGCAGCTGTGGAGGACTCTGGCAAGCAAAGGTAGTGGGTAGTGCAGATGAAGGCCAGAACTTGAAGCACCGCTACACCAACAGAGAGCTTCTTGTTTTTCCTCCACTATTCCCTGGCCTGTTGCTATCACAGTGTTCAGAACCTGGAGGTGAGCTTCAGGTAGTGACACGGGGAGCTACAGAGAAGCTCTCTAGTTTGAGCTCCAGAGGAGACTGGGGAAAGTCCACCATTTTTCTCTTTGCCTGTTGGCTTTTTTCCCTTTCTTCCTCTTGGAGCTCCATCACAGGCAAAGTACAATTTGTGGGTAAGCAGGGCTGCTAAAGCCCCAGAGTTCTGGCTACAGGACTGAAAAGAGAGCCTTATGAACAGGAAAATATACCAGAGAGATCAAAGAGAAAAAGTTTGAGAAAGTTGGTCCTTAAGGTTTTATAGACTTAGGTGCTCAACACTGAGCATGTGTGTGGGTCCTGAACTGAGAACCATGGTCTGGAGAGATGACTCATCAGGTAAGAGCACTGGCTGCTCTTCCAGAGGATCTGCGTTCAATTTCCTAAACCCATATATCAGTTCACAGCCAGTTCCAAGGGACCCAATGCTTTCTTCTGGCATCTGCAGCTAACATCAGGCTAAGTGGAACACATGTAGGGTTTTACTGAGGAAAAATCAGGGCTCTGAAGTGGAGTTAGCACTGAGACAATATGCCATAGAAGACTGCATGGGACTGGCAGCCTGAATCCAGCCAGGCCAGTGTCTGTGCATCAGAAATACCAGTATGCTCCACAGGAGTGAAGTAAGACCTACACTCCAACAGCTCAGTGTTTTGGAAGTCTAGGATATAATACAAAGATACTCATGTATGAAAACTCAGGGAAATGTCACAGGCAAAAGACAGACTAGAACTGAAGTGATGTAAATATTGAACTGATCTGAGAACTTTGTCAGTGTGCTGACTAGTGTTATGCCAATGTGATATCCGAAGTACAGTTATCTGAAAGGAGGGAACCTCAATTGAGAAAATGCCAACATAAGATCTGGCTGTGAGGCAATTTCTTAGTGATTGATGGGAGAGGGCTCAGCCCTTTGTGAGTGGTTCCATCCCTGGGCTGATGGTCCTGGGTTCTATAAGAAAGACTGAGTAAGCCAGGGGAAGCAAGTAAGCAGCCCCCTCCATGACCTCTGCATCAGCTCCTGCTTCTAGATTCTTGCCCTATTTTAGTTCCTGTCATGAATTCCTTCAGTGATGAACAGTGCTGGGGAAGCATAAGTCATATAAACCTCTCAACTTACTTTTTGGTCATAGTGTTTCATTGCAGCAATAGAAACCCTAAAATAGTCAGGTTTGTGGCCTTTGTGGCCATAAAATTCTTAGTGTTCATCGAGGAAATGTGTTACATAGTAAGACTATTTGCAGATATAATTAAGGGTACTAATCAACTAACCTTGAAATAATGAGGCTGACCTGAATTCAGGTGGTCCACCCATGTGATCAGAATTCTGTGGGAATCTATCTCCAGATGATACCAGAGAGGTGGAGAGGTTAGAAACATGTGTTTTCAGTGTGTTTTTTCTGCCTTAGAAGGAGCCAGGAGCCAAGCATGAAAGTGGCTTGTTGTTATACGCAGGGGGTTAAACCTGGGCCTACAGTGCTTGCCTAGTACTTATGAGACCACCACACAAAGACTTTTTTCAGTTATAGAATTTTTTTACATAAAATCAGAACATCTAGTGATTGAAGCACCAAGTGAAGGAAATTATAAAACTATTTACTGTTGAGATGCTTAAACAGCTAGGGGGAGAAGGTAAAGCTGTGAGGTTGATAAATGTCCATTGTCTCCAAAGATGCACCTTTGACCAGCTGTCTTGTTTATTCTGTGCTGTTTGTGTGAGGGGGTCTTTATTCTTTAGCTACTGATGGACATGCCCAGGTCAGAAGACTGATTGCAGAGCTTCACGAGGTTTATTTTAGTTTTGGTTATAAGTACTATAAACTAGTTGACACATCACCTTCCACACTTTTTTTCCATTGAGCTGCTTAAAGCAGTTGTGGGTCAGTGACAGAGTTGGGACTGGATCCTGTCTCTGATCGTTCTAAAAATTTCCACTGGATGTCTGCTGTCCTCGTTCCAACAAATACCTGCCTCACTCTGGTTTTTGGTCTGGTATGTGTATGTATACTGTGGGTGTGCACATGTGGGGATATATGTTGACTTCAGGAGTTTTCTTGAATCATTTTCCACCTTACTTTTGGAAACAAGGTCTCTTTTTAGATGTAGATCAAATGAGATCCAATCATGAATTTGAATACTTCGTGCCCAGTTTGTGGATTACAAGGTATATATGGCCTTTTTCCAAGATCTGTGTCACTTGGGGTGGGTTTGAGGTTTCAACAGACTCTTGCCAGTCCCAGTGTGTCTTTCTCTTTCTGCTTCCAACTGTCGGGTCAAGATATAAGCTCTCGGCTGTTGCTAATCCAGTGCCTTTGTTTTGCCACTATGGACCCTAACCCTGAAACTGTGAGCCCCAAATTTCTTTATAAGTTGCCTTGGACAACTTATATTTTTTGTCACAGCAATAGAAAAGTGACTAAGACACTGAGAGCTCACAAATTAAGCAAGACTGGTGGGCCAGCAAACTCCAAGGAACTGCCTGTCTCAGCCTTCCCGGCACTGGGATTACAAGCACACCTGGGTTGTGTGAGTTCTGGTGTAGCAAGCTTTCTTGTTGGACTATTTTTGGATTACCAGCCTGCAAATAACAACCATAGAGACATTATTAATTATGAAAGCTTGGCCTTAGCTTAGGCTTGTCTCCACTCACTCTTATAACTTAAATTAACCCCTTTATACTAATCTATGTTCTGCCACGTGGCATTACCTTTCTCTGTACTACCCATCTTGCTTCCTCCACATCTGGCTGGCAACTCTGCTTTTCTTCTTCCCAGAGTCCTCTCTGTCCCCAGAAATCCTACTAGTCTCTTCCTGCCTAGCTACTGGCCATTCAGCTCATTACAGCAGTCACAGCAATATGTCTTCACACGGTGCATAAATACCTCCCAGCATTCTGGGGATCCACACTCATATCCTCACGCTTGCACAGCAAGCATTTTACAACTGAGTCATCTACCCAGCTCCTCTGTGACCTTTAAAGTCTTAACAGAAGTTCTTGACTGATCTTCCTGAGGTCTGAGAGGCCAGTGTTTTCTGTAGGTTCACTTGTTCACATTTGTGCAGGGGATGAGTCCAGGTGTGGTTTCTGCAGTGCTGAGGCTGCTTCAGCATCCATCTGGCAGTGCAACTGTGTCTAGAGAGGTGGTGTATATTTATACAGTGAAACTCCTAGGAAGGGTGTGGATGTTCATACCTGCCCGTCTGCCTAGCTAGCTGTTTCTCATCAGTTCTTTGAACCTTGCCCTATAATATAAAACCCGACATTGTTTTTCAGCTTCTGTTATTGATTAACTTGCTTACTTACTATTTTAAAAAAAAATCAGTTGTGCTTAGAGAATGAGGGAACCATCTTTTGCTATACTGCAGTAGTGTAGCCCAAGGTTAGGGAACTGGGAATCCATATATTATCAGCTATGAAAGTTGACTCGATGGCCAGTGAGATGGCTCAGCCAGTAAAGGTGCTTGCTGACAAACCTAATGACCTGAGTTCTGTCCTTGGGGCCCACATAAGTTCGTAACATTGAGGAGATTTTAGACCTGTTAGAAAATGATTAAATATCATATTCTGTCTCTTTGGTTAATCAATAAGGAAGTTTGCTTTTTAATTTAATTCTCCCATAGGAACCCAGGGTTTCAAGGAAGGCAGATGTCCACTTCCCAACAGCATTCTAGCTAGATACATTACTGTGAATAGTAGACTGGCTTTTGTTCAGGGAGAGCAAGGATCTTGGTAACCAGATCGAGGCTCAAAGCTGACTCTGTGGCTTATGTGTTGCTGGGCAGCCTCTTTTATTTATTTATCTATTTATCTAAGCAGTTTTACTGCAGAGATTTCCCATACACATTCCATCCTATACATCCCCCTACTGTCAGCAGCCCTTACCAGAATAGACAACTGTTACATCACCACCATCCCCAAAGCCTTTGCCAACTTTTAAGCTAAATTTTCCAACTTTAGGAAATGACATGTCACAGGTTTTTTTAAATTATTTTTTAAATGAGAACATAACCAAAGCAGCCAAATTTGTAGTGAATGGTACAAAAGGATGGAAATTGTATCCAGCTACCAGAGATATTTTTAGGAATGTAGACTACAAAGCATTCCATTCACTTGGAAAAAAGGATAAGAAAATTACTTGAGCCCCTTATATAGGTTGCTGGTTCTTCGAACTGCCTTTCTGTGGACTTCTGGGGGTGGTGCCCCAGCAGATGCCAGGACAGGGCAGAAGTGGACCATAGGCTCCCAGAACTGTAGGCCTCGTTCTGTTTCTGTCCTGGCCTTCTTAGTATTTATTTATAAGCACACAAAGCAAAGTTCATTCTTGTTAGGTCATATTTTACATAAGGCAGAGCTTTCCCCCCATTTTTCCTCATGTCACACAAAAGCAAATGATACTGAGTGATTCTGCAGCAAGAGCCCAGAGATGAAGGTTAACCAGCATTCCCTACACGGGATTGCTTACCAGTTTTCTATCAAGTTCTTTTCATCTCTCCTCAACTTAGCAATACACTGAGCCCTAAAGTCTTTGCCTTAAGTCCCTGTCTCAAACTTTGTCTTAAAGCTGAGTACTTCCTAAGTGGGTAGTTCACACCATATCACTCACTGTTGCAGACTAGCAAGCAGATTTGTCATTGAAATTGCAGCAGAGTGCCTCCTGGGTCAATTCTTATCCAAACCAGTGTGAATAAGAGTGTGTTAGGACTCTGGGTCTCAGCTGCAGCCCTATGAATGACTCTCTTTGAACCAGATGAAAAGAAAGACAAAGGTCACTGCTCAGAAGGTGTGTAAGCTTGCAGAGGTTTCTGTGGCGAGCCTCATAGTTCAGGAGAGCTTTGATATCCCTCCAGTTCTTCTGGGTCTTTTGTTCTCATGGCCGCTGAACTAATTACTGTTAAATGAAAAAATCACAGCTAGGATTAGAGTTAAGCTGTTTTAAGTATATTTTTTACCAAATATACATATACAGCATGAACTTATGGCTTAATTTTATAGGGTTCTTTTTTAAAGATTTGTTTTATATGTGTGTGCACATGCATGTTCATGCAGGTGTCTTCAGAGGCTGAAAAGAGGATGTCAGATTCCCTGGAACTAGAGCTACAGGTGGTAGTAAGCTCCCAGATGTCAGTGCTAGGAACCAACTCCAGGTTCTTTGCAAGAATAGCAAGTGCTCTTAACTGCTAAGTCATCTCTCTAGCTCCATTTGGTTTGTTTTTTTGAGAGAGAAAGTTTAAGAGCATTTGTTCTTGCAAAGGACCTGGGTTTGATTGCCAGCACCCACATAAGAGCTCACAACTGTTCATAACTCATTTCAGGGATCCAGTGCCCTCCTCAGGTGTCAGGTATGCATGTGGTACACAAATATACATGCAAGCAAAACACTCATACAAAATAAATAAATCTCTAAAAAGAAAAGAAGGGAGGGATATAGGCAGGCACACAGGCTTGCTCCTCTTTCATGGTTCCCAGCATGCACATGATGGTTCACAGCCATCTGTGACTTCACTACCAGAGGATGCAGTGCTTTCTTTTGACCTCCACAGACTCCTGAAGGCATGTGACACACGCATACACACAGAGACATAAATAAATGAATATTTTTTTTAAAAAGAATGCCGGTTCAGTTCTCAGCACCCATATGGTGGCTCATGACTGTCCATAAGTCAAGTCCAGGAGATCTGATGCTCTTTTATGACCTCCTAGGGCACTGCATCCTTGGGGTACTCAGACATACATGCAGGAGAAACACGTATGCACTTAAAAAAGATTTTAAAAAGGTGTGGGGGGGGCTAGAATGATGGTCCAGTGATTAAGAGCATTTGTTAACTTAGAGTCTTACTATGTTAGCCCAAGCTGGTCTTGACTTGTGACCACCTGCCTCAGCCTCCTAAATACATGTGTATACTACCACACTGTGTGTATACTACTACACTGTGTGGCTTAATGCTTTGTAAAGTGAACACTGTCTGCCCTAGGAGTACTTACCCTGTGCCCTGTTTATGCGAGAGAGGGGCTCATGTCCTGAGGGAACTAGCAATAATTTCCTTGCATTTTCTTTTTATGTCTTTTTCATCTTAGTGTGCACTTCTAGGCCCTATGGTTATCCTTCATTTTCTTAGGACTGTGTGGTTAGATGCAAATATTTTATAACAAACACAAGCTGGGCAGTGGTGGCATATGCCTTTAATCCTAGCACTCAGAAGGCAGAGGCAGGTAGATCGCTTTGAGTCTGTAGCCAGCCTGGTCAGCCTACATAGAGAAACCTGGTCTTGAAAAATGAAAAACAAACAAACAAACAAACCCAAAACAAAACAGAAAACCTGAAGAATTTCTCCCTTTCAACATAGTAGCTGAGCCAAGTGTCATATACCCATAGCCCAACATGGGGGAAGCTGAGGCAAGAGGATGGACTAAGTCAGGAAATATAACAAAACTCTGTCTCTAAATTAATACATATAAAAATACAAGTGAAAGGGCTGGAGAGATGGCTCAGGGGTTAAGAGCACTGACTGTTCTTCCAGAGGTCCTGAGTTCAATTCCCAGCAACCACATGGTGGTTCACAACTATCTATAATGGGATCTGGTGCCCTCTTCTGGCATGCACTGTATACATGATAAATAAATAAATCTTTTTAAAAAAATACAAGTGAAAATCATTACATAATAAGATAGCCTCTAAAAATATATTTTGACTTTAGTAGCCTTACTTAAGGGAAGATTTACCTTGATGAGCAGAGTAAAAAACACACCTTATTTCAGAAGAACTAACTTGAGTTCGTTGGTTTTCCAACATCACTCTTAAAATACTCAAGAAAAACGACTCCAGGGAGAGGCGTTTATTCTGAATCAGTCTCAGGTGTCAGTCCATAACCACTTCCCTGTGGCTCCTGGGCCCATTTGTAGTGAAACAGCATCACGGCAGAGAGCGTGTGGAGTATCGAGTGCTCATCTCAAGAGAGGCAGAGACACTGACCCCCACTGGCCTACTTCCTGCCTGCAAGTAGTCCCTACGGCAATAATGCCATCCAATTATGAACCTGTCAGTAGGTTAATCCACCATAGGATTAAAGCCCTTATAATTCCATCAGTTCTCAAGAGCCCATCAGATGGGACCTTTGGGGACAGTTCACACTCAAACTGTAGCAGATCACTTGATGATTCGGTATTTGATAAATGTAAACTGATGAAGAGGAAATAGAGGCCACTGTTTGTATTTTCGTCTCCTTCCACTTTGGAGGTATCCCAAAGGTAGAAGTCTCCATTTGCAGTCTCTTCTGTGTTAGCGTTTTGTGGGAGTCAAGGGCAACGTTCATGGTTGTAGCTCTCAAAGCCCACTAGTGTTAACTATCAGTGTGCACACTCATAAGTGCTTATCTGCTGCTTGATGAGACAGTGCAGTTTCTTTAATGCCGAGGATACTAAGGAACTACTTAGCTGGCAGACACAGTGAGAGTACAGACTGGACTGGAGAGCTTCCAAAGAATGGCAGGTCACAGCTACCTGAGCCTCACATCTAAGTGGTTGTCCTGTTCTTTGGTTTGAACTAGCTTTACACAAGGATTGAGATGGGAAATTAACTTGGTACAATTATGTACCACTTTGTCACTTTGCTCACGTTACACTTGTTTTTAAAATATTTAGTTGTGTGCATATGTGTGAATGCACATATGTGTCACATTAGTGGAGGTCAGAAAATTTTCTGGAGTCCGTCTGTCCTTCTACCATGTGAGTCCTGGGTATAGAGCCCAGGTCACTGGGCTTGGTGAAGTGCCTTTACTTGCTGAGCCTTCTCACTGGCCCTCATGTTGCACTTTGCCAAAAGATTTTAGCCTCTTTTGATAAACTGGGTCCACGCAGCACTTCTCAACTGAGCTCCTCATGCATGTGGCTTTAAGAAGGAATTGGTTGGCAGTGAGTCCTGAAGAAGCTTTTCAAATGTAACTCTACAAGATTCATTGTTTGGTTTGTCTAGCTAAGTAAGACATGCGTGAAAACAGGACAGGACCCACAGCAGTGGTTGGCACAGAAGAGAATGGTTGGGGGTTGAGTGAGTTTGTTTTGTTTTCTTATTGCTGAGGATTTAACTCAGACCCCTGTCCCCTCCTGGGCCAGCATTCTGCTACTGAGCTACAACTCTAGCCCAAGGGAGAGAGATTCTTTAAAAGGTTAGTACAGTTAGCAGAAGACATTTGCAAAGTGACTTAAGAGACATTAAGTACATTTTGCAGACTGCATTTTTTACCAGTTAAACATCTGGTATTTGTGTCTCACTTCTACCAGGTTGGCCTGTATCTTTTGCTCTCCTGGTTTTACTGTTATAAAATTTTTCTTTTTTTTTTTTCTTTGTATGTTGTTTGTTTGTTTTAAAGGCAAGTTCTCACTAAGTAGACCAGGCTGGCCTCAGACTCACAGGGAGTCTTTTGCCTCTGCTGAAATTGTTTAGCTTTGTTTTTTTAAGAGATGGTCCCATATAGACCAAGCTGACCTAGAGCTCGCTTTATAACCAAGAATGATATTGAACTCAGACCCATTCATCATCCTGTCTCTGCTACTGAGTGCTGGAATTGGGTGTGTGCTACCACCACCTGCTATACATGATACAGGGGATTGAACTTGGGACTTTGTTCATGCAGACAAGTGCAGTAGTAATGAGGCCACATCCCTACTCCTTAATTTAATTTTCAAACATAACTAATATATTTAAAAGGGTAAATTGCCATAAATAGTAAGTACCCTAGTACAAGGAAAAACAATATTATGAGATTCTAACAGATACTTAGCTTGTTCTTTGTTAAAAACATGGAGGAAATTACCCTATTAGACTTAACAGCTTAAAAATAGGCTTTTCCTTTAGTGCAACAAAGAGGATTGAAAATGACCTGGCCCCTTTGGACCTTTCTTGTCATCTGTTAAATGATCTTGCATAGCAATGCCAGTGTTATGGTGGGTTTGAGGTGGGTTATAACATGAGAATAGGCTGGGTCAGGTGTGTGGATTCACTAGGCCATTGTCCGGGCTGTCATTTGGTGCCATGCCCCAGATTTCCTCCCAAGTGGCCAGTGGCAACTGCTCTACCCTGGAAGACACAAGGAGTAAAAGGCTGACAAAGACAAGTCTGGCTGTTTTCATGTCCTTTAGCTTCAGCCCTGGTGGCCTTCTCTGCACACTGAGCCAGTGTAAAAGGCAGGTCCATGGCTACTTCAGCTTACTGTGACCATACCAGACATGCGCTGATGCTTTACTATTTATATATGCTTTACTATTTATATTTATACTATAATAGTATTTACTATTACTTTTACTAGAAAGGACATTGTCTAGCACCTCAACCAATTGTTAGCACACGTGACTGGGCTGAAGGAGGAAAACATGCTGGGTATTGAGCAGTTCTGGGAAAAAAGATAGTCACGGTTTTCTTCCCTCTCCCAGGTGAATGATAATGATGTCACTCATGAATAGCTTCTTGGAGGATCAGTGAGTTAATGTATGTGCCTGGCTCAGAGAACCTTGGAAATATTAGGAGGGGTTTTATTCATTTTGTGCTACAACTATATGTATAGGAAAAGAAAAACTTTATGTTCCTTATTTTAATGTATTTAAAAACTCACAGAAGTTAAGCCAGGCGGTGGTGGCGCACGACTTTAATCCCAGCACTCAGGCAGTAGAGGCAGGTGGATCTCTGTGAGTTTGAGGCCAGCCTGGTCTACAAAGCTACACAGAGAAACCCTGTCTGGGGAGGGTGGCGGGGGAACTCACAGAAGTTAAATACATGATATGGTGGGTTCTTATGGGCCCATATTTTTTATGTCGCTTTAATATCTAAGTGATAGTTATTTAGTATGTTTTTGTTTTAGTGTTTCCTCCACTTTCAACTAATGAAGAATGGGGGAGATAGAAGGAACATACAGAGCTTTACCGACTTCAGGGACACGCTTGGGTGGCCAAACTTCTGTTGGAGTGAGCACCCTGGAACCGGAGCAGACCCTCTCACCCAGGATGCAGGAGAAGCACCTGCACATCAGAGTGAAACTGCTGGATGGCACTGTGGAAGTATTTGACATTGAGGTGAGAAGCATGGCTTTTTACGGCATGTTTCCTTCTATGTTCTAAAGTCAAGTAACTCTGTACCAGATTCCATTTTGCTGGTAAAGAGCTTGTGTTGTGTATTTATTCAGGTAACCAAGAGTTGCTTTGAGTCTTTGGAAGTAATAAATCTAAGTTCACTTTCAGATAACATTCTAAAGGATACACTGTTTCTCTTCTTTTGTTTTAAGAGGATGGCTGAAGGATACAGCTGTGACCAAATGGCTTTGACTCAGATCTTCTACATTCCCTGCCTAGGTGTCTGGGGTCCTGGTACCTCCATAAAAGATGCCACAGGGCCTCAAGGAGTGTCAGCATACCTGTGTGAGCACAGAATCAGTCCTCCCTGTTCAGGGTGCTGGTCCATGGACTGAATAAACGCTAGGAACAGAGAGGTGATGTCGTGCACAGTGAGGGCTTACATAGTGAGAGTGACATCAGTCTGTCCTGTACAGTGAGGGCTTACACTAACAGGTGACGTGCAGTAAAGCCTTAGACTGTCAATTAGTGTAGAGTGAGGATCTTACATTGAGAGGTACTGTGATCTTGACCTCCTGAGGCAGTGTACAGTGAACCTGGTGTCCTGGCAGTGTGCGGTGAGGGTGAGGCCTGCTGTTGTGAGGAGGTGCACAATGAGTGCTAACATTGGTGTGAGGAGGTACACAGCAAGTGCTAACCACTAAGGAAATAGAAACCGTGATCTCCCAACCAAAAAAAGCTCAGGTCCAGATGGTTTCACCACAGAATTCTGCACGATGTTCAAAGAAGAACTAATACCAGTACTCATGAAATCATTCCACACAACAGAAACAGAAGGAACATTATCAAACTCTTTTTATGAGGCTACAGTTACCCTAATACCCAAAACACACAAAGACCCAACTAAGAAAGAGAATTACAGACCAGTCTTCCTCATGAACATTGATGCAAAAATACTCAATCAAATACTGGCAAGCCGAATTCAAGAACACATCAGAACAATCATCCACCATGATCAAGTAGGCTTCATCCCAGAGATGCAAGGATGGTTCAACATGTGAAAATCCATCAGTGTAATCCACCATATAAACAAATTGAGAAAGAAAAACCACATGATCACTAGATGCTGAAAAAGCCTTTGACAAAATCCAACACCCCTTCATGATAAAGGGGTGATCAGGGATAACAGGAACATACCTAAACATAATAAAAACAATATACAGTAAACCAACAGCCAAGATCAAACTAAATGGAGAGAAACTCAAAGCGATTCCTCTAAAATCACTAACAAGGCTCTTCCACTCTCTCCATATCTCTTCAATATTGTCCTTGAAGTTCTAGCTATCACAATAAGACAACAAAAGGAGATCAAGGGGATACAAATTGGAAAGGAAGAAGTCAAATTATCACTATTTGCAGATGATATGATAATATGCATAAGTGACCCCAAAAACTCTACCCTGGAACTCCTACAGCTGATAAACACCTTCAGTAATGTGGCGGGATACAAGATTAGCCTTCCTATATACAAATGATAAACGGGCTGAGAAAGAAATCAGAGAAACATCACCCTTTACAATTGCCACAAATATAAAATATCTTGGGGTAACGCTAACCAAACAAGTGAAAGACCTGTATGACAAGAACTTTAAGTCCCTAATGAAAGAAATTGAAGAGGATATCAGAAAATGGAAAGATCTCTCATGTTCTTGGATAGGTAGGGTCAACATAATAAAAATGGCAATCCTACCGAAGCAATCTACAGATTCAATGTAATCCCCATCAAAATCTCAACACAATTCTTCACAGACCTTGAAAGAACAGTACTCAACTTCATATGGAAAAACAAAAAATCAGCTAAAACAATCCTGTACAATAAAGGAACTTCTGGAGGCATCACCATCCCTGCCTTCAAACTCTATAATAGAGCTATAGTTATAAAAACAGCTTGGTATTGGCATAAAAACAGACAGGTGGATCAATGGAATCGAATCAAAGACCCTGACATTAATCCATACACCTATGCTGTTAGTTTTTAATAGATATCTTTGACATGTTTAGAAGTTGCCATCTGTTCCTGGCTAAATGAGAGTTCTCCCCTTTTCTTTAAAATTGTATTACATTTACCAAATTTTGACATCAGTTAAAATGATAATTTATTTTTCTTTATTGTTTTCTTTTTTTTTGAGACAGGGTCTCACTACATAACCCTGACTGGCCTAGAACTCACTATATAGACCATGCTGGCCTGGAGCTCAGATACTTGCCTGTCTCTGCCTCCTGAGTGCTTGGATTAAAGTCATGCATCATCATGCCCTGCTTATTTGCTTTTCTCTTATTCTGTTGATATTATTCATTACATTAATTACATTTTCCTAGCTCTCACCCATTACCTTCTGCATAGACACCAGCATGTCCTGGAATCCCCAGACTCTCATGCATCACTAGCTAGCTAGTTTTTTTGTTTTTTTTTTTTGTTTTTGTTTTTGTTTTTTTTGGGTTTTTTTGTCAATTTGACACATGCTAGAGAAGAGTAGACCTCAATTGAGAGAATGCCACCAAAATATTGGCCTGTGAGCAAGCCTGTGGTTCTTTTTCTTGATTAATGATTGGTATGAGTGGGCCCATGCCATTGTGGATAGTGCCACCTGAGCAGATGGCCCTGAGCTGTTCATACAGGCTGAGCAAGCCATGAGGAGCAAGCCAGTAAGCAGTGCTCCTCCGTTGTCTCTGCTTCAGTTCCTGCCTCCAGGTTTCTGCCTTGAGTTCCTGTCCTGGCTTCTCTGTATGATGAATTGACTATTAAGCTACAAAGTGAAATAAACTTTTCTCCCCAAGTTGCTTTTGGTCATGGTGTTTTGTCATGGCAATAGAAACCCTGGCTATTAAGCTCCCATATTCCTGTTTCTTCCAACATATATTATGTAGCTAAACCTTATTTATCCTTCAGGAATCTGCTAAAATGTCACTTCCTTTGGGTGGCTTTCCCTGAACCCCCTTCTTCCTCAGTGTTTGTGTGTGTGTGTTGTGTTTTCTTGACATTTATGGACGTGGTGTTTGGTTGTCCTGAGGTTGGTCCTTGGATGCATTTCTGGTCTGGAAGAGTGTCATCTGTCTTAGTTAATTGAGTTATATGGTTGTAAAGACTGAAGTCTGGCCTCTGCTCTAAGGGTCTTAGTTTTGAACCTTAAGTTTATTTTTATTTATTTTGGTTTTTTTGAGACAGGGTTTCTCTGTGTTGGCCTGGCTGTCCTGGAACTCACTCTGTAGATCAGGCTGTCCTCAAACTTACAGAGATCCACCTGCTTTTGCCTCTGAATGGACCACCACATGCAGCCTTAAGTTTATTTTAAAACCAGGACTTATGATACTCTCATCCATAAGCATCACTTGCAGAGACAAACTTGGTTACCAGGATTTTAAAAGACGGTAAATCATGGTTCTTCATATTGACTGTGACTGAATCGAGATGCTTCTGCTTGTGTAGAAGGCACTGTAGTGATGCAGGAAAAAGGAGGAAATCACTGTGACAGTTTCAGGATGGATCACTGTGTGGATGTAGGCTTCAGTTATTATTCCCATTTCAAGGACTTTTGGCATTTATAGACCGGAGTCTTGGCTATCCAAAGGCCAGTCAGTGGCTGGCTTTCTGACCTACAGTAGTCTTGGTTTGTTTCAGTTCATTGAATGAGTTGTATGGTTGGTGATCAACATTGAAATCTAGCATCATCTCTAGAGAATCTCCATTTTAAGTCATAACTTTATTTCAGAACCTTGTAGAAGAAAGTTGTGTATCAGCTTGCTTTGTCCTACACACTAAGCTGTGGGGTAGAAACACTTTCAGCTCTGGCATAAAGTGGGAAATTACCAATACGGAGTCAGGTAGAAATATAAGGGTATTTAATAGGGAAAAGCCTTACTTACAGAGCGACCTAGCCAGCCGGTGCAACAGCAGTCTGTAAAGCAAGCTGAAAAGTGAAACCAAAAGCGAAACCCAGCCTCCTGAAACTCTACATCACCCTGACCACGCACTTGCCACTTGCGTGGTCAGGCACACCTTTAGCCAGCCCCTAAGTAGGTGTGGCTATAGCTTCCTGTACACTGGCACTGAGAGTATCCAGCTCTGTCACTCAGACAGTGAAGGTGGTACCTAAAACCTCACCTAGAGGGTCCTCACCAATCTACAGAGGGCAGAATGTCTAGAGCAAGTGTTTCACTGGTTCCTAACTTGCAATTTTAAAACTTTTCTATTACCTGAAAGCATTACAGCAAGAGACTTTAATGATT